>NC_045598.1:149696449-149999480 GCF_009762305.2 Zalophus californianus
AGATTAATTAGGGGGGGAACAATCTTACAAGTCTTGATCTATAGTCATACACTAAGATTTGTATTCATGTACTCATATAATGCATCCTCATTAGTAAGCATAAATATATTAAATGAGTTAATATTTGTGAAGCACTTAGAAAAGTCCCTGGCACAGTAAATGTTCTGGAATAAGATAGTGCTGGTGGCAAGCAACACTGTCAATATACTAAATGTCACCGAATTGTTCATTTTAAAGTGATTAATTTTATGTTATATGAGTTTCACCTCAATAAATTATGTTTTAATAGGAAATGTTATGTGAATTTTGCTTCAATAAAAGAAATGCAAACAAAAAGGGAAATACCTTCACCTTCTTCCTTCTCAGAAGGAGCTTTAAGCCTGCTTATAGAAAGCACAAGCTCTATTCTGTGCCTCCACATCATAAAACTTATCCAGGGAAAGCATTTCCTCATGGGCTAGACAGAGCTCTCAGTATTAAGCCCACTTGGGTAACAGACCTCAAGCCAGTCCATCAATTATCATCAACAGTGAAAGGGATATTTTGGCCTCCATATCTACTCTTTATTTCCCAACCTTAGCAAGGTATAAAGACTGAAGGACCCCAAAGCTGATGGCTCCCAGTAACTGAGGTTGCCCACACCCCCTTGGTTCCTGTCTCACAAGACCACAGGTATCCCAGGGGCACAGTGACATTTGGAAGCCTTGCCTAAGTCATGAAGTTTCTGCTCTGCTCTTCCAATACATGCTTTCTTGGTACCTGTGCTGTATGGTTTCCCAAAGAGAAATAAACCTAAAAATGGATGCAGCCTTTTACGTCTTACAAATTTGATTGACGGGGCGCCTGTGAAGTTCAGTCGGTTAAACGTCTGCCTTCGGCTCAGGTCACGATCCCAGAGTCCTGGGATGGAGTGGGCTCCTTGCTCAGCAAGGAGCCTGCTTCTCCCTCTGCCTGCAGCTTCCCCTGCTTGTGCTCTCTCTCTCTGTCTCTCTGACAAATAAATAAAATCTTTATAAAGAAATGTGGTTGTTAATCTAAGCAGAATGGGTGGCACAATCAAATCAACTGAAACAATTATATCATTTCTATTGTTCTGAGGCAGTATAAACACCAATATGTACCAAATATTTCTAACCAGATAAAAATGAAGATAACAAACATGAGGGATAACATGCTGAAAAGGGCTTCTACTACCACCCCCTGCTATGTCCCTACTTGTAACATTTTACATATTTAAAACTACTCAGGGGGCGCCTGGGTGACTCACTTGATTTAAGTATCTGACTCTTGATTTTGGCTCAGGTTATGATCTCAGGGTCAGGGAATAGAGCCCTGCATCAGGCTCTGTGCTCAGTGCGGAGCTGGCTCGTCCCTCTCCCTCTGCTCCTCTCCCCACTCTCTCTCTCTCCCCCTCTCTCAAATAAATAAATAAATTAATTAATTAAATAAATAAAATCTTAAAAGAAAACTACTCAGAAAATGTCTTCGGTATTTTGCTGACATTTTCTCAAAATAAATAAATAAAAGAATTGTTTGTTTTTGTCTTTGTTGGATTTTCATTTCTTTGTACTCAAAAAGGGATTTACAGGTTTTTTTAGTAATCTAAAAAAAATTTGTTATAAAGATTAAATTACACCTAACACTTCAGGTTTTCAAGTAAGTGTAACAAACTCCAATGAACCATTCTATGTCAGTAAGGATTCTTCTTTCACAGTTTTTTTCTTTTTTAACCATGAAAGCTATATTCTGAATTGGTATTGATTTTGTAGACAACAAAGGATCTCAGGGATGGAAGTTTGTAATGGCTTGAAGCAACAGGCCAGCTATAGAAGAATGCCACAGGAAACTAGTCTAAACCAAAAAAACCTGTACCGTACAAGGTAAAAAGAAAATAATATCCCTTTGTTGAGTCCTTCAACAAGAGTAGCCATGTCTACAAACCCCTCTAGGACACAGTATCTTAATTTGGGACCAACTCAGAGAAACAGTGCCATCTGCTGATTATACATACTATTTTCTACAAGTCACAGAATTTCAATCTTGCCAATATATTACAATATTAATTGCCCAGGCAATGTGACGTACCCAGGACTGCCCCATTCAGAGAACGACGGCAGGGTTTTTTGACTTGCTCTATTATCACACACCCTGTTAAATGGACAAACAGGCTGTTGGGAAGTTGAATTCTGCTGATGCGGAGCTGTTTGTATTTTAATTCATCGGCGGTGATTTGATCCTAATGAGAGTGTGATTAAAATGTATTCATATTGTCATTTAAAGCAAGAACATTTTCACATGAAGATGTGTCAAAGGTGTGCCTGTGTAATTAGAAATGACTTAAATATGACTCAAACCATACCCATCGCACAGAGAGCTTTTGTCAGCTCATGCAGCGGTTAGAAATCATGGAAGCAAAAAAAAAAAAAAAAAATCATGGAAGCAAAAACAGAAGTCTATTGCTGCCAGAGGGCAAGAAGAACTGCTGGCTCTGCTTTCATCAGGATCCAGCATGGCTCCATGCTCAGCTTAATAAATACCTTGAAACTGAGATCTAAGAGCAAGGAACCTGATCATGGCAGTTAAGGAAGAAAAAGAAGTAAAATATCTCATTCATTCATTCTATTTAAAAGTAGCTGTTTTAGGGGCGTCTGGGTGGCTCAGTCTGTTAAGCATCCTGGGATCAAGTCCTGCATCAGGCTCCCTGCTCAGTGGGGAATCTGCTTCTCTCTCTCCCTCAGTCCCTCCCCCTGCTTGTGTTCTCTCTCAAATAAATAAATAAAATCTTAAAAATAATAATAAAAATAAAAGTAGCTGTTTTGTAAAAAAAAAAAAATACACAAAACAGTAATTTTATGACAGTTCAAAAAATTAGTAAAGTCAGGGATAAGGGAGGTAAGTGTTCCTTTTATAAATAAATAGCAGGGCTTTAAGTTTATATTGCTTTTATTTGTAAATCAATTTGAGTTTGAATATGCAAATTGAAAATACAGGTAGCCCAGAGAGATTACATCCTTGAGTTTTTATCACATAATAAATCACTTCTAAATTCTCCCTAAAAAAAAAAAAAAAAAAAGTAGCTGTTTTGTGCCAGAGACCATACAAGGTAATGTGATCCTAGGATGAGTAAAATAAATCCCAAAGAATTCAGCCTAGTGGAAGGAGGAGCCAGGTAAATAATTAACAGACCCTATGTTAAGTGCTCTATCACAGAGCTATGGGCAGGGAGCACAGAGAAGAGGAAAAGAAGGAAATTCTTATAAATTAAGCATCTGCCACAGAAAAGGTACTTTATATATGAAACCCAGATGTTAACTGGGTGCCCCTTAACATCTAAATTAAGTAAGTTGGAACCCCCCACAAACTCTGGCCTGTCAAAGTCCAAAGCCCTCCTCAATTCCCAAGGGCTTACCACCATCCGTGCTTCTCAGGGTCTGGGCTCCCATGTCACACTTGCTGCCTTTGTCCCTAGTCACAAGGATTCACTCACAAAACTCTGCCTCCTCCCATTTCAGCAAGATTACATGGTGGGAAAGAGATGAAGGGAGGGCTGCTTCCAGCACTCTGTAGCAAACAACTACACGGAAAACAATTGTTATCCAAATATCCTCCAGTTCTGTTCCTGGGAGCTTTTCTTATCTAACCCAGTCCCAGCTTCCCTCTGTATTCTTATTTTCTTTCTCGTCACCCTTCCTCAGATTGCCTTTAAAATTCCACATTTTTCTCCCTCATTACACTTTGATAGCAACCAATTCCCAAGGCTCACTCTCTTTTTTAATAAGTTTTAAGAAGGTGTCTTTCCAAAAAAAGACTAAGAGGAATTCTGACATAAGCAGTCAAGTAATATTTCTCTACCTCTCTAACCATACAGTATTTCACTTAGGTCTAAACAACTACCCTTGGACATACCATTGAACAGATGAGAAAACTCAGCTCATCTAAGATAATACTAACCCTGTCTCATAGGTTGCTAATGCACGCAAAGCTCTTCGCATTTAGAACACAGCAATAAGCACGTAATAAATGCTAGCCATCATTATATTTATCCTTACAATATTTAGTTGCTTTATCTCTTTTCTATCTACACTTACTACCTAAGTAATATCATCCAGTCTCATGACTTTGTTAAATACCATCTATATACTGACAAAAATTCCAAATTTATCATTAGCTTTGACCAATGCTTCTGAACCCAATTCATCTATGAAACTGCTTATTTGGCATCTCCCCTGGCCTATCAAATGTGACATAATCAAAAGGGAACTTCAGATCTTCCCCTATAAATCTCTTAATCTTCCCATCTCAGTAATTGGCAATACCATCCCTCCTTTGGCTCAGGCCAAAAATATTGGGAGTCATTCTTGATTTTTCTTATACCTTGGATTCAATCCATTCAGAAATCTTGTTGGCTCTGCCTTCAAAAATAGCAAGAACCCAACCATTCCTTCACACTTCACTGCTGCCACCAGGTCTAAATCACCATCTGTCTCTTAACAAGATTATTGCAATAATCTCATAACTCATATCCTTGCTCCCACTCCATGTTCTACCATTTTGTTTGATCACAGCAATTCAGATCATGTCTTTCATCAGCTTAAATCCCAGTGGTTTTCCATCTCCCTCAGAGTCAAAGCTAGAGCTCTCAAGTCCATCTTCAGTGCCCTCTAACATCTGCATTGCCCCACCACTATCACCTCTTTGATCTCATTTCTTACTACTCTTCTCCACAACAGCCTCTGGCTGCTTCTCAAACATGTCACAACACTCCTTCATCTATCTCAAGGCCTATGCCCCTGAGGTTCCTTCTGTCTGGAACATTTTTCCAAGAGAATGTCACGGTTCTCAACCCCTCACTTTTTTCAGGTCTCTGCATAAATCGACCCCATATAAATAGCAATCCACAGACCCACTTTGTTTAATATCTCTCCCTTATTCTACTTACTTTTCTTCACAGCACTTCTCATCATGTGCTGTATTACATGTGTATTGTTCTCTGTGTGTAGGATGAAAGCGCCCGGGCAGAGACTGCCTGTTTTATTCATTGCTGTATGCACAACCTGTAGGACAATGTCCTAGATGTGATAGCTACTCAATAAATATTTGTGGAATGACAAATGAATATAATCCATTTAATCAAAATTAAAGAAGGCAAGAGTTTCAATAAGGAAGTGTTCACCCAGTATCTAATGTGAAAAAAAGCCGAGATACAGACTGAAGAGTTCACTGCATTTATCAATTTGGAAGTCACTGCGATAGAGGCCTTGAGTGCTGGGGGAGGGGGGTCAACAGCTTTGGGTTGACAATGACTGAGAAGAAGGAAAGGAAGACATCAAGAAGAGAACTCTCTTCTGGAAATGGATAGTAGTGATGATTGCACAACACTGTGAATGTACAAGTGGTAATTCTTTCCGCCATGTCTTATTTTTTAAATGTGGCATAAAGCAAAACTTATACTATTTTTTTTAAGATTTTATTTATTTATTTGACAGAGAGACACAGTGAGAGAGGGAACACAAGGAGGGGGAGTGGGAGAGGGAGAAGCAGGCTTCCTGCCAAGCAGGGAGCAGACGCGGGGCTCGATCCCAGGACCCTGGGATCATGACTTGAGCCGAAGGCACACGCTTAATGACTGAGCCACCCAGGCACCCCAACTTACACTATTTTTTAAACTTTCATATTATCAGCTCATCCAATTAAATGATTATTCAGCCCGCAAGTATTTACAATTGAACGCCACCAACTATTATTATTAAAATGCTTTTCTTCAGTGATACTCCAGGGATACAATCTTAGGTCAGCTTCCCTGGAAAATACTCAGAAGCAGACCTTCTTGCAGGGAATTTGTTGGGAAGTGCTATTTGGAACAACATCTTTGAGAGAATGAGGGAAGCACGACTGAACAGAGAGAACAGCTGCCCCCCAAATAAAGCTGCAGCAAAGGCCTCAGTTGAAGAGCCCTGGAGTTGGGCCTTTCCATCCTGCATCAACAAAGCTCTGGATTCAGCTACTCCGGGGAGGGTGCGAACCTTGGGTGAGGAAGCTCTTTTCAGCTCAGGGCTATACTTAGGTAGGGATTTGGCTAGGAGTGGTGGCAGATAGCCAGGGAAATGAATAATTTGGAAATCCAGACAGCACGCTCTAGCATCCTCTACAATTTTAGATAAACAATAAAGTTACTAGTCCCTATTATTGTATTTTTTTAAGGATTTCACACCTGAGAATAATACCACAGATACTGAAACAAGTTTTGTATGTAAAGCCTCATAGATGAGGCCTATACATAGGGCCAAGAAACACCATTTTTGCTTATTATTAGCTGAGTACTTCCTCACTGACAAATTTGGTCCCAGACTGCGTGTTCATGAGTCCTAGATGTATAACTGCCCAGGTATGGCACTAGAAATCTGAAGAGCTCAGATGTTTTGATATATAATTGAGTCTTTATTCAAGACCTCAAGATAATATTCAGTCTAGAAGAAATTGTCCCAAATGGAAGCAGAAGCTGATTATAGAAGCCCCAACTGGAGACTGAGTAACTTCTTTCTCTTTGTAGGCTTCAGCTTTCTAAAGCTTACTTTGTACATTAAAACTGTCCTTTTATGCCAGAAATTATTACAGACAACCCTTGACATGATGGTAGCCAAAACTTTCCTTATTCAGAGTGCAAACAATGTCTGGTGGACGTAGATTTATAGACTCCTTGTCAGTCCCCATGAGTCTGAGGTCCCAGATTACAAACTGGTGTCCCATGTCCCACTGTCCTTCCTCTCCTGCCCCAATCTGCTGATCATTCTCTTACACTGCCCTGCAGCAACCATTACACTCAGCATCTTCAGCCTCTGCAGTCCCAGTCTGATTCCCTTTCTCCCTTGCGCTCTAGTTGAAACTGATCTCACACATCTAGGTCTAATATTCCTCCGTAGATTAGATTTCCCAAAGACAGGGACTAGGTATTTTACCTTTTTATATTCCTTATGAAAATTCCTTAATGGGTATTTAATAAAAGTGCATTAATTATGGAATACTAATAAATAATTATATGATGATAGAATTACGTCTTTAATGTTTCAACATTGAAGAACACATACAAAAAATGAAACTCAAGTTTTGACTGTATCAAAACTATGATACATTTTGCAACAAAACATTATAATTTAAATAATTCTATTAATTTTCAAAAATTACATTTAATTACTATGTTAACTTTTTTAAAGGGGGGCAAGGGAATGTCATGAAGTAATCTTTCCTTATATAGCGGTACTTTGATTGGTTATATTCTGAAAAAAGAATGAGACATTTTCTCTGATTCTTTCAAGAAAAGGATCTGTAAGATTTAAATGATCTCCAGAAAAATGTTTCCATTGCTTCAGCTGTGACATGGAGAGAGGTTTCAGAGAGTTAGACTTCTGGTGATGTGGACCAAGCTGACAATTTCTAGAGTTAGGGAATTTTTCCAGTGAACCACCTGTAATAAGTAAAACAATGAGAAAATCCTTAGGCCAATCAATACCTTACTATAAACAATACTTTTTTTATTTTATCACATAATGAGTTTATATAATTTATTACATTTTGGTCTCTGACTTCAAGGAACTTGTGGTCTAGTGAGAGATACATTAAACAAATAATCATCCACACAGATATATTATGGGTCCACAATCCCTTATCTAAAACCTTTTGGGATGGATATGTTCCCCAATTCAGAATATAATTGGAACAATCTGGGACAGCACTCCATAATCAAACTTATTAATATTCTGCAGCAAATCATATGAATAGTCATGAAATGGGTTTTTTTTTCATGAATACCGATAAATTCACAACGATTTAGGTAAGGTTTTTGTCACCAAATAAATCTGTTGCAAATTTATGAAGAAAAAAACAACTTTCGGTCTTTCAATCTTTCTAGATTTCAAAATTGAAGACAAGGGACTATGAGTTGTATTACAAATATTGGTAAGGGCACAGAATTAAGATACACAGAACTCAGCACATATAACAAGAAAAGCTGACTTGTTTTATTAAGATCTGAAGGATGAGAAGGCAAGAACCAGATGGGGAAAGGAGGTAAAGCATTTCAAGAGAAGGACCTACAAAGGCTATGAAAGTGAAGGGACTCTGGTACGGTCAAGGAACTGACAGGAGCCCAACGCAACTAGAGCTTAGAGAGCAAAGATGAAATTCAGTAATGCAGGCTGAAGTGTGCATTCAAAGGCTGGCTAATGCAAAACACCGTGAGCAAATCATGAATGGCAGAGGCTAGCAGTTATTCACTAAATCCCTATCTCTTTCCTCCAGGGCACTTAACCACATTTCCCAGCCTCCCTTACAGTTAGATGCAACCACTGAGTCTGGTCTATGGAATGTGGATAGACAAGCTCTGTGTCACTTCTGGGTCTGGCCTAGAAAAATCTCCCACACCACATGGTTTTCTACCTTTTCTCTTCTCTCACCTGCTGGCTGGGAGATGCAGGGATCCCAGCAGGGAACTCTAAGGCCTGAGGGGATGGTAGAACCCAAAGTGGAAGAACTCTGGATGACCAAATCACTTTAGAGAAGGCTGTGCACTATGTGACTGTTATGTGCCCTACTACATGAGAAATATACTTCTACTGTGGTAGGCCACTGTGCTTTTTGAGTTTCCTGTTACAGCACTTAACCCTACCTTAACTAACCACTTTAAAGATTTTAGTCTCTATCCTTAAGAGCAATGGAAGCTCTTGAAAGGGTTTTTTGGAACATTTTACTTATGGGAAATTTCAAATATATAAAAGTTAACAAGATAGAAATGAAGAACCTACAGGTTATTATATGCCCCACCTTCAGGAACTATCAACTAATAGCCAATTTTGTTTTATTTAGACTCTGCTTTCTCTACTTCCATATTATTATGAAATAAATATGCAGTACATATCAACTGTACATATTTCACTTTGCATTTCTATAAGATAGACTTCTTTTGAAATTTTATCACACTTAAAAAAACTGTCTTTCCTTAATATCTAAATCATGTCAATGTGCAAAATCATTGATCTTAAGAGATGATATTACTTTAAGAATCTAGAAGATAGTAGGATAATACCTTCAAAGTACTGACAAAACAAAAAATACCCTATTGACTAGAATTGTACGCCTAGCAAAGCCAGCATTTGAGAGAGAGAAAAAGCAAATACACTTTGAAAAATCAAAGATTGAGAGTGAATGACTAGTAGGCCTTTGTTGGAAAAAAACATGAAAAGACAGAAGTGAATCAAAGTATGTCATTAATTACAATAAACGTAAACAGAATAAATGCTCTGGTTAAAACATAAGACTGGAAAAAAGAAAGCCCATCTTTATGCTATTAACAAGAGAAATAACTAAAACATAAGGACACAGACATACTTAAGGCAAAAGAAGGGGAAAAGATACACCAGACAAATACCATAAAGAAAGCCAGTGTAATATATAAAGTTAAGATAAATGAAAGCAAAAGGTATTAAGGATAAAGAAATAACTACCTATTAATAAAATAAACCATAATAAAAAAATTCACAAAGAAAATACAAAATATACAGAGCAAATATTTAGAGATTAACAAGAAACTGATAAATCCACCGTCATATTTTAAGATTTTTAACATAAAGGGTTAAAGAAGGGTTTTTACCATATACATTTTATGAATAGTTGAACCACATAAATATATTAGCAATTTATAAGTTAAAATAGTAAATTTTTAAATTTATAAAATAAGAGGGGCGCCAGAGTGGCTCAGTCGTTAAGCGTCTGCCTTCGGCTCAGGTCACGATCCCAGGGTCCTGGGATGGTGCCCCGCATGGGGCTCCCTGCTCAGTGGAAGGCCTACTTCTCCTATTTCTCCCTCTCCCACTCCCTCTGCTTGCGTTCCTGCTCTCTCTTTCTTTCTTGCAAATAAATAAATAAAATCTTTTAAAAAATTTATAAAATAAGAAAAAAATGATTTGGTATCAGAAAATTTGACTAATATGGCATAACCTTAAGTAATTGAGAGAATACACATGGTTTTCATGCACAACAGAAACACTTATGGGGTGCCTAGGTGGCTCAGTCAGTTAAACATTTGACTCTTGATTTCAGCTTAGGTCATGATCTCACAGTCGTGAGAGGGCTCCTCTCTCAGCATGGAGTCTCCTTGAGAATCTCTCCCTGTCCCCCTGCCCTTTCTCGCCCCTGCACTCGCTCTCTCTCTCTAAAATAAATAAAATCTTAAAAAAAAAAAACATTTACAAGTGACCACATACCATGTCTCTATAGTTACCATATTTCTGACTACTCTGAAGTAGCTAGAACACAATAACAAAAACTAAAATACATTTAAAACATACTTTTAAGTAATGCATGAGTCAAAGAAGAAATCATAATGGAAAATACAAAACATTTAGAACTGCATATCAAAGTTATGAGATTCAACTTAGAGGAAAATGTACAGCCTTAAATACCCACTGTAGAAAAGAAGACTGAAAATCACCAAGCTAAGCATTCAAGTTGAAAAATAAGAAAAAGTACTTTAGAATAAATACAAGGAAAAGTGAAAAGAAAATAAGAGCAATAATTATTAAAATAGAAAAAGCATATGAGAATCAAATGTTGACTTATATAAAATATAAATTCTTCCACATCAGTCTTGTCCAGTCTACCTTCTTAAACCTTTTAAGATTTTATTTATTTATCTGAGAGAGACAGAGAGAGAGCGCATGAGCAGAGAGGAAGAAGCAGACCCCTTGCTGAGCAGGAAGCCTGACACAGAGCTCAATCCCAGAACCCTGGGACCATGACCTGAGCTGAAGGTAGATGCTTAACCCACTGAGTCACCCAGGCACCCCCTTCTTAAACCTTTTCAACGCAATTTACCAAGTGACTTCCAACTACTGGTCACTACTTGCTCAAATCCTCCTCCTGATCCACTTCCTATCTGAACATTATCCACTCTGGAGGGTTGATGTTCTCAGCCTCACTTGACACCAGGAGTTTGTCAAGTACTGAGAAGTTCCATGCTAACTGCCTCAGAAAAGATGATCCCATTATGGATGAGTTCTACACAGAAAAAACACACAGTAGGATTATTCGGTCAAGTGAAATAGAAATAAAGATTAAAAACAATTTTGTAATTCCAAAGTCAATATACCAGGTTTTGAAAGATTTTTTTTTAAGATTTTATTTATTTATTTGACAGAAAGAGACAACAGCGAGAGAGGTAACACAAGTGGAGGGGTTGGGGGAGGGAGAAGCAGGCTTCCCGCTGAGCAGGAAGCCCAATGTGGGGCTCAATCCCAGGATCCTAGGATCATGACCTGAGCCGAAGGCAGACACTTAATGACTGAGCCACCCAGGCGCCCCCTATTGAAAGATTTTCCTAAACAAGTAAAATTGTTCACAACTAATTCAGAAGAAGCTAAATTGAGAGAACTAATAAGGTTCTACTTAATATTTTCTCAAATACCCACCTGGCAGGTGCCCTATGACCTGAGGAAAAAAAATGAACAAATGCAAATGGTAAATTTGTAGTTACTCTGTATTTAAATGTTTCCAATCGCTAAAGAGAAACAAATTAACTTTACCATCATAACAATTATAATTCAACTAACCTGTACCATCTTTGTCTCTCGTACATTCACAGTCAAGCAGGTCATGAGTAACACAATGTGAACTTTCATGTAACGTGAACAAATTTTTTAGCTCCTCTACTGAAAACTGGATATGTTCAGATGTCTTGGTTAGGTCTACGACTGCCTCAGAAAGATCTTGCTTACTGATCTGTCTTTGATAAATCTTTTCTTCTATTGTACCTAAAGAGAAAACATTGACTCCATTTCCTTCAGATCTTTAAGTCTGTTATTTTTTTAGGGTAAAACACGTTTATTAGCATACTAGTTAACAAAATAATAATACTCCTGATATCAAAGCACAGAATAAGCAAAAAAAATTTTTTTGATTATTCACAGAGACTAAATTTTTTTTCACACTGAAGGGTTATTATTACCTGTGGTTAGGAGCCTGTAAATATGTACAGGATGTTTCTGACCATCTCTCCATACTCTAGACATTGCCTATAGGAAATAAATGAGAATTCAGAGAATACAGTAGGAACCAATAACCCTGTCCACATAAGCAATATGCATTAATGTGCTTAAGATCAGGAATTCCAGATTTTACTTATAGCTTCAGAAAACAAAGCCCAGGCATACCCAAGCATTCCCCACCTCCTATTTTTTTCCTGGGATAAAGAAAGGGATGGATGAACACTCACTGTCATACTGTAAAATAGTTACAGGGGTGTCACACGACAGTGAGAGGGTCTATCTGCAGCAAAGAATAGGACAGCAAGTTTGGACAGCAAGAATGCAAAGAACCAAGCATAGCGTGGGCATGGAGGGTTTCCTCCCAGGCCAAGGAGCTGATGACTTAATCCTAAGGAATCCTTAGGATACCTAATCAGTTCAAGCTATAGGTAAATTCCTGTGGTTTCACAATTTAATCAGTGATAGTGTAGAGAGCTGGTGTTTAAACCCCACACATTCTAATGAAAAGTCTTACTTTCAACCAGCTCCTGGGAGATAAACTCTAAGCCCCTGTAATATTCTGCCTGATAACAGCATCTTAGTTTACCTGAGGCCTTGGACCACAGAAGATAGTTTTTGCTAACAATGTGATTGAGGTGGGGGGCTTGGGACAGTTTGACCTGTGGAGGGGTTGGAGACTGAGCAACTTAGGTCAGTCACACTGGACTCTGACCTCCAACAAAATCTCCAGACACCAAGACTTGGGCGAACTTCTCCGGATGGTAATACTTCAATAGGTGTTGTCACTCATCAATGCTGGCAGAATTAAGTATTGTCCGTACAACTTCAGTGGATGAGGGCAACTGGAAGCTTGTGCCTTGTCTCTCCTGAACTCTCCATGTGCCTTTTACCTTTAGTGATTTTAGTCAGTATCCTTTCACTGCAATAAACCATAACTATGAGGATAGCTGTTTTTCTTAGTTCTGTGAGTCTTTCTAGTAATCACTGAACCTGAGGGTTGTCTTCGGGTCCCCCAACAGAGACACCAAATGAGGAGCAAATCTGTAGGAAGAAATCTGAAAGTACATGACGACGATGGACTGTATTCTGAAGAAAACGAAAAGCTGTTTCTGAAATATTTTCCTACATCAGCTAACTTAACATCTTTACTATACCCTGCATAAACACTGATAATAGCATCTCCAACACTTTATTGTCTTTCCCTGGTAGTCATGAGCATCCCAAAGGCCCAACTGTGCAGTAAAGTACACACTAGAGATACACAGGTTTGGGTCTAAATCCTGGCTCTGCCTCTTATAAAACTATGTGGCCCACAACAAGCTTCCATCTCCTCATCTGTAAAATAGGGCTAATAAGATCCACACTTTTAGGACTCTGGTAAAGATTAAATAGATGTAAAGCACTTAGCAGAGTGCATAAAAGAAAGTAAGGCCTTACTATGCAGCAGTTATTAGACATCACTTCATCCTCATACCCCCAGCAGGCATAGGATCCCCAGTGTGCATTCTATACTGTTTATTTAATGTATAAATAGTCATACCTGGATATCAGTGGCTGGATTCCAATCAATGTCATAGAGAATTAAGTGAGATCCTCCAATAAGGTTAAGTCCCACACCACCAGCTTTTGAACTTAACAAAAAAATAAAATCAGAAGAGTATTTACTATTGAAGCAATCAACAATTTGCTGTCTTTGAGAGATCGGTGTTTGTCCATCAAGTCTTGTATAAGTATATCCATGACGCTTGCATACTTCTTGTAGAATATTCAAGGTTTGTGTGTAGTTGGATACTAACACCACCCTGGCAATCAAAAAGAAAGTCTTTATATACAATTTTAAAGCAATATCAGATTTTTTTAACTGAAAGAAAATACTACAGTGATACTATCAGTGATGTTTATAGAACATGCAGTGGTGACCTTGTACAATTAAAACACAGGTTCTCCTTCAAATTCAATTTTTAAATCACCATCTAAGAGATTTCCAGCTTTAAGACAGTGGAAGGAATAGGGACCTTTCTGCTTTCTTCACCTCTCTGAAACCACCCTAAAAACAGCAGAACTGAGAAAGAGACATAACTCTGCCTTTGATAAAACAAAGAGATAATTATATGTGAAAACAGAGAGTAATGGAATGGTGACCTGCTTAGGGAGTATAGAAAGTGTAAAACCCAAGGGCCCAAAGAAGAAGACTCTAATAAAAAAACAAGTACAAGTTTATTCAAGTCAGAGAATCATAAGACACATCAGAAGGAAGGAGTTTAGGCTGCCCCTATTATAAGAGCACTGATAAACAGAACCCATACTCTACTCCCATGTAACCAGCTGACTGTTCTTTCTCAACTAGGGTGTTTATAATCTGGAGAAAGTAAACCAAAGAAAACTGAGACCAGGGGACTCTCAAATGAACATCCACATACTGGAGGGTAAGAGCCCAGTTCCCTTTTACTACAAACTCCGAAAACACCCATAGCCTGCCATCCCTCTCACATCCCAACCCCAAAAAGATAGTATTGGAAGATTCATCTCTGGGATGATTTAAATGACCCCAGAGAAAAGGTCCAGCCAGCTCCCTGCCTAATTACCCACTGAGGGCCACCAGTCAACTAGACCTGCCCTGATACACGGAGTGTTCAATTAATGTTTTACTGCATCACTCTTAAATATGAATGGACACCAAGGATCACCACCTGTTTGAGGTAAGGCTCCAAGATGAAAAATAGAAACCAAAACAAATAAACAAAAAAGAAGAAACCTGTATAAAGCAGAGCAATGGAGGAAAGAGGAAACAACTTTAAGAAAATAATTAATATCCTCAAGTAAGAAATGGCATTCACAAGAAGAGGAGGCAATAAAAAAGAACAATCAAGAATAAGAAAATATCTCAGAAATTTTAAATGACAACCAAAATAAAAAAAAAATTAAGATTTTATTTGTTTATTTGACAGAGAGAGACACAGCGAGAGAGGGAACACAAGCAGGGGGAGTGGGAGAGTGAGAAGTAGGCTTCCCGCGGAGTAAGGAGCCTGATGCAGGGCTCGATCCCAGGACCCTGGGACCACAACCAAAGCTGAAGGCAGATGCTTAATGAGTGAGCCACCCAGGCACCTCCCCCCCAAAAAAATAAAAATTTAACAGGAGAGCTGGAACATAATAACAAGAGAGTATACCAGGAAATAGATGAAGAAAAGAAAAAGTGATGGGGCACATGGTTGGCTCAGTCAATTACATGTCTGTCTTTGGCTCAGGTCATGATCTCAGAGTCCTGAGACTGAGCACCCTGCTGGACTCCCTGCTCAGCAGAGAGTCTGCTTCTCCCTCCCCTTCTGCTCGTGCTCTCCCTCTCTCTCTCAAATAAATAAATAAAATCTTTAAAAAAAAAAAGTGATGACCATTAGGAGAGAAAAGATAAAAGAATTAGAGAATCAGTCAATGAGGTTCAATATCTGACTGATAAAAATTCCAAAGAAAACAAAAGAAATTATTTTGAGAGAAAGAGAGAATATTTCCCAGACATGAAGTCTTCAGACTGAAAGGACCTACTAAAGTTCCCAGCTCAATAAATGAAAAATGATCCATATTAAGGCACATCCCCCCGCCCCCCAACGCCTTTAAAAACTTTCTGCTAATTAAGCTCAGCAGAGCTCTCCTCTACTTTCTTTCTAGATGGGATGCTGCCTGATTCATGAATAAAGCCAATTAGATCTTCAAACTTACTTGTTTGAATTTTGTTTTTTAACAGTAGGTTGGCGTGGGTGCCTGGGAGGCTCAGTCAGTTGAGCATCCAACTCCTGATCTCAGTTCAGGTCTTGATCTCAGGGTCACGAGTTCAAGTCTCACATTGGGCTCCACATTGAGCAAGGAGCCTACTTTAAAAAAATAAATAATAACAGTAGGTTGGCAATTTAGGCTGGGCTCAGCTAGAAGGTTCCTCTGCTAGTTGTGGCTAGGCTGACTCAGGTATCTGCAGTGAGCTGCCTGGTCAACTGGCGACTGGCTGACCTTCTCACCAGGCTAGCCAAGGCTTATTCACATGGTGACTGAAAGGTTCCAGGAAACCAAGGGAGGACAAGCCCCAATGTACAAAGGAACTTTGCAAGTTCCTTTTTGTGCTACATTTGCCAACACTGCATGGTCCAATGCAAGTCATATGGCTGAGCTCAGAGTCACAGTGGGAAATCACTCAAAATTATCTAGCAAAGGAACATGGATACATGGAGGAAAAGAACTTAGACCATTTTTGCAATCTACCACAACTCCTATACCATTATTTCAATCATTTTTCCTTCCCTTTCTCTTCTATTACTGTTACAGAAGGCAGTTAGTTAGGCTTTAACAGGATGCCTGGAGGCCAGCAAAGGGGTGGGGTGGGGGGATCCATCAAGACCTGTTACCAGGAAAGCCAGTAACCTGGAAGCATTCCACAAAAAAAGCCACAAGAAGCCAGATCAAATTAGACAGGCCCAAGACAAAGAAGGTCCAAGACCCTGACCAGGTAAGGGAGAAAAGGTACAAAACACAATATTCCCAAAGAAATCCCCTCTCCAAATGATAAATGTTCCACCTCTCAGATAACAACTGTCAATAAAAGGTAGAAATCCAAACTTCTCCCTTGAGCTCTCCCACTTTCACATCTCCAGAGTGGACTCTCACTTTAAAAAACTCTTCACCTGAGATAACAGGAGAGGAAGAAAAGGGGAGTATGTCAGAGGGGGAGACGAACCATGAGAGATGATGGACTCTGAAAAACAAACTGAGGGTTCTAGAGGGGAGGGGGGTGGGGGGATGGGTTAGCCTGGTGATGGGTATTGAGGAGGGCACGTTCTGCATGGAGCACTGGGTGTTGTGAACAAACAATGAATCATGGAACACTGCACCAAAAACTTATGATGTAATATATGGTGATTAACATAACAATAAAAAAAACCTCTTCACCTGCACTGTTCAACCACTGTGTCTAGTCTGTCCTTGAATTCTTTTCTTATGACAAGACTGAGAGAGCCTCCAGTCCCAGGGTGGGCAAGATGGAGGTCTCAGGGCCTGGAGGTCTCCCCAGTTCACCTGGCAACAATAGGGATAAATAACACTATCTAAACACAGTTTTTCTGATACATCTTCACTAGGAATGTCAGACAATTCTCTTTTGGAGATCTAGAGCACCCCCCCCCACATTAGTACATACCACTTTGAAACAAGGCTATTATTTTTATGTTCATTAGACTCTCCCCTAAAGCAACTGAAATCTGTAGTCAAGGCAGTCAGGTAGAGTGCAAGGTGCACCCAGCACGAGTTTCCATCCAAGTGATGCATGGGGGCTGGAATGCAGCATAAACTCTGGTTCGCCAAGCCATGAAGCCTACTGCATGAATGCAACAACCAGAAGGGAAAATAAATGGTTTCAAATTTGAAGTTTCCTTTTTAAAAATTCCATAAAAGAGTAACCTGGTAGACAAGTCAAGAGTTCTCAGATATGCCTCCACCTAGTTCTAAGACATCTTAACCTGCACAAAAACACTGTATGTGCTAGAAAAGTTCTTCCTGAAGACTTAACTGTCTGGTGCAAGTTAATGGTAACACAGCAATTTCAGTAAAGGCTTAATACTATCCCTGAAACCAAACACTGTCACTTTTAGCTACATATCTTTAAAGGCTTAGAATGCTTGTGCATAGGCAACCCAGCCCTGGAAAGCCTGGCCTCTACACCCAATTGGCCATACGAAAAAAGGGCCACAACTCAACACCTAAAAAGCAGCCCAATTAGAAAATGGCAAAGGACTTGAATAAACATTTCTCCAGTGAAAATATACAAATGGCCAGCAAGTAGATGAAAAGATGACCAACATCACTCATCATCAGGGAAATGAAAATTTAAACCATAATAAGATACCATCTCACACCCATTAGGAACATGATAATGTTGGTGAGAATGTGGAGAAATTAGAAACCTTGTGCACCGTTGATGGGAATGTAAAGTGGTGTGGCTGCTATGAAAAGCAGTACGGTGGTTCCTCAAGAAATTTTACAAAGAATTGCCAAATAAGCCAACCATTCCACTTCTGGGTATATATCCAAAGAACTGAAAGCAGGGTCTTTTTTTTTTTTTAAGTAGGCTCTACACCCAGTATGGAGCCCAGCGCAGGGCTCGAACTCATGACCCTGAGATCAAGACCTGAGCTGAGATCAAGAGTCGGATGCTTAACCAACTGAGCCACCCATGAGCCCCTGAAAGCAGGGTCTTGAAGAGATATTTGTACACCCATGTTCATAGCAGCATTATTCACAATAGCCAAAAGGTGGAAGCAACCCAAGTGCCCATCAACAGATGAATGGATAAATAAAATGTGGAAAAGATATACAATGGAAAATTATTCAGCCTTAAAAAGGAAAGAAATTCTGATACATGCTACAACATGGATGAAGCTTGAGGACATTAAGCTAAGTGAAATAAGCCAGTCACAAAAAGACAATATACTGTATGATTCCACTTTTATGAGGTACCTGGAACAGTCAAATTCACAGAGACAGAAAGTAGAAGGGTGGTTGTCAGGAGCTGAGGGGGAGGCAGGAATGGGGGGTTGTTATATACTGGGTACAGTTTGTTTTGCAAGATGAAAAGAGTTCTGGAGATTGGATGCACAACAATGTGAATGAACATACCACTACTGAACAATAGGCTTAGAAATAGTTAAGATGGTAAATTTATGTTCTGTGCATTTTACAATTGTAAAAAGGGTGTTGGGGAGGCAGGGGTGTAGATCTCTTCAAATAATGTAAAGCAACAGAACAAACACCCATCCTATGGCACTGATGGAAGTGCCGCTGCTTCTCTCACCGAACAAGGCAGGATACAGTTTTCCTAGGGACCCACAAGCAGTCAAAATGACCCTATCCCAACTCTAAATTATGCTTTTCCTCATCATTCCTTTCTCCCCACCACAAGAGGGAAACCTTTCCCTACAGCATTTCAAGGATAAATTTTCACACATGTTTATATCTTTTCTCATTTCCTCTAAAACTGTTCACTCATAATTCCTTGTCCAATAACCATCACCTACCTCCTTCTCCTCAGAGAAGAGGACCCTGAAGTCATGACCCAAGCCGAAATCAAGAGCCTGCCGCTTAATCAACTGAGCCACCCAGGCGCCCCCACAATCTGCATATACATATTACACATATGAAATATTATCTAATAAAACATTTTAATCAAACTGTATTAAACACTTCATAGAAAGTTTCCTTATTTTAATTCCTTCACTGTTATGAAAAATAATCCTAAAAATATGCACAAGTCAAATGATATTATAAATGCTCCAAAGAGGTTATGCAAGATCCCTTGACAATTAAATGTAATTACTATTTTGCAATCTTTACTATGTATTTTTGCCTTAATTCACAAACACCGTTTGATACAGAGATAATTAAGACACAGTCCCTGTACTATAAGCATGGATATATAAGAGAACTAATGACCATAATATAATGTGAGAAGAGCTCCATGAGAGGCAGTTACAGGATACAAAGGGGGTACAAAAAGGGGCACCTAACTCAATCTGAGGCCAGGGTCTTCCAAAAGAAGAAAGCATCTGGGCTGTCTTAATGAACAGAAAAAGCTGGCCAGATGAATGAGAAGTGAAGGTCGTGGAGGCATAGGCACCTGCAACATGTAAAAGCAAACAGTGAGAAGCAGAGTGAGCGACGGTCCTGCAGGTAGTTTGGTATGACTGGACCACATGGTAAGTGTGAAGGAGTGGTGGGAGATGAGCCCAGAAAATGAGGCATTAGCCAGATCGTGAAAAGTCTTGCCAAATGTGCTAAAGATTTTAGAAATTCCTGGAAGACAATTAGGAGTCTTTGAAGGATTTTTAAGGAGAGTGGTATGTTCACATTTGTATTTTAGAAATTTAGGGCAATGTTGATATGTAATAAGGTTGAAAATAAGAGGGAAGTAGTTTATAAGAGACCATCATAACCCGAATCATTAATTACAAGAGTCAAAACAAAAGCCTTGGTACCAGAAAGGAGGTGGATTTCAAGATTAAGAAATAACTATCAATAGAATTTAGTGACTGACAATGTTGGGTAAGTGAAGGAGAAAAGTGAGTCTAGTATAACTAGATTTTTGCTTGGATTTGTTGCCATTTATCAAGACGAGGAATGATGAAAAAGGGTCAGGTTTGCAATGGCAAATGAAGTTGTTAAGGATATCTGCAGCTTAAAGTCTGACATGACATCAAGAGAGATTTAGATGTCCAATAAACAGTAAGAAATGAGGACGTGGGAATGCGAAGGCAGGGTTGGACCAGAGATACAGACTTGGAATCAATACTGTATGTGTGAGAGTTGAAATGATGAGGAGTAAAGGTAACCAAGGAAGGGTGTTTGGAGCAAGAAGGCTACAGAGAACCCTAAAGAAGGGTCAACATTTGAGGGACTGGAAAAAAAAAAGAGGATTCTGAAAGAGATTAAGGAACAAATTAGGTGTTAAATATCAAAAGACATCTCTGGAGTTTTGTGAATATTATGTATTTACTTTAGATTTAGTTTTTCTTAAATAAAGATCATGACCCCAAAGAAGGAGGGAAGAGAGGAAGGAAGGCCATAGTCTAAGCCAAAATTCCATGAGCACTGACAAGCAAGTTTATTAAATTGACCTTACTTTTCAGTAGGACGAAGTTCATGAATAACTGCTAAGAGCTTCAACAGCACCTGTAGTTTTCCAGACTCTTCCTCAGTAAACATGAGAGGGTTGTAATCAGCAGGGAACACATCTACCAAGCCTTCATATAGACTCCTTTCTTCATTTCCATCCCAAGTTGAGCTGTATTCTTTTTCCTATTCAAAAGGATGACTGTTAACACTGGTTCGTGTCTGTTAATTAGGAGGGGGGGAAATGCTAAAATTATGGGCAGGGGGAGTGAAGATTAATAGCTACCTGAAAAGAAGACCAAGCTATTATGTAAATCTTTATAAGTTACTGATTTGGTCATTTTTGAAAAAGGTCACGTGCATCCTACTGAGTTAATTACAGAGCAGTTCTGCTGTACCCTAGTGCAGGCAATCTTCACCCTGCAAGGGCAGCACTGCTGCCCATGTGTTCCTTGGGAAGAGGAAGGGGGATAGCAGAGAAATAAAAGAGGAAACTAGGGTGCAAATAGTGATACAACATTTGTTCTCTCCAAAACCTGAGATTTCTCATCCGTAAGGCCTCTTTTTCTCTCTTTTCTCCTTCCCTCTATTACTTTTCTTTCCTGATTTGTGGGCTTCTCATAGCACCTCCTAAGTCATACTCAGAATCAAGCCTAAGAGTTTACTCAATCTTAACAATTTCTTCTGCCTTAGGAACAATTCTGCCTAAGTTAACAGAGAAATATATTCTTATACTATTTTTGTTTATATTACCAACAGTTTTTTAGAATAATTTTATTCCAAAGTGATTATCAGCACCTCTGAAGTTTCTCCTCCAAAAGTGCCTAGCTGACATGTGAATACTTAACCAGAAATACACTTATTAATAACTACATCACTTTTTAGATTAAACTTCTGAGACTGGCTGGTCTCCTCCCTCTCTTCCACATTTACTGGACTGATCACTGTTCCTGAAACTTTGTTCAACCTACTCCACCTGCCTGGAAAGCTTCCTCATTTTCCTATCCAATTATCTCAATCCTATAAATACTTAAGGACCCAATGCAAATTCTACCTGATTATTTATAAACCCTTTTTGGGGGGAGGTGGCAGACACTGACTCTTAAACTTTATGGGTACAAAGTACATTTCAGTTTTGACCTTATTTGAGAAGTTAACTATATACTTTATTATACTTCCCTATGTTTTCATGTGTGTTGTATTCCCTCTTTAATAATTCCAGGAACAGGGGTGCCTGGGTGGCTCAGTCGGTTAAGCATCGGACTCTTGATTTTGGCTCAGGTCCTGATCTCAGAGTCCTGGGATCAAGCCCCACCTCAGGCTCCACATTCAGCAGGGAATCTTCTTGGATTATCTCTCTCCCTTTACCAACCCCCCCCAGCCCCGCTCACACACAGGCTCTTTCTCTCTTTCAAATAAATAAATCAATCTTTTAAAAAAAATAATTCCAGGAACACCTTAAGGGCAGTGACCCTTGAAGTATAAGATGCTGGGCACAAAGTACTAATTTTAATTTGGCTTATTCCTAAAATACAGCAATAGTTGGGTAAAGTCACTTGATTAAAAATACCTGGAACCCTAAGATATTAATATTACTGGGATATACAAGGGGAAAGAGACGGATGCTGGCTGCTTCAGATTAGGTCTGCTAAAATGCCAACACCTTGGAGAGGTCACGAAAGGACCACAGACAGACCCAGGATCTAGTCCACAAATTTTCATGTTCAGAAACTGAATATGGTTAAGCTCTAGAAAAATGAGCCATACTAAGTATCAAATTAAGAGACTAAGTCAGAATATAAATTTATTCTCAAAGGAGACCCACCTATTTAAACCAATTGGTCTATGCATTCTGTCATATGAAACCAAAAGGCAAGCCAAATCATTACCAGAAAGTTGTCTTACGAATATTAAATCAAAATACAAGGGAGATGGTGATCTTATGGCCTAAGTTCTTAGCCAGGAACATGTAACCAGAATCCCCTGGGGAATCACTTTTTCCAAATCCTCATACTTGGGTCCTACTCTCTTTTTTTTCTCTTTTTTTTTTTTTAAGATTTTATTTATTTGAGAGAGAGAGAATGAGAGATAGAGAGCACGAGAGGGAAGAGGGTCAGAGGGAGACAGTCGCTTAACCATCTGAGCCACCCAGGCACCCCTACTCTCAGATTCTCAATCAGTGCATATGGGTTGAGGCCTGGACAAATGTAGTTTTTTTGTTTGTTTTTTAAAGATTTTACTTATTTATTTGACAGAGACAGACACAGCAAGAGAGGGAACACAAGCAGGGGGAGTGGGAAAGGGAGAAGCAGGCCTCCCGCCAAGCAGAGCCCGATGCTAGGCTCGATCCTAGGACCCCCGGATCACGACCTGAGCCGAAGGCAAACGCTCAACAACTGAGCCACCCAGGCGCCCCAAGGACAAATGTAGTTTTAAAAGCTTTCCAGATTATAATGCATAAGACCCCTAATTAAGAATCAACTAATAGGGGCACCTGGGTGGCTCAGTCATTAAGCATCTGCCTTCGGCTCAGGTCATGGTCCCAGGGTCCCGGGATCGAGCCCCACATCAGGCTCCCTGCTCGGCGGGAAGCCTGCTTCTCCCTCTCCCACTCCCCCTGCTTGTGTTCCCTCTCTCGTTGTGTCTCTCTCTGTCAAATACATAAAATCTTAAAAAAAAAAAAAGAATCAACTAATAGATAATATCTTTATGCTAGGACAGTCTGATGTATCACCTCCATCACAGGGATTTACCAGTTAGCCCTCTCAGATCAGCTAGTCACGGCACTCATTCTTCTGACTCTCTGTAGTCAAAATGCTTTCATTATCAATTAATCCTTTTTTTGGTTATATTACACTCACATTTCCTGAAAAGAAACCCATCACCCTGACTGAACTTGGGGGAAAAAAACTAGTTTCAACAGGAATATATTTACAAAAACATGGCTTAAACTTAATGCTTTATACACGTGGAATGCTCGTTTCAGGCATTTTCTAGCGATCTTCATTTGCTATGATGTTAGAGGAAAGGCTTTACCAAACAAGTCTCAGATTGTAAATTATGTACCCTCTTTGAAGCTTGTAGTATCCTATGCCTATTACTGGTTAACTGGTGCATTCTGGGCTGCCTTTTAAGGAAGAATTGGGGCTTCTATTTTTGCTGGGCATCATGCCCAAAGGGTTTAATTTTTATCACTGTATATAAAATCTGCTTCTTAAAAAGGTGATTAATAAATTGTTATCATCCTACCTACTTAAAAGTTACAGACTTCTCCTATGATAAACTATGTAAATATAACTCATTTAGGATAAACTTGAAGAATTCTGGTAGAACACTCCATTTTTAAGTATATAACTATTGACCTCAAGCATAATGCAGCACCCACAGGTTTTCTTTCATTTTGTTTGCAAATTATGCTTTTACTTTTTAAAGAAAAAATAAAAGAATAAAAGTTGTTTATTTAATAAAATGTTAAGCATGCGCTGGGGATAAGAGAGTATTAAGAGTTACTGTGTAACTTCTATGGCCAGGCATTCTGCTAGGTTCTTTCCATACCATTTCATCAAGTTGCCACAATAACATCCGGAAGTTATTATTGTCTCTGCTTTAGAAATAAGAAAAATAAAGGCTCACAGATGTAACTTGACCATGATTAAATTTGTCGTTAAAGAACTGGTAAATAGTAGAATGGGGACTAATACCCAGTTCTAACTCCAAAACAGAAAACTCTCACTGAACTCCAAACTGCCTTATGTCTGTTAACTATCCAAATGGTTCGTTCAACTATACAACCATTAAAAATCACACTTGGAGAAGATACCTAATTTGAGAAAACGTTCATGATTTATTTAGTGAAAAAAGTAGATTTTAAAATAGTAAGCATAGGGGCACCCGGGGTAGCTCAGTCGGTTAAGCGGCTGCCTTTGGCTCAGGTCATGATCCCAGGGTCCTGGGATCGAGCCCCACAATGGGCTCCTTGCTCAGCGGGGAGCCTGCTTCTCCCCTGCCTGCCATTCCCCCCTGCTTGTGCTTGCTCTGTCAATCTCTCTCTCTCTCTTTCTCTCTGTGTCAAATAAATAAATAAATCTTTAAAATAGTAAGCACAGCATTATTAAAATTAAGTTTCTCGGGGCGCCTGGGTGGCTCAGTTGGTTAAGCGACTGCCTTTGGCTCCGGTCATGATCCTGGAGTCCCAGGATCGAGTCCCACATCGGACTCCCTGCTCAGCAGGGAGTCTGCTTCTCCCTCTGACCCTACCCCCTCTCATGTGTGCTCTCTCTTTCTCATGCTCTCTCTCTCAAATAAATAAAATCTTTTAAAAAATAATAATAATAATAAAATAAATAAATAAAATTAAGTTTCTGTAGACCAAGATTATATATGCGTATCTTTGAGCCCCTGTTCCCTCAACAAAAAGTGGGGATAGTAAAAACAATACTTATTCCATAGAGTTTTATAAAGAATAAACAATACTAGAAAAGCCTTTAGTGTTTAGTACATAAGTCCTTATTAAGTATTGGCTAAGATTATTAATACCAAAATATGGGTTTTTTTTCTGGCTAGAGAGCTTTATTTCTTTATAATAAATTCTTAAAGTGTTGCCAGGCCATAAGACATAAAATTTTAAGGCTTTGATATAATTGCAAACCTTCTTTCAGTTGTACCAATTTATATTCTAACCAGCAGATGACTTTAATTTTCTTCTGATTTTCTGAATTTTATAAATTTCATACGAATTGAATGTATCATGTATTACTTTTATAATGGGAAAAATTAAATTTTCAATGATAAATTTTATATTTGTCTGCACCAAACAAAACTGACTGGCTATATAAAATAGGGAGAGAAAACAGCAAAGTATTAGACGAGAGGGGCACCGGGGTGGCTCAGTCGTTAAACGTCTGCCTTCGGCTCAGGTCATGATCCCAGGGTCCTGGTATCGAGCCCCGCATCGGGCTCCTTGCTCAGCAGGAAGCCTGCTTCTCTCTCTCCCACTCCCCCTGCTTGTGTTCCCTCTCTCGCTGTCTCTCTCTCACTGTCAAATAAATAAATAAAATCTTAAAAAAAAAAGTATTAGACGAGATACCAAAGGGCATGGGGCAAATTCTAGAAGGCAGTGCCTCACATCCATTTCACCCCTACTTTAGTCCTATGAATATGGACAGTCTCTCAACAAAGGGAAGACTGGATAAGTTGTACAGATGAAATATATCGGAGAGGCCATAAAGCTTTTGGAAAACCCACAAATGCAACTCCTGGGATTGGCCCAATCTGCCCTCTTAGATTCACATGACACAGAACCCTTAGCTCATATCCTTGACACAGTCTCACATACTACTTACCTTTATAGAGTTGAACAACAGACAGGGGTGGTTGCACAGTTTTTTCAGAGCTCCTATACATATTAGATGAGGACTACTTCCCAACAACCCTTGAAGGCAGAACCTGACAGCCTGAGAATTCAACAGCTTTCGATAAAGCTCAACCTGTAGCGGTCCTGGTCGGCAAAAGACTACATTCTCTATTTTAGGTGGAAGATATTTATTTATGACTTCTTGGGTTCTTCTAAGGATAAAGAGTCCAGTGAGGCAAGTAAGTTCAGCTGCTCTTTTCTCTCCTAACTCCTTTTCTTCCTATGGAAAAATCGCAAACTTAAAGGTGTTATAAACAAAGAATACTTGTAACTAAAAAGGAATATTAAACACCTCATAATAATAAACCATTTACTAATTATGTCCCTTCAGATTTTTTTTTTTTACAGAATAAATGCAATATGAGTTTGGGATAGAAAAACCAACCACCATCTCTTTAAAGTTTCAGCATAATCATTTAATTAAATGAACCAGTCTCCTAATCCTTGTTTGGCTACTGGCACATTGAGAGCCATCAGAAATCAACAATCTACAAACTAAATTATTCTAAAAGTAAGCTTTTATGTGAAGACTATCATGGTACATAAGTCATGGTACATAAGTCTTAAAATCATCAACAAAGAACTAATTCAGCAAATTCCTGGAAGCAAATATTTTGACAAGTTATTGATCCTAAAATTAAACCCACAAGAAATTACTGACACAAGGCACAGCTAATTCTTTCAAAATCATTACACATTGTTCATTAGAAATGCTAGTTTCCAATTTGTCTGTTTCCTTTGGTTTGTTTCTAAATTTTTACCACAATACCTTAAATCAAAATACCATATGAGTGAAATATATGTTTAAATTCTCTTTTGAGTATACATAACTTCACAGTGAAGATTAAAATAAAATCCCTTATGTATATATTCATTTCTATATAAATCATAAAAAATTCCCACATGATGTAATGAGTAGCATAAATAAAAATTTAAATTTAATTCTTTGTGAAGTACCTAGTGAAGTACCTACTTATGTTTTTTTTAATGTGATATTTCCTAAAATAAAGAATGCAGGAAGAGTTGAAGACTGATGAATCACTAAACTCTACCTCTGAAACTAATGATACATTATATGTTAATTAATTGAATTTAAATTAAAAAAATTAAAAATAAATAAAAATAAATATTGGAAAAATAAATAAAAATTTTAAAAAATTAAAATCATAAAAAATTCCCCTATTTTAAAACTATTTTCAACTTTTATTACAAAAACATAGGTTCACTGAAAACAAATAGGTTCATTGAGGAAAAGCAAGAAAATATAGTTATTTAAAATTAAGAAAATTAAAACCTACTTTAATCAACCAGAAACAACCACTGCTATCATGACTTTATATCTATCTTCCAAGTCTTTTTTCTTTATGTCAATCTGTAAATGTATTTGACATTTTATTTTTATTTTTATTTTCCTGTTTGTAACAAAAACAGACCTCTACAGTTGAAGCTTCATGGGAACAAGGCACCTGTCAGTTTGGCTCTTCACTGTATTCCCTAAGATCTAACACTCTGAATTTGGCCCACTACAGGTGTTTAACATATATATGTGTTAGGTAAATAAATGAATGTGATTTTACTTTTAAATAATGTATGATGGATATTTTCCATGCTATTAAATATATTCATGTAATTATTTTGTATAGTTCCTGGTTCATGGGAAATGCTCAATAAATATTTGCTATCATTTTATTAATTCTGAGACTTTTTTTTTTTACACTTTAACTTCTCTGATATAGATTGTTTTTTATAAGCAATGCCTTCTTATAATTGATAGCACGTTTTCCTTAGTGGTTCATAAAATAGTGATGCATATAATTGATATTATTTTAGATTCCATGAAATACATTGTGTATACAACATGCAGACTCTGCTTTAACCAT
Organism: Zalophus californianus; assembly: GCF_009762305.2. Lineage (NCBI taxonomy): Eukaryota > Metazoa > Chordata > Mammalia > Carnivora > Otariidae > Zalophus > Zalophus californianus. The sequence goes on from NC_045598.1 coordinate 149,724,424, forward strand.
TTTCCTATCTTTAGAAATGTCTGTTTCCAATTTGTTTCCTTATACTTTTCTATCCTTACAGCTAAATCTTTAAGCACATCTATGATTATTTCTCTATAATAAATTCCTAAAAGTGGTATTGCCACACCACAAAATATATACAATTTTAAGGCTTTTGATACATGCTGCCCAACTAGTCTCCAGTTGTACCAACTTACATTCTAACTAGTAGAGGACAGTACTCTCATCTATACTTGCTATTCCTATGTATATTGAGCCAACTAAAACACCAATAGAAGAGTATAAAAGTTATTTTATGGTTATTTTGGTTTACTTTTTTCAATACCAGTAAAATGAATATTTTTATGTTTACTGTCATTTATAATTCTTTGTGAAGTACCTACTTATGATTTTTTTAATGTGATATTTCTAAAATAAAGAATGCAGGAAGAGTTGAAGGATTGTGGGAAAATAAAGAATTCACTAATTTAATTTTTCCTGAATTAAATAATGCCCAAGTTGTGGATGACTTTCCTGGGCATACTGCTTTTTTTAACTTTTATACAAGTAAATTATACCTCAGAAGCAGAAGGCTGTCTTGATATAATGATGGGTTCTTCATATATTTTTCTGTAAGATGACAAAGAGCCTAATATTCCTGGATTTACAAAATCAATTAATGCAAAAAATTCTTGAAGATCATTCTGAACTGGAGTACCTAAACAAAGAAAAAAGTGATAAAAAGGTCAAGTTTGTGTTTTACAGTCACAGGGGTTTGCAGAACATTGTACTCTCTTCCCTAAGAAAACTAAAATAAAGGCTTTAGAACTGAGAAAGAGCAGCCAAACCCAGCTGAACAAAAAATATTAAGAATCAAATAAATTTTTAACTCTGGTTTTAACTGTGTACTAAATTCAGCATAGTGGCTGCATACAGGCTCTGGAGTCTGACTAGCCTGGGATCAAATTCCACCTGTATCATTTACTCTGAGTGACCCTGAGCAAGTTACGTTACATACCTCAGTTGATTTCTATAAAATGCAGCTCCTAGAGTTTGAGGATCAAATTGGTTAATCCATATATAAGAACAGTGCCTAAAGCACAATAAATGTTCCATAACTGTTAGTGATTCTTAATATTATTATAACTGTGATTCTGGACAAGTTTCGTAAGCTCTTTAAGTTAAATTCAGAATTTTTTCACTTATAAAAGTGGGAAGATAACAGTTTCCCAGTGGTATTACAGTGAAAAGCAGAGACTCTGTAGGCACACTATAGCACAGTGCCTAACATTTAGTAAACACTCAGTGAATGGCACCTATTACCTTTCAAAGTTTTCAGATCAGACTGAGATCTTCACTAATCCTAAAGGTTGACACAAATGGATTAATATACCCTGCATATATTACATACTCAATAACTTTTGCTAACTAATTTTCAAAGAAACATTAGCATGTTTCAATGATTACATCAAAAGAACATGTAAATCAGCACAGTCCAACAGTATACTTTCAGATGACATTCAAATAACAGAATAGAAAAAGTTGTCCAAATATATAAATAAGAGATAATATAAGAGCTATATATAAGAGGTAAATAAAAATGCACTTTCTCATTAACATAGACAACATAAATTTTACAATGCCAGGGAATTTAATGATTGCTTCCCACAAAATTAAATGGGTCAACTCCTGGACCAATGCTTATTAATTTTTTTAACACATCTAGTCAGTTCTAAATTTTTGGACCAATAGTAGAAAGAATTAGAGAAAATATATTTATGTTGGTATGTATTTTGTTAATAAGCCTTTAAATGAATTTCCCTGACGATGACTAATAAAGATACGCAGAATGAAAAGGGCAAGAAAGAAAGGGGAAACAAAGGTATAAGGATCCTTATGGCTGGCTTCCAGACATTTACCCAACCCCAGCTAACTAATCCAAGCCACTCATGATAGTCCGATCCCATTTGCCAATAATAGATGCAGGGAAGGATTTGTGTCTTAGACTGGGTTCTCCAGGAGCAGAGCCTAAGACAGGGATTTGGCTATACAACATTTATGGAGGGAAAGCTCTCAGGAGAAAGAGAATAATGGAATCAGAGAATAGCAGGGGAAGAAACTAAGCAAGGATGGCCTCCTTGAGCCTGAGATAAATTATAGCAAGGCTCAGAACATAAATTGTACCATAAAGTTGGTACTGAAATTACCCTAAGGCAAGGGCTCTGGCATTTTCCACTTACCTCTATATGAGTCAACCATTGACCAAGTTACAGGGGAGAGTGGAAGCTCTCATTCAAACAACGATAATTCTCCAGAAATTGGAAGGGCCACACAAGACCAAAGTGAGTTGTGGGAGGAAAGCTACATTGAGCTACTCAGGCCTGATTCTAGTCTAGGCTAAAAAGAAGCGAGTAGAAAAAGATTCTTGTATTTACATATAGGCCATCCCACCTTTCCAGTCTGGGCCAGCAAGTTCGGCCAGCAATAAATTATGTGCATTCAGCATATACATATAAAAACAAGGGATATGAGTGCCTGGGTTGCTCAGTCGTTAAGCGTCTGCCTTCGGCTCAGGTCACAATCCCAGGGTCCTGGGATGGAGCCCAGCATTGGGCTCCCTGCTCCGCGGGAAGCTTCTCCCTCTCTCACTTCCCCTGCTTGTGTTCCCTCTCTCAATGTGTCTCTCTCTGTCAAATGAATAAATAAAATCTTAAAAAAAAAAAAAAGGAATACTTATATTAAGCATTTACCATGTGTCAGGTAGTCTTCCAAAAACTTTATGTGAATTAACTCCTTTGACCTTCACAATAATTCTATGAAGTAAATGGTATTATAATCCTTATTTCATAGATAAGGAAACTGAGGCAAAGAGAAGTTAAATAACTTGCCCAAAGCTATACATATCACCCTCAGGAACCAAGCAGAGGCAGTCCACACCCATCTCCTAGATTCTTTACCATGATACCACTGTATTTATTTTTCAAATACTTCAAAATCTAAGTTGCAGAAAATTACATAGGGATTTGAAAATTCAGAATCCTACCAAAACTCAATTACCATAGGTTTTTTTAGTATGCATTCCATCCAGCACCACCAATTCTTTGGATGCCAAGCATATTACAAATCTTGTATGGTAAGTAGGCAAAAATTCTATCATATCATCCCCAAAGTAAATACTGACCAGTTAGAATTACTCTTTTCTCACAAGAGAGGCTAATTAGGGCTGTAGTTGTCTTAATGGCACTGTTCTTCAAACGATGCCCCTCATCACAGATTAGAAGATCAAATTTTACATTCTTAATTTGATCCAAAGAACGAAGTAACATTTCATAACTGATGATAAGAACAGAATAAAATGGAGATTTGGTGAATTCTTCTACTTTATGGTCCTAAAAAAAAAAAAAAGATAGTATCTAACAAATCATGGACTAAAACTACAAAATCAAATTCAAGCAGCATATTCTTGACAGACATTAATTAGAATGTTAACTAAAAGCCAAATTGTAAGCCAAGATGCTATTTTTATGCAAGGAAGTTGGAGAGTTATATGCACTTGAAAAACTACCCTACAAACAGTGAAAACTGCAGTGTTGATTTGAAAAGCAAAGAGATTTAGAAAATGACCAAAGATGAACTGTTATAAGTCTCCTACCTGATCAACAGGAAATATCTTGATTCTTTCACTTCCTAGCCATTTTTGAAATTCCTTCTTCCAATTATTCACCAAGCTTCCAGGTGTGACAATAAGCGTCTTCTTTATTACTGGCTTGCCTCCATAGGGTCCCTGACACTGTAGAGTCCAGATGAGTGAAATACATTGCAGCGTTTTCCCTAAACCCATTTCATCAGCAAGAATAGCTCCACATCTTCCATTCACTCTGTTAGAAATAATTATATTTCTTTTAGTCACAATAGGAAAATATTTTATGCCCCTAATACCGTCATTTATTAGTCAAGAACCAAAAGCTGATATTTTGTAATTAGGACAAACTCTACCCCCCCCAAACCCTATATCTAGATTTTCATGCAGCTCATTTACAATAATCTCTCTTTTGAATCTTTGATAATTATATTCATTATATATTTACTGTCAACTAAATTACTAAAACAAATCTGAAATTCGACAGTTAAATCTAAATCATGTTACTATCATATGTATATATTTAGAGACTAGAAATGTATCCCAATTTTATAACTACATTTGAATAATTTAACTATAACTGTGCTTCTCATCACTAACAGTTGAGCAATTTTTATCAGGTTCAGCATTAGACATCTAAACAGTTTAAACTACATTGCAATCTTAACCAGAAAGATCTGTTGAGCTATATTTATGATTCTCTGGCAGTAAATGAAGTCCTCAATTATCGTGCTCTCTGCACTGTAAGAAAAAAAAAAAACTAAATATTGATCTAATATATGTAACTTGGTAATAGTCTTATCCTACAGACCCACTCACTTAATGCAATTTAAAATTAAATATTATAAAGAATATTATTAATAAGGGGCATGTTTATATCACTTTGTAGCTATTAAAGCTCTTCAATATATATATATGTTTATATATATATATATTGTAAAGATTTTATTTATTTATTTGAGAAAGAGAGGGAGACGTGGACTCCCCACTGAGCAGGGAACCCAATGCAGGGCTCGATCCCAGGACCCCGGGACCATGACCTGAGCCGAAGGCAGATGCTTTACCAACTGAGCCACCCAGGCGCCCCTATTTATATATCTTTTAAAAAGTTACAAAGTCCAAAGGAATTAAGGATAGTACCAAAAGTAAGTACAGTGTTCTTTCTCTGACTTACTTCACTTAGCATAATACTCTAGTCCCATCCATGTCATAGCAAATGGCAAGATTTCATTCTTTTTTATGGCTGAGTAATGTATTCCATTGTGTATATATACATCTTCTTTATCCATTCATCAGTCGATGGACACTTGGGCTGTTTCCATAATTTGGCTATTGTAGATAATGCTGCCATAAACATTGGGGTGCAGGTATGCCTTTGAATGAGTATTTTTGTATTCTTTGGGCAAATATTTGCTGCATCATAAGGTAGTTCTATTTTTAACTTTTTGAGGAACCTCCATACTGTTTCCCAGAGTGGCTGCACCAGTTTGCATTCCCACCAACAGTGTAAGAGGGTTCCTATTTCTCCATATCCTCGCCAACATCTGTTGTTTCTTGCATTACTGATTTTAGCCATGCTGACAGGTGTGAGGTGGATATCTCATTATAGTTTTGATTTGTATTTCCCTAATGATGAGTTATGTTGATTTCACTCATATGTGGAATTTAAGAAACAAAACAAACAAGCATAGGGAAAAAAGAGAAAGGCAAACTAAGAAACAGACTCTTTACTACAGCAAAGAAATGGATGGTTACCAGAGGGGAGGTGGGCGGGGTGATGGGTTAAATAGGTGATAGGTATTGAGGAGGGCAATAAAGACCTTTTTTTTAGATTTTTTTTTTTAAAGATTTTATTTATTTATTGACAGAGAGAGAGACAGTGACAGAAGGAACACAAGCAGGGGGAGTGGGAGAGGGAGAAGCAAGCTTCCCGCGGAGCAGGGAACCTGATGTGGGGCTCAATCCCAGGACCCTGGGATCATGACCTGAGCTGAAGGCAGATGCTTAACCATCTGAGCCACCCAGGCACCAGAGGAGGGCATTTATGATGAGCACCGGGTGTTGTATAGAAGGGTTGAATGACTCAACTGTACACCTGAAACTTAATATTACACTGTATGTTAACCGGAATTTAAATTAAAAAAAATAAGTACAGTTTTATTATAGTTTAATTTTCTTATTAGTAAAAATAATAACCAAAACTCAACTATATGTTTTCCATTTCAAAGTACAGAAAAAATAGAGGGGAGGCGGGTGGGAGGATGGGTTAGCCTGGTGATGGGTATTAAAGAGGGCACGTTCTGCATGGAGCACTGGGTGTTATGCACAAACAATGAATCATGGAACACTACATCAAAAACTAATGATGTGATGTATGGTGATTAACATAACAATAAAAATTTTTAAAAAATAAAAATAAGTAAGAAAAAAAATCACAAACATGAATTACAGCCATTATTATCAATTTTTTAAAGATTTTATTATTTATTTGTCAGTGAGAGAGAGAGCACAAGCAGGGGGAGCGGCAGGAGCCTGACACGGAGCTCGATCCCAGGACTCTGGGATCATGACCCGAGCCAAAGGCAGATGCTTAACCGACTAAACCATCCAGATGCTTCTATTATCATTTTTTTAAAAGACTTTATGGGCACCTGGGTGGCTCAGTCATTAAGCGTCTGCCTTTGGCTCGGGTCATGATCCCAGGGTCCTGGGATAGAGCCCCACATAAGGCTCCTTGCTCGGCAGGAAGGCTGCTTCTCCCTCTCCCACTCCCCCTGCTTGTGTTCCCTCTCTCACTATGTCTCTCTCTGTCAAATAAATAAATAAAATCTTAAAAAAAAAAAAAAAGTTGTTTTTTTTTTTTAAGTAATCTCTACACCCAACACGGGGCTCAAACTCACAACCATGAGATCAAGAGATGCATGCTCTACCAACTAAGCCAGCCAGTCAGGCACCCCCACTATTATCATTTTAGACCAACAACTTGACAATGCAAGACCAAATGTCAACTGAGATATAGTGAGTGGCAGAGAGAAAAGTGATCCATCCTTCCACAGTGGAAGGAAGGAAGCAGGAAGGCTTCATTGAAAAGATGGCCCTTTTCAAAGGTGAACAGGAATTCATTACATGAATCAAGGAGTTCAACATAGTTGGAGCTTGAACTGAATTCCAAGCAAAGAAACGCAAAAGCTATGAACCTGGCAAGATAGGGAGAGACTAAAGATGGCATACTTTATCCTTGAAAGTTCAGACTGTATCTTGCAGGTGTCTCCCAAACATCAGTCCTTCATGACTACCATCACGATTTTGCTATATGTGATACCATATGTGTTATATTATGTTTATTTTTAAGTTGGCTCCCTTTTTTACTTATATTTGAAAATTCAAGCATAATTTATCCATGAGACCAAAAACTTAATATGCTACTTTTTTCCAACAATTCACTAACTAAAGATGCTACTATTGGAATTTAAAAACAAGGTGTGGGGCTCCTGACTGGTTCAGTCAGTGGAGTGTGCAACTCTTGATCTCAGGGTTGTGAGTTCAAGTCCCACATTAGGTATAGAGATTACTTAGAGGTACCTGGGTGGCTCAGTCAGGTTAAGCATCCAACTCTTGGTTTCGGGTCAGGTCATGATCTCAGGGTCATGAGATGGAGCCCCACGTTGGGCTCCACGATCAGCAGAGAACTCTCTCTCTGGCCCTCCCCCCCACACACTTGTGCTCTCTCTCTCTCTAAAATAATAAATAAATCTTTTTTAAAAGAGAAATTGCTTAAAAATAAAATCCTTAAAATTTTTTAAATAAAGCAAAATAAAATAAAAAACAAGGCTTGTCCATGTCCACCTAAAATGATCCCACATAACACCAGTGGAGTGCATATTACAGATCAGGAAACACTGCTCTAAGTTCTGAGAGTCTGAAACATTTTAAGCAAGGAAATGCCATGTTCAGAACTGTTTTTCAGAAAAATCAAGCCGGCGGCAATAAGCAGAATGAATTTGAGGAAGATCAGAAGCAGATACACAAGCTAGGTGCCGCTGCAAAAATCCAGACAAAATATAATTGTATGACATCAGGTACCAGCACTGCTGCAGTGGGGTGCCAGAAAAGATCTAGAATCAAAGAATATTTAGGAGTTCAAAAGTTCAGGTTTGATTACATTGAAAAGTGAAAGAAAGTAAAGATGCTTTCCCCGCCAAATGAGACAAGATCTCCAAAAAGAAGAGCATACTTTTTTAAAAAGATTTTATTTATTTATTTGACAGAGAGAGACACAGCGAGAGAGGGAACACAAGCAGGGGGAGTGGGAGAGGAAGAAGCAGGCTTCCCGCTGCGCAGGGAGCCCAATGTAGGGCTCGATCCCAGGACCCTGGGATCATGACCTGAGCCGAAGGCAGACGCCTAAACACTGAGCCACCCAGGCGCCCCAAGAAGATCATATTTTGAGAAAGAACATGAGTCTGGAAAGTTTCTGGGATGTAGTAATCCCTTAACCTGTCATCATTCAAAGGGTTCTCAGAGTTTGGGGGAATTTACATTCTCAACTTCCTATTAAATGATCAATTTAAAAATCAAGGGCCTATGCATTAAAAACAAAACAAAACAAAAAGAACTAGAAGGAAATATAACAAGATGTTAGCAGGTTCCTTTGATTCTTTTTTACTTCCTTTGTCTGGCTTTTGTGTGTCTGTGTGTATCCTCTAAAGTATCTTCAAGAGCGGATACTACAATTCTTTATCAGAAAACTCTATTTAAAAGGGTGTGGGGGAGGGGTGCCTGGGGGGCTCAGTCATTTAAGCGTCTGCCTTTGGCTCAGGTCATGATCCCAGGGTCCTGGGATTGAGTCTCCCCAAGCTTGCTTCTCCCCCTGCTTGTGCGCGCACGCACGCGCGCTCTCTCTCTCTCTGTCAAATAAATAAAATCTGAAAAAAAATAAATAAAAAAACAGGAGTGGGGGAGACTTTTTTTTTTTAAGTAGAGGTAAGATAAGAAGAAAACGTTTTTTTCCATAAGCAGAATTAAAGGCTACTTCCATTTTGCCCCCATAACCCTTTCTCATACTAGTAAGCTCTTATTGTACCACATTAAGGTTGACTATATGTCCCTATTTCCTCAAATACTTTAAAAAATGTGCCTGGGTGGCTCAGTTGGTTAAGCGACTGCCTTTGGCTCAGGTCATGATCCTGGAGTCCCGGGATCGAGTCCCACATCGGGCTTCCCTGCTCAGCGGGGAGTCTGCTTCTCCCTCTGACCCTCTTCCCTCTCGTGCTCTCTATCTCTCATTCTCTCTCTCTCTCAAATAAATAAATAAAATCTTAAATAAAAAATGCTTAAGGGTAGGGACCATGGTCCTGACTCCTATATGCCCAGCTCCTAGCAGGATGTCTGGCACATGGCATCCTCAAAAATCACTTTTAGAATAAATGCACACATTAAGTATCATTCATGAAGTACTGAGATTCATCATATCAGGCTTTTTCTAGAAAACCATTACAGGTTAAATCAAAACTCAGATTAGACTAAGGACACCCGGCTGGCTCAGTCAGTAGAGCATGCAACTCTTGATCTCAGGGTTGAGTTCAAGCTCCATGATGGATGTACAGATTACTTAAAAAAACAATAAAATCTTTAAAAACAAAACAAAACAGTCAGATTAGACTAAACAAATTGTTTATTTTCCTACCTCATTCCCATTACACATTCATAAAGGAATACAATTCCTTCTTTCTGATGTGGTCGGAGATGATACACAAGATGAGGATCTATCACCACATCCACAACAGGAAAGCGGTTCTTACTGAACATCCACTGCTGATTACTGTCAGGTCGTGACATTACAAGAGAATCTTAAGAAAAAGATGGAAGTTTAACTATTAATGTATTGCAATTTTACTTTGTCAGCAACTACATTATCTTGCTTTAATTACTCATAGCCTATAACTATCTGCCATCATTTGTGGCAAAAAAAAGTTGATGTTTAGTAAAACTAATACTAAGCCAGAACAGAAAATTAAAAAATAATCTCATGCCTTACTACTGTGAGATTTCAAAGAGCTTTTTCCAAACTTCATTTGCCCCAAAGTATTTCAAAGCCAATGAAATTCATTATTGTTTAGTAAAGAATTCAGTAAGCCACAACATTTAATAATTCAGTATTCAGAGCAAAGAGAACTTATCTCCAACTGAAAGTACAGGTTGGAATTTTTCCAAGTTGCACCTGCTAATGCTCACAGCTTCTTATTTTGGAAAGGCACCCTAAATTTAACATAAAGGCTCCCATTATCTTCACTTCTATACACACAATGACTACTACTTCTATTAATCAGAAGATTGAGAAAGGATGACAAGTTTTCCATTGACTTCACCATCATTATTTATTTAAAGTTAATTATTATGTTCATGAATGTCAAATTCATGAAATCTCTGCAAAGCAGCAAAAAAAAGTAACCATAGAATAATAATGTAATTCTGCAGAAATATACTAATACAATTTAAAAGATTAAAATATCACCAAAAAATACAAAATCAAATATAACTGGAAAGCAGTTCTCAATTAATAAATCTAAAGTCAGATAGATAATAAACTCATCAAAATTATTTTGGGGCTATACTTATACATCTATATAATGGTTAAAAAATGAAGTAGATTTTTAAAATAAAACAAAAAGGAAAAAGAGAAGGACAGAAGTGAGAAGAGAAGATAAAGAAAACAGGTTCCAGGAGATTAAATTAATATCCACCAATGCAGAAATACACAGTCACAGGAATGACAGTTTGGTCATGTTCACCATTAGCAGTCACCCAGAGGAAAGTTTTCTATGGATCTTCCTAGGTTTCTGATCAACTAAAAGGAACTCCCATCTTTTAGGTCAGTTCCTGGCAGGTAGAGGATTAGGGAGTGAAAATGGAAAATTCAGCCCCCAGCCTCTATATTCCAGTAGCAAAGCAAGAGTATATTCCTTGTGTTTTCCTAACCAAGAAATGGCCCCATTTTTTTTTTCTCTTTTGAAAAGCACAAAGGGAAAAAAAGAGAAGACAGAGGTGAGGAGAATTCACTACTCAAGAACAAAGCATCCATCTTCAAGAAAGATAAAACTTAAACCACCAATCGATAATTGAACACCAGGAGGCGCCTGGGTGGCTCAGTCGTTAAGCATCTGCCTTCCGCTCAGGTCATGGTCCCAGGGTCCTGGGATCGAGCCCTGCATCGAGCTCCCTGCGCAGAGGGAGTCCTGCTTCCCCCTCTGCCACTTCCCCTGCCTGTGTTCCCTCTCTCGCTGTGTCTCTCTCTCTCACTGTCAAATAAATAAATAAAATCTTTAAAAAAATAGTAATAATAATGGGACACCAGTTCAAATTTTAAAATGCCTATCTTCACAATAATGAAGCACATCACTTAGTGCTTATAAAATCTTTCATGTTTTCATTTTAAGTCTACACCCTAATTCTACCCTTGGCAAGATAAATAAATGAGTATCATCAACTATTTACCACTTACACAAAGGGTTCTTATGTTATATGCATACATACATGTACACATATATATACAATCACGATAAAATTTTCATTCAGTCAACAAGTATTATACACAGCATTTGCAGCACTCTATGTCTTTTTGGCAGTGATTAGAACCCACATTTTAGACTTGAGGAGACAAAGCCATGAATGAGGTAAGGGACTACCCCAAGATGTCAAAGAACCAGTTAGTTCAGTGGCAAAATCGGGACTCTAACTCAGATCTTTGGATAAGCACATTATTCTTTTGGTTCCCCATATCCCTCTATTATGTAATAGGAAGGCAAAGAGAAAGAAGAATAAAGGAGAAGGAAGCCTGTTAAAAGAGATGGCAGGACAGATAAAATATTTGGATAAAAAATAAAAAAGCAGAAGCAAAAGCTTCCACTCTCTTTCAATTAAGTCTCAGATAAGCTCACAGAGAGATAGGAATTTTTTTTTTATTATGTTCAGTTAGCTAACATCCTTAGTTTTTAATGTAGTGTTCAATGATTCATTAGTTGTGTATAACACCCAGTAGAGCTAGGAATTTTAATTTGGGGTTTTTATCCCAAATTTGTCAATAATTATTTTAATTTCAGCAATTTCAGTTCATCTTTCTGGCCTCAGTTTTCTTCAAATGCGAAGACACTGAACTAAATGATCTCAAAGGCCCCTTTATTTCAAAAATCCTATTTCCATAATACTTGCAAAAAATAATTATGTTGCTTTATGTACTTTTTATTTTACTAATATGAAAGCAGCCTACTCTATACCCCAACTTTGACATCCACTGCCCTATAATTCAATTTACTTGTCTGCCTCCTCACCAAAAGAGAAGATCTTTGATAACAGTTTACCGCTAGGCCCAATGCAAAAAAAGGCACCGAAGAAATCCCTGCTTGCATAAACAATCAAAACAACCAAACAAAAACAAACAAAAAAAAAACAGGCAAGGGTTTATTTTTTAATATGATTTTTAAATTAGATTCATAAATGTGAAAATTAATTCATTAAATTGAATTCTCATGAGTAAAATTTAAATTCTTTACCTGATATCCCACCATTCAACATTTTAATATACTAATGTATGCGATCAAGACATACAGTCGTCAAAAGAGAAGTATAAACACAATCCTGACTCATGAATTGACTAATATTTCTTTTTGCTGAAGATGTCAGATATTACTCAAAAGCATTATGTATGTATATGTGAATGTGTGTGTATACATCTCCAATCTGTGTATTTTTCCTTCAACACAAAATATGACATTTTCATTACTATATTCTTACAATTATACATTTATCTATAAAACAATTCCCAAACTATATTATACAACTTCAACATTATTCCTTATTTCAGTTGTATACCCGAATAATATATACTTTCATCTGAAAACTTTAAACAAAGCTTAAACTTTAAATTCACATGCCAGATATCTTTTGACAGTAAAAACAGAATATTCAAATTATTTTTTACAACTTACTTGGTACATGTGGGTCATGACGTGGTTTACAATCTTGGAAACCATTCGGTCTATTTTCCTTTGAACTTGGTTTACAAACACTTTTGAAGGGGTTAAAGAAACACTTCTTGGCAGCTTCAGAAGAACTTGAGATAGCAGGGCTTCCTCCTCCAAGCTGAAAACATCTGCCACTGTTGAAATCATCTGGAGAGATTATACCCATGACTTCTACTTCTTTTCCACCAATCATCACTCTGTGGCCCTCTTCAAGCTTTTCAAGCTCTTTGAATTTATATGCAATGCCTTTAAATTGAGAAGGGAGAATGTGAACTTAATTTACTGATAAGATGACTTAATCAGTGATACCATAGTCACCTTGCCGTAACTGTACAGAATGAAAACTGTGCTTTGAATGCAAATAGCCTTGTATAACCCATTAACCAGAATGAAAACATAATTTATCATTTTGTCTAAAAAAAAAAACCTAAAAAATCAGAAGGAATAAATAATAAAGCTATAAAAATTAGCCAAACTCTAGAGAAAGCAAGGCCTTTTTTAATTATTGAAAATATAGCTAGGGGTGCTGGCTGGCTCAGTAGGTAGAGCATGCGACTTTTTTTTTTTTTTTTTGAGAGAGAGAGATGGGGAGGAGAGGGAAAAAGAGAGAGAGAGAGAATCTTAAGCAGGCTTGCCCAGCAAGGAGCCCAATGTGGCACTCAGTCCCACAACCCTGAGATCATGACGTGAGCCAAAACTAAGGGTCAGAGACTTAACCGACTGAGCCACCTAGGCACCCCTCAATGTTTTTATAATAAAAAAATTGTTGCAGATAATTCAGTTCAGCCTCAACTCTTACTCTTGTCACTGACCTTCACATACTACATTCCTGAAATGCTGAACCAGTACTTTTCTCTCCTTTTGTGCCTTTGTATATACTATTCCCTCTTATGTATGCCCCTTTCTCATACCCTATAAAACTATTTATCCTTCAAATACTACGTTAAACAATTAACTCCTATGAAGCTTTGCCCAGCCTCCTAGGCAGACCTAAATGGTCCTTCTATCTCCCACTGCAGGGAGTACAAATTCTCAATGAAACAATTATCTTACTGCCTCCTAATTATCAATTACATTGCCCTATCCCCATTAAACTAGAAATTATATCCATTTTTGAATGTTTACTACTAGCATAGTGCTTGGCACTTAACAGTTACATATGATAAAGTATGATATTATTAAATGAATGAATGAACATATAGAACGGATTTTATAGGGGCGCCTGGGTGGCTCAGTCGGTAAGCATCTGACTTCGGCTCAGGTCATGATCCTGGGGTCCTGGGATCAAGCCCTGCATTGGGCTCCCTGCTCAGCGGGAAGCCTGCTTCTCCCTCTCCCACTCCCCCTGCTTGTGTTCCCTCTCTCACTGTGTCTGTCAAATAAATAAAATCTTAAAAAAAAAAAAAAAAAAAAGAACGGATTTTATAGTAACGGGCCATATTCAAAATGAACAGTAAGAGACAATGTCAAAAAACATGGTTGGTGTTAAGCATTCTGAATTTGTGAGCTAACTTGTATTAGTACAAATCATCCTGGCAACATTTTATAATAGAATTAACGATGACCTCCAGTTTAGATGTATTAATCTAGAACATACTTAGCCATGTTTTTTTTTTTTCAAAATTTTATTGGGTATCATTGAAATTAGATAATATTCCACTCCTGAAATCAACATCTTTCTAACTCTAATCATTTAGCATTGGACTGGGCGGGGGGCAGTACACTAAGACAAACTGCTTAATCTCAGAAAAATACCAAAATAACTGTATATAACTATTTCATTTTAGAGAAAATGAATCCATGGGATGGGATTTGCTTCACTGAGCTAGTATTCATAAGACTGTTATTAGACTATTATGAGATAATTTAGACATGCAAGTCAAAGAGCATCTTAATCTAACCCTTTATAAAATCCAATCATTTAAATTATGTAACCTCAGATATATACTAATTTTAGGCCAAATCATAAACATCAGGTAATATCACAATACCTCTTCCAATGTCTTTGCCTTCCAAATCCTTTAATATAAGTGACTTTCCCTTTACAATGAGAACAGCATCACCTTCCCACTTTTTGTGTTTTTTCTTTGAAGCCTTACACCAAACAACACTGAAATATTTAACTTGGCTATCAGGTTCTTCCTCTTCTTGTCCCTTAGGCACTGTTATTTCTTTAGGGGCTGAGTGAACTAGAATTAAAAAATAAATAAATAAAATAAAAATCACATTATTAGAGAGAGTCAACTTTTAGTAAGGTCATTTGAACAAAAATAAAAGCATACGAAAATTAGATGGTACTAAGAATTATGAAAGAATATTTGATCATACCCCAGTTAGTATTTTATAAATTAAGAAATTCAAATGTCAGGTCTAGGATGACCATGAGAGAAATGAATATAAATTCCTTATTATCTCAAAGTTATATAAACTCAGTTTAAGTAGAATAATGTAATTACTGCAAACATTTTAAAACTCTAGGAACTAAAGGTAAATTTTCAACATCCATCAAAAACATATCTACTTCAAATTTTGAATTTTGGTCTTTTCCTGGGGCTGGTGATATGTGGCCCAGTCCTCTCTTGTGAAGCTGGGCAGCAGCAGCAAGTCACAGCTCCCTGTCTGCCATGAAACCATGAGGGTAAACAACCAAGACACTCATAACCATCGTTTTTCACTCTCACTATTCAATAAATTACACAAGATAGTCAACACTTAATTACAAAATAGGGTCTGTATCAGATGATTTTGCCCAATTGTAGGCTAATGTAAATGTTCTGAGCATGTTGAAGTTTGGCTGAGCTAAGCTATAATGTTCGGTAGGCTAGGTGTATAAATGCATTTTTGACCTACAATATTTTCAGCTTATGATGGGTTTATTGGGACATAACCCCACAAGACAAAGAAGATCTGTACTCCAATCTGGCTTCCAGTCCAGTCCTCCCCCAAAACTACCCTCGTTAAAGGCCATTAAGGAGCTCCTTGTCAGTAAATTTTTAGTCTTGATCAGAGTTCTCAAAAGCATTGTACAATGTTGACCACTTACTCCTTGAAATATTGAACCCTTTTTTTACAACTTTCCTAATACATTTCAATTTTTCCTTTTACTTCTTTGGTTGCTTCTTCTTAAACATCTTTGCCATCTCATCAGACCTGAATTCTAGACCTTCTCACTGTGCCCTTCTCCTTAAATTAGTTCATCCACTCCCATGGATTTAATACCACCCCTGCATAAACCTGTATTTTTTTTCTCTAGCCCAGATCATGACTCTAAATCTGTGTATCGGTACATAATTGCCCCTCAGACCAGTTTACATGAATGTCTCATAAACATCTCTATTCACCATGCCCACTTGTCTTCTCTCCAAAAATTGCTCCTTCTTCAGTTTTCTCATTTCTCAGTAAGAGTACCACCACCCTCATTCAAGCCAAAAAAGTTGGAAATCATCCTTGACATCCTTTACTCTCAGTTCCACAGCCAATCAACCACAGATCCAGGGGATTTTAGCCCCCATATGGCTCTCAAAGCTCTGTACTATTTGCCTTCTCCATACCCTCCCCTCTTCAAATCACCATCTCTGATCTGAACTACCGTACTACTACAGGATCTTCCCAAGGCCTACTGAGATCTTCTTTTGCCACCTCTACTCCCTAAACCCATTTTCCATATTTACTATATGTATCTATTTTTAAATGTAAATCTGATTATGTATCCTTCTTAAAATCCCTTAGTCTTAATGGTCTTTAAGAAAACATACTACGTCTAGCCAAAGGGCTTTCTACCTCTTCCTCTAACATGCTATTCTAAATTAACTTCTATTCACCCTGCCATAGTTTTTTTTTTTTTTAAGATTTTATTTATTTGACAGAAAGTGAGACAGCACAAGCAGGGGAAGCAGCAGGCAGAGGGAGAGGGAGAAGCAGGCTCCCCGCTGAACAGAGAGCCCGATGCAGGGCTCGATCCCAGGACCCTGGGATCATGACCTGAGCTGAAGGCAGCCGCTTAACCGACTGAGCAACCCAGGCGCCCCCCTGCCATACAGTTTAAATTTCCCTTACTGCCAAGCTAGATCTTGCCTTATTATTTCAGCATTATCTCAGTAATTAATTATGTGACAAATGATTTAACGTCAGCCTTCCCCACTAAACTAGTCCTGAGAGGAAGGTGTTTTGATTCTGTTCATCACCAGATGCCCAGAACAATAGGTACTTTTCAAAACTGCCATTTTGATTCAAAGTACATCTGACTTTATGCTTACAAAAATACTGAAACAGAATTATCTTAAAATTAATTTTCATGAGAAAGTAGCTTTAGAAATTAACTTTGAACTCATCTCCATCATTGCCCATTTTTATTTTCATTTTTATGAACTGTTACCTTCAGGATTATTTTCCATGTAAACTTTTTAACAAAGATTTGATTCTTCAGTCACTTTTTTATGAATATTTTACTTATTATAGCTTTTGCCAACATGAGTTTTTAAAACCATAATTTCTACCAAATGCAGTTTTGCTAAGTCAAATTTTGAATACCTAAATATTAACAAAATTGTATTACTCCATCAGTTTCTAGTCAAGAAAATTTATCAGTTTTCAGGTAATTGGTAGTTATCATTTGTTGATTATTTTTGCTTTACCAACCTTGAGTTTCCCAGATAAAGTTTTGAAGGTTTTTAGGATTAACAAAAAGAAGGGATGCTCAATCAGTTTTTGAACTCTAAAAAATTTTGTGGTGTGCAATTTTAGCCAACTTTAGTTTTGTCTTTGCATTATTTCTACCAATAGTAGTCAATGTGCATTGAATGATAATACCATTTTGCTCTTTAAAATTTGTTCCTATCTTTTATTACATTATCCAAGAAGAAAATGTGATTGCTCAAGATTGCTGTAAAACAAGGGTAAAAAGTATGTCTTCATCAAAACAGCTGGAAAAACATCCAGTCAAATACCCTGTTACATTCCCAAAGACTAAAGAGTTGACTTGTTATGTCCAGGACCCTCCTCGTGCCAAGAAAAAATAAACAGAAGACAATAAACTGAGAATTCAGAAATTACTTATAATTAACTTTGAAATACCATAGATGGGTTAGCCTGGTGAAGGGTATTAAAGAGAGCACGTTCTGCATGGAGCACTGGGTGTTATACACAAACAATGAATCATGGAACACTACATCAAAACTAATGATGTAATGTACAGTGATTAACATAACATAAAAAAAAAAAGAAATACCATAGATTCTCAGATATAACCTTTCTTCTGTAGAACAGCAGGAGGAGGAGAAGAGCATGAACTAATCCACCTGGGTTTGAATCTTGAGTTTTCCCACTTACAAGCTAAGTGACCCTGGATAAGTTACTTACCACTCTATGCCAGTTTATGAATCTGTAAATGAATGTAATACTAATACCCACCTCACAGATTTGTTGTGGGCATTAGATTAGCTATTATTTGTAAAACCCTTAGAACAGTACTTGACATGTAATAAATACTCCCTAAATGTTAACTACCATCATCATCATCATCATCATGTCTTGGTTCCTTTCCCATTTAGTCCCATTCTAAATGTAAGCCATTAAGGCAGTGAAGAGAAAATTCCAGGGGCACGTGGGTGGCTCAGTTGGTTAAGCGACTGCCTTCAGCTCAGGTCACGATCCCAGAGTCCTGGGATCAAGTCCTGCATCGGGCTCCCTGCTCATCGGGAAGCCTGCTTCTCCCTCTGACCCTCTCCCTTGTCATGCTGTTTCTCTCTCTCTCTCAAATAAATAAATAAAATCTTTAAAAAAAAAGAGAAAATTCCAAAGAGTAGAATAAAGATACTGGAAATTAAACATATAAGGAGCAAAACCCTCCTATATCTAGACTACCTGTAACATATAAAATTTTGACTAATTTGCTACATTCTAGACTAACCGCCCCTAACAACAATTCCACTCCAACTATAATTTTTATTTCTAAATGGTTCTATTTCCCCTTGACCCTGTAAGGTACTTCACAAATCAATACCAAAAAAATAGTCTGTATAAACAAGAGATTTGAATGCCCATAAGCAAGATTCACAAGTAAGAATGTTCAAAATCATACTTTGATAAAAGAGGAAGGGAGAGATGACGCCATTTTAATATTGATAGTGGATACGATCATCTTAATGATTCCGAAGCATAGTTAGTCTACAGTTGGATGGCTTAATTATACATTCCACATAGCCAAGTCTTTAATATTTTTTCTTTCAAAAATTCTAAATACATTGTTTTCAAAAGAACAAATGACATTTAAAATAGCTCATCTAATCAAATTCAACAAAGACTGTAAATACTCTCCCAAGTTATATTTTAAAATTACTAAAGCCTACCAGTTTTAATATACATTAACAAAAATACAATGTAAATTTAAGGTTTGAAACATAGTTTTTATTACACTAAAAAATTTACAACCATCAATATACAAATTCCTCTGAACCAGTAATCATCCATAGTTTTATCTTTTTTTTTTAAGATTTTATTTATTTGAGATAGAGAGCACCTGCTTGCATGCACACACATGAGCGGGAAAAGGGGGAGAGGAAGGAGAGAGAATCTCAAGCAGACTCCACGCTGAGCACAGACCCCAACCTGGCTTGATCTCAGTACCCTGAGACCATGACCTGAGCCGAAACCAAGACTGACACTTAACTAACTGAGCCACCCAGGCGCCCCCATATCTTTCTTAATGAGAGATTTAATGTCATCTAAGTATCATTATGAATAAAATAAACATAGAAGATCTTTCTTTGCATTATTTTCAGAATACTTTATAAGCATGGCAGGGACTATACATTTCATCACATTTCTCAGTACCTCTTGTCAAAGCATATATGCAGTAAAGGCTAAAATAGAAAAAAAAAAAATCAATAAAACTACAATATTTCCAGATCTCAAAACTAACTGCTCAGCATTTTATTTTTTTTTATTTTCTGCTCAGCATTTTAAACTCATCTAAAAATCAGAAAAGTTATTCATTAATTTCAATTCTGACATTCCAATCGTTGAGCATGCACAGGTTTATTTAAAAAAAAAATACACTGTTAAAGTGTAAAATGGTACAATCACTTTGGGGAAATGCCTGGCAGTTTCTTAAAAACTTAAACATGTAGCTCTTCCCTAATCCAGCATTATGTCCACAACAAATTTATACAAGAATACTCAGAATCTTTATACATAATAGCCATAATCTGGAAATAGCCCAGAAGTCCGTCAAAAAATAATGGATACATAGACTGAGGTATATTTATACAAGGGAATACCACTCAACAACAGAAAGCAATGAACTACTATAAGAGGATGAACAAACATGGGTATTAAAAACATTAAGATAGGTAAAAGAAACAAAGGGTATATACTGTAGGATTCCAATTATATAGAGCTCTAGAACAAGCAAAACTTATCTATGACTTTTTAAAAATTAGAACAATGGTTGTCTGAGGAGCCAAGGGATTGATCAGGAAGGGGCAGGAGAGAACTTTCTGGGATAATAATAACATTCTAAATCTTGATAGGGATTTAAGGTACACAGGTAGAGTCACCTGTCAAAACTCATTATTTAAGATTTGTACATTTCACATTTTCAAATCTTACCCAAAACACACACACACACACACACACACACACACACACATAAATATTGAATTCCAGTTGATAATACTTATGCTGAAGTGTTTAGGCATAAAATATTCTAAATAATTCTCCAACTTGTTTTAAATAACCATTTTATTTTTAAAAATGAATTGATGGATAGATGGATGGATGGATACATGATAAAGCAAATATAGCAAAACAATAACTGCAGAATTTAGGTGGTAGGCACATGAAAGTTTACTGTAAAATGTTTTTAACTTTTTCTATGTGAAGAGTTTCTTAATCTTTTTAAGATAAATTTACACATAATTTTAAAACATGAAAGATGTACTAACAAAGTATAGTCTAATGATATTATCTATTTTAGTTTAAATTGGGGGGGCTAACTTGGGTGATATTATTTTACTTATTTATTTGGCTTTTCACTACTTAAAAAGCAACTGAAAACTAAAAAAAATACAAATTCAAATTATAGCTACTAGCTTTAATCAATTTGATATATAAAAATATACTGAATCAATTTCTCAAAATCACATGCAAAGATTTAGCATGACTGTTAACATTTAATTAGGTTGTAGGTCTTAAGAATTTACTTTTTTGTATTTGTTAAGTATTACAACCATATTTCATCTCATTATTTTTAAATATTTACTATCAAATTCATCATCAAATACTAAATTGATTTTAAGAATTTGTGAATCTTAACATTTGAAAAAATATATTATGATATTTAGACATGGTACATTTAGTATCTACTATAAACACAATTATTTAAATAAATCTATTTCAATTGTGCCTCATCAAAAAATTTTACTTCAGTGGTACTGAATTCTTTGTCTTATGGCACATAAAGAGTACACATAGCAGTACAATGTATCACCCTGTATTTAAAAGAATACGTATTAACAAAGCATTTACCACCATCATCTACAGTATATATTAAATACAATTTATCACACTATAAATTATTTAAACATGTCTATTGAAAATTTGACATTACTCTAAAAGAAGGCACATGGAAAAGTAATTCATAGTCTAAACATTTTCACATAAGATGCAATAGGATAGAAATCTTTCAAAATGAAATAACACCAAGTTTATGTCTCATACAAAAAAACAAAGTACTTATTTTGAATATTTTAAGAAATCTAATGGCATGTTTAAAAATTTTTTTTAAAGATTTTATTTATCAGAGAGAGAGCATAAGTAAGCAGAGAAGCAGGCAGTGGGAGAGGGAGAAGCAGACTCCCGCTGAGCAGGGAGCCCCAGTGTGGCACTCGATCCCAGGACCCAGGGATCATGACCTGAGCCAAAAGCAGACGCTTAACCGATTGAGGCACTCAGGCGCCCCTCTAATGGCATTTTTAGAAATGAAAGAGCTTCATTAACTTTTTCAGGATGCCATTGTAAATTATACCTAATTTAAAAGAAAATCAAGTTGTAAAAATAACAATGTGTTATTTAAGATCACAAAGATAAGAAAAGATAGGAAGGTGGCAAAAATAACCTATCCACTACCCAATTACTAATATACTAGATGAAATAATATTTTGAATAGCTTATTTTTCAAATTTAATATTCTTTTACAGAATCAAGTCTACATTTTAAAAACAAAATCACTCTTCCCTACGTTTTCTGGCATTGCATTTCATAGGTAAAGATCATGGCATTTAAATTTTGGCAAATTAAAATTAAACAAGATTGACTCAGAAAAATGGTGGCAGTAAACTCCCTGAAATGAGTACAATTCTGGTATTTAAACATATGTAAAAATAAAATTTTTTATTCTACTCAGTCCCTAAATGCTAAGGAGTCTGTCACCTGGTGCAGCCAAAGAAACAACAATCTTGAACAATACTGGAGGAAAATATGATGGTAGACTACTATGTTTACTCTATTTTATGGACAGGAAAAAAACTTTCAAGGGCAATTTTGTATGTACATTTTTACCTTCCACACTGATTTTAGGACCTAACCACACACACAAAAATATGTGTTGCACTTTCTTTGAACATAGAAGTCTCCTAGAAACATCTCATGGAATTAATGTTCCACAGAACAGAGCTTGGAAAACTGATGTAGGTGCACAAAGTCAACATTCAAATTGAACATTCACATCAATTCTGAGGAGCAGCATGCTGAGATTATAATATGAATTCCATTACATATGGTAATTTGCTTTCATTAATTCCATAAAGTTAAAACTGACTAGTTTAAAGATGTATTACTAGAGTTATATTGTAAAAACATTAAATTAGAATTGTAAGATTCTAATCTGTTGAGTCCAGTGTTTAGGCTCAAAGAAAAGTCATAACATAAAGATGAAAACTACCAAAGAGAGACATTATATTACATATTCAAGGCATTTTTATAATAAAATATTTAACTCTAATAGCAAATATAAAATGCCAATGAAATTAATCAATCAACAAGCTAAAAGAGTACCAGGAAAGTCCATTTTATTTTTATTCTATTTCAATAGCCATAACCTAAATTCTGGATTTAATTTCCTCTAACTAAATGCCCACCCCATAAATGCTATTATAACACTGAGAGCTTTAATTTACATCCCTCTAATCAAAAGCCTTCAATGACTTCCCATTGTACATTCAACTGTGATTATTTAAAAACAGCATTCACTGTAATCCATAATGTGGCACCAATCAACTTCCAAACTGATGTCCCTCAATTCACCTTCAACCATTTCTGTTTTCAACACATTTTTTCTGGGACTCTAGTATGATTTAGGCACCTAGCTACATTCCAAATACTCTGTTCTAATGGTTTTCGAACATTAGCTTGCATCAGAATCTCTAGAGGGTTTATTAGAACAGATTGCTGGGCTACACCTCCAGAGTTTCTGATTAAAAACAAATGGATTTACATTTTTCACAAATTCTCAAGTGATGCAGATGTTACTGTTCAGCTCTACTCTTGGTAAACCATTACTCCACTCCAAAGGCCACAAACTGGAAGCCCACTGGCTGAATGAGGCCCACTCACATGGGTGTAGTGTTTTTAAAACATTTTGAATTATTTGCAAACATTTTTAAGCTGAAAAGTTTCACATAAAAATGAAGACTTCTGGCTTATTCCGGCATGTAAAAATTCTGCTGGAGCTAAATAGTAGCTACTCATTTAATCCTAGTCCAGGTAACCAAGCCCTAACTGGCCCTCTCTACACCCACTTAAAATCACCCGGCCTACCCCTGTATTTGTGCTTGTACACCCTCATTCACTCCCATTCTCTATGCCTTTTTCCATGTTGCTCACTCTGACCTACACAGTCTTTTCCAATATACTAAAATTCTGAAATTCTACTTACTCCATTCTAAAGCTTGGCTTAAAAATCCTTCCTCAACAAAGCATAGCAAAAATGGAATATATATATTAAAGATTTAACTTAATTTTTTTTTAAGATTTTTTTATTTGACAGAGAGAAAGACAGCCAGAGAGGGAACACAAGCAGGGGGAGTGGGCAGAGGGAGAAGCAGGCTTCCCGCAGAGCAGGGAGCCCAATGTGGGGCTCGATCCCAGGACCCTGGGATCATGACCTGAGCCGAAAGCAGATGCTTAACGACTGAGCCACCCAGGCGCCCCAGATTTAACTTAAATTTAATGTGTGCTTTAAGAATTGAGATTTTATTTCTGCAAATACTAAAACAGTATTTACAAAACTATTATAGAATAAATCATAACTATTTTTTGCTATTTCTATGTAGAATTTTGTTCATTTAAAACTTTACTGTGATTTTTACTGTAAATTAAATCTTTTTTCAGAATAAGACATTAAAAATGAATGAAGACATTAAATCTTATAGCCAAAATATATTAACTGTTCCAAAAGAACATCTTATTTTGCTGGACAAAAAAGGGAAGAAGTTTGGGGGTAACTGATATAAGTCCC
Organism: Zalophus californianus; assembly: GCF_009762305.2. Taxonomy (NCBI): domain Eukaryota; kingdom Metazoa; phylum Chordata; class Mammalia; order Carnivora; family Otariidae; genus Zalophus; species Zalophus californianus. The sequence goes on from NC_045598.1 coordinate 149,748,578, forward strand.
CTGGTTTTGCAACCTATGAATCTTTAAAAGCAATTGTAATGAAATAAACACTTCCATAATTTTTTCATAAGGAAGACATTTTAGTGGATTTTTACTTCTATGGAATAGCAGGGGGGGAAACTACAAAGAAACAAAAACTGAGTGCTGGTCCTTGCTCTGCCATAAACAGCTTTGTTACATCAAGTCACTAAGTTCTCCCTGGACCTGTTTCATTACCTCTAAATTGAAGAGATGGAAAAAAGTGATTTCTAAGTATCTTCCATCTCTAAAATCCTATCACTTCTTCAAAAACAGGAGAGCATAATAATCAATGTCATATAGGCAAGCTTCTGTTAATCAGGCTAGTATTGCTTCTAAATTAGACTGACTTAAAAACCTTGAACTACAGCTTTCAAAGCTCTAATTTAAAATGTCGAAGACTCAACTTTGAAAGAATACATATGTTTGTATATCTATTTATGCATGTTCTAATTTAATGATCAAAATAAGAAATCTTTTGTAAGGCCAACAACTAAACCTCTTAGAAAAAAATTGAAGACAAAATATATAACCATGCCAACCAATCAATAAGTTTTAATATATCTCAAAAGAAAATTAAATAACTAGAAAATCATGTCAAAAAAGATTTTTTCACAATTGAGATGAACAACACTTTTAAGAGTATGTATTCTCTTTCAGGATATTCTCAAATGAAAGTAATTTGGCCAAAATTAAAATTATCAAATTGCAAGACTGAAAAAAAAAATTAGAGACTATTATATTCAGGCAGATCATGCCGTAAGCGAACTGCTTTCAGTTTCTCCACTTCAATTTTTGCTCTTAGCAGCTCTTCCTCTAGCTGCTGCCTTCTTTTCAATCCATCCCTCTTCTCCTGAACATACAATCCAAAATTTTTTTGATTTTCTAAAATTATCTGATGCTCCTCTTTCAACATTTGCAGAATCTGAGGATCATACCCTAATTGTGACCTAAAGTGTTCTCCATGCTCATGCCGAAAAAAATCATCTCTCCTTGGGATAGAAGATGGAGACGATGTCATTCTCATATCAACAGAGGAAAGTGACGGCGACAAAGATCTTTCCATAACATGTACTAATTCATGGTCTTCTCTTTGTTCTAAAATATCACTCTGTTGAGAATTTAAAACCAGTGGAGGAGGGGGCTTTATGTCTTCTTCTTGCTTCACCTCTACTGTAATAGCAACTGGATGGTGATCCAACATTACCTGTAGTGAACTCGTACCAGCCTGTGCTTCCTCATCCAAGTTTGCACTACAGCACACAAAAAAGCATTATAAAATGTAAATCAAATGAAGACAAGAGTATATTTATAGCATAATTTCATATTTAGTATACATCAAAGTGTCAGGCTTTAGAGCTACAAAGAAAATTGTGAAACAAAAAAATTAATCCTTGGAATAACCAATTAAAGTGACTACATTTAAAATTTCAAAAATATATACATATAGCTCTCACACATTCTTAACTTTAAAATTGAGTTCTTAAAAGGACAAAAAATCACAAATATTACCCAAGGCCAATGAGGTAAATAAAAAGAAAAGCCTTTGTTTGCTTTCAAAGAGACAGCACATGTTCCTACAAACCTAACGTTCTTAAATGGTATAGAGGGCCATTTACTGTACTTGGGCCTTGCTATCCCCACACCTTAGCCCTAAATCCCCTGCTTCTGCTCTCCTGGACTGATTAAAAATCTAAAAATCACCAAGGTCCATGACTCCTAGGATAGTGGAAAGTTATCTATGGGAGGTATTGATTTCTACATCTGTCCAAGAAAAGAAAAAGAAAAGTCCAAGTTTTTGTATGGCTTTGGGTATGCCCAATAATCAGGGTATTATCTTAACAATACAATTTCAGATACCATGGTGTTTATCCTTTACCTATCCTAAATTACTTGATTCCATAGCCCTTTCAGTCTTTCAACCATCAATCAGGTAAAGTTCACAGGGAAAGGGCTCAAATCCACCATTGTATCTCCAGCACCTAGCATAATACTGTACTTGGAACCTAGTAGGTGCTCATCCCATGTTGAATGACTGAAAAAGTGTTTTTTTTAATGAAGTATTTTTAACTGGTTTATATACTATATATTGAAAGTCTGTTAAATTTACATGTAATTTCCATAAAATATACACTTCTATGAGAGAAAACTAGTTTCAGCATAATTTAAACTTTGACATAACATTATTGGTTATGACATAAACACAATGTATCTTAAAATTCTACTTTTTTAAAAAACCAATTTTATGAATAACATGAAGCTACTAATTAAGAATATATAATCTTGTTTCTTGAGGGTTTTTTAAAATTTATGCTTCTGCCTAACTTAAAAATAAGTTATAGAGGGGAAAGAGATTACTGAAACAGTAATGAAAAAATGCTATACTTAACATTAAAGAATATTTTACAAATGATAAATAAGTAACACAGTTAAAAATACATTCATCCTACACAGATGATTAAAATGCTGGAACAAGTTCAAGCAGAACATAAGGAAAAAAATTAAAGCTCCCCGTATATCACTTACTATTGGCATTAAATTGCCAGAAATATCAGATATTTAAGAGATACAAATAAGATAATAAGATATAGTATGTTATGAAAAATCTATTTGTAGATTACATAAATTCCTTAATTTTCATTCTTTTTGTTATCTTATGCTTTTCAAAAGAAAAACAAAACAATATCGATACAATATCAATGTAATTCAAAGTAGTAAGGCTTCCCTTTATTAACATCCCTAGATGTTTTCCTAGAAAGGAAAAAGGTTAAAACTACAAATGAAAATGAAAGTTTTAAAAATCCACATAATTACTATCCAAATTAGTATGTATAATGGAGTATAAGACTCACTATTAGACATAGACATTATACTCTCATGTAAATTTTAAAATGCCTTTTATCTGAAATATCCCATTCCATTTTTGTTGAAACATTACAAGTAGGCATAACAAAGTAAAAAAAAAAAAAGAATGTTTTAGAGAAGGTCAGAAAAAAGGATAAATGGAAGGACTTCTAAAATTTATGAATTTTGAAGATCAAATAGACTGCAAAAACACAAAATATAATCTCATACTAGAGAGAGGTAAAAATGAAGAAATATATCAATACACTATAGAGGTAGCCTTACAAAATAGGTATATATCTTTAAATATATTAAATATAAGCAGTAATATTTTACTTAGTAAAAATGGAGTTTAGTGAGATTAACAGGCATATTTATATAGCATAATTAAGATTATAGATTATAAACTTCTGAGAATTAAGATTCAAGATGATGTCACTCAAGTAAGTAATAAGCACATTAAATATGTAAATAAATGAAAATGCTAATACAGAGAAAATGGCAATGTGGACACTAACACAAATAAGCACTTAAATGGCTTATTTCTAACATTCTTCCCTTTAAAGTAGGAAAAGCTGTTCTTGCTTAAACAGTAGGTTTTGTAATGTATAAATTAAATAACTCATTTTATCAGAGCAATGTTGTTATCCCAAAAGACTGATTGTGAATATGGTTACAGTCAAAATGTAAATAGATACTTGTGTATTATTTCTTCTACTATACTCAATGTATTTTTAAGATATACAACTAATTAAAACTACAGGTTCTATGTATAGTCTTCAAATTATAAAAACCTAGACTTAATACCCAAAAGGTAGTTTTATACCTGTAATGCAAAAACCAGTTTTCTCTATGGTTTGGGGGGACAAATTTTTAACGAGTAGTACCCTATAAAAGTCCTACTGTGGAGTTCTTTGGATACCCAGCAAATTAAGATTAATCATTTCTCATCACAGAGAACATTTTAAGCACTAATGAATTAATACACTGCATCCAAGTTCCAGATTCCCACTGGTGATTTTTTTTTACTATGTTATCTACTAGAAGTAAGTAGTATATGGTAAGAAGCTGGTCTCAAAAAAATTGCCCTAGTAAATTATAAAAATAAGTAAGTTTGGCTTATAATAAGTTTTTCACCCATTTCTCTCCTAACTTCAAAAGGACTTCATAGGTGATCAATAATTTTCTTATATAATGACTTTTCCACCAAGAAGAAAGCATTGTAAATCTTTGTTTGAAATGTTCCTCAACTAACAAGTTTACAACTTGTTTAAATAACCCTAAATGGTTCAGAAAAAGAATGCAGCTGCCATTTTTATCTTTTGCCAGGGGTTAAAATTTGAATTAGAAGTTTTGAAGATTCCCATGCAAGTAGCTATGTAGAGCATAAATTTAACCAAAATAACTTTCTATCCCTATAAGAACTTAGTTGCTTATTCATATATTAAAAGTCATAGTTTCATATCTTTGCAAAATAGTATGGGAGTGCTTACCCCTTTCCTCTTTGACTCAAGATCAAAGTGAAACTAGACCATTAATGAATAAAAAAAAACATTTTATTAAGTAATCTGAATCCCTAATTAGGAATTAAATTCCTTTCCTTGTATTTATCTTTTTTATTTTGAATATGTTAGAAAATAATTTAAACTGTCTTAATATATACAATCATGCCATTAATAAATTTACTAAATTATTTATTTTAGGTTTTTAGCTCAATTAATATTCACTAAAGTGTAGACAGTAACAATTCATTAAAAAACAAGGGTTCCATTTCTCCTGAAACTGCTAACTTTACATAAAATTGAAAATTCCAATGAAATATAATCTTAAATAAGAAAAAGATATCTCTCAGAAGTTAATTAGCAATTTAAATTTAAAGCTTAAAAAGTTTATTATGAGATTATGTTACAAATTTCATCCCATTTATTCCTCCCTAACCTTTACTTTTAAAAACTACAGAGAGAGGGAAGGGGGAAGGGAAGACAATAAAAAGTGGCTTAAATCAAATGCAGCAAAAAAATTCCTTATAGCTTCACATTTCTTTTTTAAGAAAGCAAAACAAAGACACTATTCATTGCTCCCGTAGTGGGGATGCTTACTATGCATATCTCTATCACAACTAAGCCAGAGCCCAATAGATAGGAGGCGCCATAATTTTCCACAAGAAAATAAAATAAAGCTTACCTTTGTATGTGGTTCCTGTCTCTTACCAGGCAAAAACTGGAAATCTGGGGAATCATCTCCATAACTTTCTTGGTTGGCTCAGAAATATTGCCTTTAAAATCTGATTGGGTCTCTTTTTGCTGCAATAGCTCCTGTTTGGCATATTCTTTGAGCCTTTTGTAAAGGGTGCGTAGGCCCTGGGCTGTTCGAGGAGGGCGATCTACTCCAATTGCATTATAGTTTACTGCTATGATATCCCAACATCTATTCTTTTCCACTATTACTGAATGTTTATTAGTGTGTTCTTCGAGAATTTTAACATATGGCTTCACAAGCTTTAGCAAATCAAGCTTTTCAGATAAGGTAAAATTGGAAGATCTAGCCTTTCCTACCATTGTTCTTTTCAAATTAAGTAGGCAGTTTCTGAAACCACCATGCAGCAGCCTTCAGCTCTGCTCAGCTCTTTTCACAAACAGAAAAAGATCAGGCTTAACTAGGCTAGCCTCATTTAGGCCCACGCCTACAGGGGAGGGTTTATTAAAATTCCTCCAGCTTAAGCTGACGCAGGTTCAGGAAATCTGCTTAAGCCAAGCCTGACCTACATAAAGCTTCTCACTGAAGAAGACAGGAAGGCACAAGCAAAACACACTTGTGTATAAAGAGAACAGCTCGAGATAGGCTTTAATACACAAAGGTCTAGAGATAAACATGGAACACAGCTAAAAATTCGCTAATTTAGTGAGAATATCGAATTTCCACACATGTATGCCTAGCTGATAGACTGAAACTGCATTGCAGTATCACTTTAATAACAACAAAAGAGGAACTGTTTTGTACTATTTGTTTACAAATCCAGTAGACAGGAAAATGAAAAACTAAAGATATGAGTGATGAATGTAACGATTCCTAACAGAGCCCCTAATCACTGTTTTCTGAGCTGCTGTTCTCCCTTACCAAATCTGCATAATGCTGGTCCTGCTGTCAATCAGCAACTGCATATCCTCTAGCTAGTTAGGTTACACCCACCCAGACTCAGACTTCACAGTAAAGCTAAGCTTCTCCTTCATTTTACAGTCTACAGTAGCCACATTTTTTTCAGTTACTTAGGCAAAACTTTTTGTTCCGAAAATCAGATAAAAATTATGTTTTTAAAGGAAGCGATTATTCTAGCTATAATGTATGTGAATATGCTAGCCTGCTTTATCATGTGTAAAAAACACCATTCACAGTGAGAACAGAATAATCATGGCTTAAGACTGCACACAACAAAATGGCATTTGCTTTTATTAAATTGTAGGATTTTTATTTTGCTATATTCATACAATTTGGACTATTTAAAAACGAGACACCAGACTCAAAATGGAGTCACTTATGCTAAGCCCCACGTCACCTGAGAATTATAGTTTTGGTTCTCCCAAAAACGGAATCTTAAGCCAGTCAATCAAGAGCTATGTGATCAGCACGAGTGAGGTAATCTGCCCAAAAGACTCCTTCCATCTCCTAAAGGAAAGTGAACACAACCAATCTACTTTTTGCCAGGATAATTTCCTTGTTCTCACTCACTTCTGCCTATGAAAGTCATTCATTTTGTACAGCTCCTTAGAGCTCCTTTCTACCTGTTAAATGGGATGCTGCCCAATTCCTAAATCACTGAATAAAGCCAATAAGATCACAATTTACTCAGATGAATTTTGTTTTTTAACAAAACTTAACAGCTAGTCTAGCTATTTGCAACGCCACCAGTTTGCAAACTTAGAATGTATTTTCTAATCCCTGTCTGAAAACATAATAAATGTATGCATAAGTGTATGTAACAATGTAACATAAACAACGTAAAAAAAAAGCCTACTTTCTTCTCATATACAAGTGTAGGTAGGGCAGGCCACCACAAAAATGGGCCACTTTGGCACGAAGATTACTTTGAGTTCAAAGCAATCAAAATCCAGCAGATTCAGGAAAATTCGCTCTTAACCTCCGCTCTCAACTGCCTAAATTTTACATTGGAAAGGAGCCTGTAGCAGGAAAAAAACTAATAGCGATTGCTCCTTAAGAAACATATCTACTGTATCTCTGTAACAGGGCAATCTTTGTTTTCTGTACATATACCCTCACCTTCCTGCTAAAGGTCTTCCTCCCCTTTGTATCCCAATACCCCTAAACCCCCTCCTTAGCTCAGGATGTCATATAAGCCTCAAGTTCCCTGTCTTTAGAATCTCATGTCTGTGTGGATTTCCCATATGTACAAAACTAAATTTGATTTTCTCCTGTTAATCTGTCCCATGTCAATTTAATTCTTAGTCCAGCTAAAAATACCTTGAAGGGCAAGGATATTTCTTCCTCCCTAACATAGTCTTTAAGCAGTTTTATTGCTCAGTAAATTGCAGAAAATAAAAATGCCAATGATGGAGATACAAACTGAAAACTGACCCACCCCAACAACCTGACCAAAGTTACTCAAAGGAAAGCAAGAACAAAGGATATTATACCGTCTTAGACAATACTTTGTTATTTTTGGAATAAATAACTAGTATTGTATTAAAAATGAAATACTAGGGGCACGTGGGTGGCTCAGGCATTAAGCGTCTACCTTCGGCTCAGGTCATGATCCCAGGGTCCTGGGATCAAGCCCTGCATCGGGCTCAATGCTCCGCGGGAAGCCTGCTTCTCCCTCTCCCACTCCCCCTGCTTGTGTTCCTGCTCTCTCTATCTCTCTCTCTGTCAAACAAATAAAATCTTTTTAAAAAATGAACTACTAATAAAAATATGAAAAACCATTAAATCTCACTAATTATCAAAAAGTGTATACTAAAAATGATTTTCATCCACAAAGATTGGCAAAATTCTTAAAGACTGAAAATGTCAAGTGGATGAAGGTGCAGGGCAAAGAGTTCTCTTTGGGAGTGTAAAACAGCATTTTGGTTTGCAGTCTGAGAGTATTAATATTTTATGTGTAAAACCTTCTAAAACTGCAGTAATTTTACTTCTCAGAATCTAAATTAAAAAAAATATTTTTTAAAAAAGGAAGAATAAAGCATTCTATGAAGTTGCATAGTATTGAAAGCAATCTAAGAGCACATCAGGTGGGGACAATAAAAATCACTAGAATATGCCCATACTATGGGTCTACTCTAGGCAGCACTAAAATAATAGAGGTAGATTTCTATGTATTGACAGAACAAGCTCCAAAACATATGGCAGATGAAATAAGCAAGTAAAAGAAAAATACATACAAATGTAATTCCATTATGTTTACCAGAAACACCCAAAGCTAAATATTTCTGTAGGTACAGAAAAAATATACATAGATACAAAATGTAGGTAGGTACATACATATGTATGAAAATGCACTACCAAGGGGCACCTGGGTGGCTCAGTCGTTAAGCACCTGCCTTCAGCTCAGATCATGATCCCAGGGTCCTGGTACAGAGCCCCACATCAGGCTCCCTGCTCCGCGGGAAGCCTGTTCTCCCTCTCCCAACCCCTCTGCTTGTGTTCCCTCTCTTGCTGTGTCTCTCTCTGTCAAATAAATAAAATCTTAAAAAAAAAAAACAAAGAAAATGCACTACCAAAACATCTAGAACTCCATTATCCTAATACAGTAGTGTTAAGAAAAGAAAACAACAGGCCCTAAACAGCGTCACTTAGACCAAGTTCCCAAACTGGGGCTTAATACCCAAACTAATTGCAGTTTCAACTTCCCCCAAAAATGTGGCCTTAACTGGTCAGTCAGGAAATTTTTCTTTCCACCAGCGCCAGGGAGTCTGTCATCTGGATCCTCTCTCTCCCGGGTCCTCTCTCCCAAAAGAAATATGAGGTACTCTGCATAAGACCCGGTCCCCTAGAACTAGAAAACAGCCTTGTCAATCCTTATCTTTTGCTAATAACTTTCTTGCCCCACCCTCCTATAAAAACCTTCCATTTTATACAACGCTTGGGAGTGCCTCTCTCAACTTGCTACAAGAGGTGGTGCCCAATCCATGAATTCTTTAATAAAACCAATTAGGGTGCCTGGGTGGCTCAGTTAGTTAAGCAACTGCCTTCGGCTGAGGTCATGATCCTGGAGTCCTGGAATCAAATCCCACATCGGGCTCCCTGCTCAGTAGGGAGTCTGCTTCTCCCTCTGACCCTCCTCCCTCTCATGCTCTCTGTCTCTCATTCTCTCTCTCGCAAATAAATAAAATCTTAAAAAAAAAAAATTAAACCATTTAGATCTTCAAACTTACTTGGCCAAATTTTGTTCTTTAGCAGAATCCATGAGCCATGTATGGCTATTGAGCATTTTATGTGTGGTTAATGGAACTGAGGAGCTAAATTTTAAATTTTATTGAATTTACAATTAAGCAAATAATAACTGCCTATAGAATATGACATAACACACCAAACATCAACTGATTCAATGATTCAATATTTTTTAAAATACAAGTACTTTTCTTCAGATGCAAATGAGTTGTACAATATAAGAGATAAACTTCCCCATGAATATTTGGGTCACATTTTATTTCAAAGGATTTCCAAATTTACAAAGAAATGCTATCAATTCATGGCCAAATATTCATGGCATAGATATTTTTTGTTACCTTCTACATCTGTTGAAAAATTTTAGTGAGACACAGAAAAAAAAATTCTACAGAATATAATTAGGTTAAAAAGTCTGATTTATTGAAATTTTAAAACAAAAAACGAATATTTTGGGGCGTCTGCCTGGCTCAGTCAATAGAACATGCGACTCTTGATCTTGGGGTTGCAAGCTCAAGCCACAAGTTGGGTACGTTTAGTTTAAAAAATAAATAGGGGTGCCTGGGTAGCTCAGCTGGTTAAACGAATGACCTTGATCTCAGCTGAGGTCCTGATCTCAGGGTCATGAGTTCATTCAAGCCCCATGCTGGGCTCCACACCCAGTACTTTTTAAAATAATTAATTAATTAATTAATTAAAATGTGGATTTATGCAATTTAGTTTTTTGTTTTTGTTTTTTTGGTTTTTTTTTAAAGAAACGAGGGGCACCTAGGTGGCTCAGTCAGTTAAGCGTCTGCCTTTGGCTTAGGTCATGATCCTGGGGTCCTGGTATCGAGCCCCATGTCGGGCTCCCGGCTTTGGCAGGGAGCCTGCTTCTCCCTCTCCTCCCCACTCATGCTCTCTCTCGCTATCTCTAATAAATAAATAAAATCTAAAAAAAAAAAAAGAAAGAAAGAAACTAATGTTTCACTTAATACTTTGTTCCACATACATTATGAAAATATTTTACTCAACTTTTGGAAGTAGACTCTATGAAAGCTATCTTGAATATCATTGTCAAAGCCATATGGAATATGTATGCAAATGCTATGATCACTGCCAGTTTACTGAACTGGTAAGAAATAGAACACAGGGGCGCCTGGGTGGCTCAGTCAGTAAGCATCTGCCGTCGGCTCATGTCGAATGGGTCCTGGGATTGAGCCCCACATCGGGCTCCCTGCTCAGTGGGAAGCCAGCTTCTCCCTCTCCCACTCCCCCTACTTGTGCTCCTGCTCTCGCTCTCTGTCAAGTAAATAAATAAAATCTTTTTAAAAAAAGAAAGAAATAGAACACAATTCATTTAATGATGTGTTTTTTGTTTTTCACCAGCGCTCACTAGTTAAGTCATGGAAAGTTTTATAAAGAATTATTGTACTGTTAACTCCAATATTTTTTTGAAAGAAAAGGAATGCTTGCCAAACATTCAATAATCAAAGACAAAAAAATGGTAATATAATTTACATTTTCTAATCAATATCACACTGTCATATGAATGAGCTAAATTTGAAGCTTTGAAGAAAAGTATATTTGTAACCTGATTAGATAGATAAGAGAATATACATTTAAAGTGAAAATTTTCACGATGCAAATCAGTAAGTGACCGTATACATTTTCTAACTTGAATCAATAAAAAATTTTAATTGTAATTAAGAGTGATATTCAAATTGCATGCAAAAGCTACAAGAAAATTTTGAAAAATACTTTGTTGATATTCATAAATTTAGAGCTGCTTTTTAATCTATACAATGATCATTTGACTTCAATGTTAATAATACAGATTTGACATAGTACATTTACTTAACTTGGATAGACATACTTTTGAAACACATATGGTTTGCTTCCAAGTCAAACTGATTGTTCTAAAACAGATGAACTAGTTTTGTAGATGAAGATACGAATATAAACAAAATTTTTAAAACTCCAGATAATGAATAACTTTGAGCTACGTTTAGGACTTGGGTATACAGGGGCACCTGGGTGGCTCAGTTGGTTAAGTGACTGCCTTCAGCTCAGGTCATGATCCTGGAGTCCCAAGATCGAGTCCTGCGTTGGGCTTCCTGCTCAGCAGGGAGTCTGCTTCTCCCTCTCTCATGCTCTCTCTCTTTCTCTCTCTCTCTCTCTCTCTCAAATAAAATAAAATCTTTAAAAAAAAAATGAAGAACTTGGGTATACAAATCTATTTTTTCAATTGTATTATCAAATCTAAATACTGGTCAGGAATTCACAGAAAATTCAACATTCAAACTGAGATGTAAATGTAAAATACACACCAGCTTTCTAATACTTAGTACAAATAATAACTTTTATATTAATTACACGTTGAAATGATATACATAGAGTTAAATAAAATGCATTTACAAAAATTAATTCCATCTCCTTCTTTTTACTTTTTCTTAATGTGGCTACTAGAAACTTTTACAATCTACATACGTGATTTATACTTCTTTTGGACGACAGTGGTCTAGAAGGATATGCACCAAATTATTGACAGTAACTAGTACTGGAAGGAGATTGACTTGGAAAAGAACAGTAAAAAACTATTAATTTAACTGTATTATTATAAAAGGCTTAAAAACATACTCATGGATTACTTACATAACCAAAATCAAATTGTAAATAATTCTTACAAACTAAGAAAAACAATGCTATAGAATAATGGATGTAGAATACAAAACAAAATTTAAAGGGACGCCTGGGTGGCTCAGTCATTAACCACTGTCTGCCTTTGGCTCAGGTCATGAGCCCAGGTCCTGGGATAGAGCCTCGCATCAGGGGGCTCCCTGCTCAGCGGGAAGCCTGCTTCTTCCTCTCCCCCACTTGTGTTCCCTCTCTCGCTGTGTCTCTCTCTGTCAAATAAATAAAATCTTTAAAAAAAAATTTAAAGAATAAAAGTACATCCAATAATATAAAGAACTCAACCTCACAAGTAATTAGGGAGATAGAAATTAAAAGATCACAGTAGTTTTTACTGATTCAAATGGCAAGAGTTTAAAAAGCTTAAGAAAAAGTTAAAAAGGTTTAATAGCATGTGTTAAAGAAGGTGGGGAAATAAATTCCCTCATACAGTAATGATTTTTGGAAGGCAATTTGGCAGACCATATTAAAATGTAATGCAAACACTTATGATCTGACAAATATTTGCCTGTGTTCATAAAACCACATGTACAATGATACACACTGCAAGATTGTTTTTAACAAAAATCCTAAATAAACTATGATATATTCATACCACTGTATAGTCTGCAGCAATTAAAAGAATGAGGTACATCTACAAATTCTAAAATTAAAACAAAAATCTCCAAAGCATACTAGTGAAAATTGCAAAGAATCCTCAGCACAGAACAAAACAAAAAGGCAACCTACTGAATGGGAGTAGGTATTTCCAAATCATACATCTGATAAGGGGTTAATATCCAAAATATATAAAAGAACTTACATAACACCAAAAAAAAACAAATAATCCAATTTATTTTTTTTAAAGATTTTATTTATTTGACAGAGAGAGACACAGCGAGAGAGGGAACACAAGCAAGGGGAGTGGGAGAGGGAGAAGCAGGCTTCCCGCCAAGCTGGGAGCCCGATGCGGGGCTTGATCCCAGGACCCTGGGATCATGACCTGAGCTGAAGGCAGACACTTAACGACTGAGCCACCCAGGCACCCCAACAAATAATCCAATTTAAAAATCATTTCTCCAAAGTAGACATATAGATGGCCAACAGACACATGAAAAGATGTTCAACATCCCTAATCATCAGGGAGATGCAAATCAAAACCATAATGAGGTACCATCTCACAGCAGTCAGAATGGCTGGTATCAGAAAGACAAGAAATAACAAGTGTTGGCAAGGATGTAGAGGAAAAAACCCTCATGCACTGTTGGTGGGAATGATAAATTGGTACAACCACTGTGGAAAACAGTATAGAGGTTCCTCAAAAAATTAAAAATAGAAATACCATATGATACAGTAACTCCATAAGAAATTTACCCAAAGAAAACAAAAACACTAATTCAAAAAGATATATGCAACCCTATGTTTATTGCAGCATTATTTACAATAGCCAGGATATGGAAGCAACCTAAGTGTCCATCGATAGACAAATGGATAAAGATGTGTGTACACACACATACACACACACACAATAGACTATCACCCACCCATGAAAAAGAACAAGATCTTGTCATTTGCAACAACATAAATGGACACAAAGGGTATTATCTTAAGTGAAATATGTCAGAGAAAGACAAATACCATATGATTTCACTCATGTGGAATCTAAAAATCAAGAAAACAGAAACAGACTCACAAATACAGAAATACAGAGAACTGGTGGTTGCCCAAGGGGAGGGGAGTAGGGGAATGGGCAAAACAGATGAAGGGGATGAAGAGGTACAAACTTCCAGTTATAAAACAAATAAGTCACGGAGATAAAAAGTACAGCATTGCAAATATAGTCAATAATATTGTAATAATGCTGTACGGTGACAGATGGTGACTACATTTTATCATGGTTAACACTGAGTAATGTATAAACTGTCAAATAACTATGCTGTACACCTGAAACTTAACATTGTATGTCAACTACACTACTCCAATAATAAACATTTCTTTATTTCATTTTTAAAAAGTAAGATAGACTGGGGCGCCTGGCTGGCTCAGTCAGTAGATCATGTGACTCTTGATCTAGGGGTTGAGAGATCAAGCCCCACATTGGTCATAGAGCCTACTAAAAAATAATAATAATAATTAATTAATTTTATTTTTTTTTAAGATTTTATTTGAGAGAGAGAGAATGAGAGATAGAGAGCACAAAACAGAAGAGGGTCAGAGGGAGAAGCAGACTCCCTGCTCAGCAGGGAGCCCAATGTGGGACTTGATCCCGGGACTCCAGGATCATGACCTGAGCCGAAGGCAGTCACTTAACCAACTGAGCCACCCAGGCGCCCCAATAATTAATTAATTTTAAAAGAAGTTAGATAAACTGATACATGAATAGTGGATATATAATAAAGCAAATACAGTAAAATTCTCATTGTAGAATCCTGGTGATCTTTCAACTTTTCTTCATGTTTAAAAATTATTAAATGTCCAAAATTATCCTTAAAAATAAAAATAGTAGTTAATATATTTTAACTCTTTAGCCATTAAAAATGTAGGAAGTATAAATTTCTAAAACAGAATTTAGATAATTACATCTACTAAATTTAATAGTAAGAAATAACTGTGGAGGGGCGCCTGGGTGGCTCAGTTGGTTAAGCGACTGCCTTCGGCTCAGGTCATGATCCCAGGGTCCTGGGATCGAGTCCCACATTGGGCTCCCTGCTCGGCGGGAAGCCTGCTTCTCCCTCTCCCACTCCCCCTGCTTGTGTTCCCTCTATCTCTGTCTCTCTCTCTCTCTGTCAATTAAATAAATAAAATCTTAAAAAAAAAAAAAAAAGAAGTAACTGTGGAGTAGGGGTGATTTTTTCCATGAATTTTTTTCAGGCAAAAAGAGCACTGTGACTACTGAAATTATTTCTAGATCTTAGGACAGTCCAAAAAAAAGATAAGAATTTATTCCTTCTTAATCTGCCTTGGCCCAAATTCTCTGGCAAACAGAACTTGAAACAATGATTAGAATGCTGGTGGCTTTATTTGGGAGTTGCTTACACAGGGCATCAACGGTTTTTAAGAAAGGGAAACTGAGGTAAGGAACTATGTAAAGCAAAGTGCTGGCTACCACTTTACAACAAGCTATGAAAAGATACAGGAGGTCACCTGGCAAATGCATCTACTTGGTACTCTCCTTGGATAATCGCCTAATAGTCTATAAAAACAAAACAAAACAAAACAAAAACAAAAAAACCTCTGAGTAGTCTACAGGGGAAAAAGAGGAATAGATCTGGAAGATTCTCTCCTGTCTCCTATTTCCCACTAGTCAATGTTCATCCCACTAACAATAAACTTCACTGCACTTCCAGACTGTGTCACCCAGCCTCCACAAATATGCAGGGTGCTACCCCTAAGTCCTGTGATATGGTGTTTCATCCAAGACCGTAAATTGCAGGAAGAACAGACCCTCCCAGACTATGCCTCATCAGACTGACTGGATGGTAGCCACAAGGAATAGGGCCCTGCTGCTCTGGTTAAGCAACAGATCAGCCTACAGAGAGAGAACAGAGCAGTCTACAAGGCAGGGGGTATCAAGAGAATCTGAGGAGGCACCTTAGATTATGTTTAATATTTCACAATGCAACATGTGAGGAAGATGAAACAAAAAAATTCGCCACATAAAATAGAGTTAAAAACTAGAGTGAATCCAAACCCTAAGAGTCATTCTACTGTAGCATTTGTATCTCATACTTCATTGCTGTGCTTTGGCGATGACATTCTGTGATATTAAGCACTTGAGACAATCAAAAACTAGATTTCAGGAATCTTAGTAATCCTTACAGAACTGAAGGAGTCTGAGTAAAAAAAAAACCTCAGTCCTCCTCTTGTATTAATCCTTTCTCTCACACAACCACCATACTCACAATACTTCTGACACAAGATGTGGGGAGGTTTTCCCACACCTATCCTAAAATATAACTCAATTCTAACACGATCTACCTGGAGATAGCATCAGATCCCATAGGTTAAGGGCTCAGTCCCATAAGATGGGGCCCCTCCCTTCAGACGCCAATTGCAAGTTGTTACCTGGGCTTCTGACCAAGAGGCTATAAATCTGAGGTTCCCACAACCCCAGGAATTCAAGTAATTTGCTAGAGCTGCTCAGAGAACTCAGGACAACAGTTTACTATTTACCAGTTTATAAAAGCATATGACAAATGATACAGATGAATATCCAAATGGAAGAGATATATAGAGCAGGTACATGGGAAGGGGCACATAGCTTCCATGCCCTCTCCAGGTAGCCAGTCTCCCAGCATCTCCACATGTTCACCAACCCAGAAGCTCTCCAAACTCATGCTATTTAAAGAGCCTTCCTCATGTCAGCCATGATCTATCATTTAACTCTATTCCCAACCTTCCTCCCCTTTCTGAAGGATGGGAGTGAGGCTGAAAACTGCAAGCTTGTAATCATGATTTGGTCTTCCTGGCAAACAGCCCCCATCCAAGAGCCCACCAAGAATCACCTCATTAGGGGGCGCCTGGGTGGCTCAGTTGGTTAAGTGACTGCCTTCAGCTCAGGTCATGATCCTGGAGTCCCGGGATCGAGTCCCGCATCGGGCTCCCTGCTCAGCAGTGAGTCTGCTTCTCCCTCGGACCCTCCCCGCCTCATGCTCTCTCTATCTCATTCTCTCTCTCAAATAAATAAATAAAATCTTTAAAAAAAAAAAAGAATCACCTCATTTGAATAAAAGAAACTACCATAGCCCAGGAAATTCCAAAGGATTTAGTAGGAACCTTATGTCAAGAACCAGGGTCAAAGACCAAATACTAGAACAAAAAAATTCTCCAAGTACTGTTATCACTGAGGAAATTAGAAGGGTTGTAGGAGCTCTATGTCAGGAACCGGGGTCAGAGACCAATAAATGTATTTTATATTATCTCACAGAGTCAAATTATAAAATTTACTACAACCATGCTACATTAATGTCAGACCTACTCTATACAATCTAGATTTACATACATCTTCATAGAATAGCTCCCTGTTTGGCCAAGTCTTGTTCTTGGGGTAAAAATATTTTGAACAAGGGGCACCTGGATGGCTCAGTAGGTAGAGCATACAACTCTTGTTTCAGGGTTGTAAGTTCAATGCTTAACCAACTGAGTCACCCAGGCACCCCATATTTTGTTTTTAAATTAGGATTCAAAGAAGAGGCAAGTATGAACACAATCCATTCCCCCAAAAGTAGAAGCTGAACATCATTATTATTTCAATTACTCTACATCAGCCCTCCCAAAAGCATAAAGCAGATTCCCAGATTAAAGCTCTGCTCAAACAGGAATACTCCTATTTTACACCCAAGTGTAAAATTCAAGTAACGGAGGACGTTTAGACCAAATTTAACATGCTTAATATGCTAGGCAATGAAGAAACTTTCCAAAAGACCTTAGTAAATACATCCCAAAGGGCGCCTGTGTGGCTCAGTTGGTTAAGCGACTGCCTTCGGCTCAGGTCATGATCCTGGAGTCCCGGGATCGAGTTCTACATCGGGCTCCCTGCTCGGCGGGGAGTCTGCTTCTCCCTCTGACCCTCCTCCCTCTCATGCTCTCTCTCATTCTCTCTCTCGCAAATAAATAAAATCTTAAAAAAAAAAATACATCCCACAAAGTTTATACACCAATAGTTTATAGCCTTGGGAGGAAGGACAGCAAGAGTTTTATTAGACTATTTGAGAAACTCAGTAAAGCTCCTTAGAAAAATGCACATGTCTCCCTCTGTTTTAACTGCCTCCCTATTTACCTAGTTGGTGAGAAAAAGATTCCTGTTCTAGAGTTAAGAGGATGGCCAAATACACAACACCTGATACTGGACAGGTTTAAATCAACAGCAGTCACATATACTCACAGCGTTGGGGAGGAAGACTGCCACACTCATGCAGGGCCACAGAGGGATTGCTCTACAGAACACAGTGAACCACTAGGAGCTGTGGGAAGCAGGCTTTGCAGTACCAAGAGGGTGAGGTTTCCCCCAGCTCCTAGAAGAGGATGTGACTGGCTTGTTTAAATAAGCTGTAGCTGGCAGGGAAATGAAAGCTGTTTTTCACAGATAAGCAGAAACTGCACCTGATCTATTTAATAATAAGGGAGGGTTGTTTAGCTAGGGAATCTTATCCTCAGGAACAGAGCAGGGAAGAGAACTTGTAGTTAGGCCATTCAAGACCCTCCTGATTTTATCAGATATCAAGGAGCATGTAATACTGAGATTTAATTTTTGGCATTACAAAACACCTTCCTCTACAGACAGATAGACAGACACACACACACACACACCCTCTAGAATCCATATTAAGAACCACTTCTCAATATGTATATTTGATTGTTGCCTTTTCCCATGCATGCCCTGTCTTACAAAAGAGTAGGCAATGCTTGATACTCAGGAGAGATTTTGGTAACTCAATCTCCTACAGATGGTCCTGGATAATATCTAGTAGTTTCAAATGTGCTTCAAGACGAATCAGCAAAAAATAATGAATAAACGGGGAGAAGGAAAAGCTCTTGCTTACAGCAGAATGCCAACTAAAAAATACAGATGGAATTAGAAAATCTCAACAATCATGATTTAAGCAAGAATCAATGAAAGCTAAAACTACTAAGTGAGCATTTGATTAAATACAAAATATTAACATAGTTTCAAAGGATCTCCCCACAGATACTTATTAAGTACAAAGGCAAAAATATCTTTATACCGAAGAAACTTGGCAGATACTTATTTATTTAAATAATCAAACTTAAGGGGCACGTGGGTGGCTCAGTCCTTAAGCGTCTGCCTTCAGCTCAGGTCATGATCCCAGGGTCCTGGGATCGAGCCCCGCATCGAGCTCCCTGCTCCACGAAAAGCCTGCTTCTCCCTCTCTCACTCCCCCTGCTTGCATTCCCTCTCTTGCTGTTGTCTCTGTCAAATAAATAAAATCTTTTAAAAAAAATCAAAATTAATATCACCAATGGAATAAATTGACATCATATGCCCCCTAACGTTACACCAAGAATTATTTTTGTGATATTCCTGCCAAAAATGTATACCTGAATCTATTCATAAAGAAACATCACACAAACCCAGACTGCGAAATATTCTATAAATGATTGGCCAAGGGGCACCTGGGTGGCTCAGTCGGTTTAGAGTCTGCCTTTGGCTCAGGACATGATCCAGGGGTCCTGGTATCAAGCCCTGAGTGGGGCTCCCTGCTCAGCTGCTCAGCAGGGAGTCTGCTTCTCCCTCTTCCTCTGCCCCTTCCTCCTGCTCATGTGCTCTCTCTTCTTGACCTCTCTCTCAAATAAATAAATAAATAAATAATTGGCCTGTACATTAAAATTCTGCACAACAGAGAAGCAAAGACTAAGAAATTGTTCCAGGGGTGCTGGGTGGCTCAGTCAGTTAAGCATCTGTCTTTAGCTCAGGTCATGATCCCAGGGTCCTGGGATGGAGCCCCTCGTCGGGCTCCCTGCTCAGCGGGGAGCCTGCTTCTCCTTCTCCCTCTGCCTGCAGCTCCCTTGCTTATGCTCTCTGTCAAATGAATAAATAAAATCTTAAAAAGTAAATAAATAAAAATAAAAAATTGTTCCAGATTAAGAGAGACTAAAAGGACATGACAACTAAATACAACACATAAGCCTTAACTAGCAAGAAAAAATGTTTACTCATTTTTTAAATTCATTTTTGATATGAAGGACATCATTGGGACAAGAGGAGAAAGTTGAATATGATCTGTGGGTCAGAGGGTAGTACTGTATCAAAGTTAACTTCCTGATTCTGATGGTTGCACTGTTTTACTTTATTATATAGAAGCCTGCCCTTGTTTTAGGAAATACAGACTGAAGAATTTATAGAATGATGAGCCATCATGTCAGCAGCTTATTCTCAATTGGTTCAGAAAAATTACCCATGAATGCAGTAAAATTTGTGGAAGTTCTTTGTATTATTCTTCAATTTTTCTGTTTGAAACATTCTCAAAATATAACATTAAAAAGTTTAACTTAAAAGGCACAACAGGTTCAGCTGGTTAAGCGTCCAACTCTTGGTTTTGGCTCAGGTCATGATCTCAGGGTTGTGACATTGAGACCCAAGCTCAGCGGGAGTCTGCCTGAGATTCTGTCTCCCTCTTCCACTGCCCCTCCCCCTGCTCATACATGCGCACACTAAAATAAATAAATAATTCTTTTTTTAAAAGGCACAACAAAGTAACATTTTTTGACAATTACAGATTATCAAATACCAAAAAGTGTAAGTATATACTCATATATAGATTCAGCATCACAATAAATAATACACACATTGCTCATACATTGCTGGTGGATGGATAAACTTCTAACCTCTGCAGAGGGCAATTCATCATTAACCATCAAAATGATATATGCACATACCTTGAAACCAGTACCCTACTTCAAGGTATTTATCCTATGGATATATTCTCACATATGTATATAATATATAGACATTAATTGTAGCTTTGCTTGTAACAACAAAAGATCCCAAATAACATAAATATCCTTTAATAAAGCACTAGTTAAGTATATTTGGCATATCCATAATGATGAAATATTAGTTTTTAAAAACCATAAGGTAGTTCTTTGGGGCACCTGAGTGGCTCAGTCAATTGAGTGGCAGACTCCTGATTTCAGCTCAGGTCATGATCTCAGGGTTCTGGGATGGAGCCCCATGTCTGGCTCTGCACTCACCAGGGGGTCTGCTTGAGGATACTCTTCCCTCTGCCCCCTCCCACCCCACTAGTGCACACGTGCTCTCTCTCTAAAATAAACAAATCTTTAAAAAAAGAAAGCATAAGGTAGTTCTAAATGTACTGACAAAAAGATTTTTAAGATATACTGTTACAGTAAAAAATGCAATGTATAGGGGCGCCTGGGTGGCTCAGTCGGTTAAGTATCTGCCTTCGGCTCAGGTCATGATCCTGGAGTCTTGGGATAGAGTCCCATATCGGGACTCAGGGGAGCCTGCTTCCCCCTCTGCCTGCCGCTCCCCCTGCTTGTGTGCTCTCTCTCCCTCTCTCTCTCTGACAAATAAAATCTTTTAAAAAATTAAAATTAAAAAAAATGCAATGTATAGAACAGTGCAGCTAGTAAACAATCATTTGTATGGGGAGAATATATATACACAAATATATTTCCAAATGTATAGAACATCTCAAAAAAGATACCCCCAAATTGATTAACTGGTTTGCCTCTGAAGAAGAGAACTAGATGGCTAGGGATCAGGGGAGCCTTTTTACTGTATTCTTCATGCCTTCTAAACCATGTGATGCATTATTTTTTTTTTAAGTCATAGGGACTACGTATTATCATTCTATTCATACGAAATATCCAAAACAGGCAAATCCATAGAGACAGAAAGCAGACTGGTAGTTGCCAGGGACTTGTAGCAAGTGAGGAATAGAGGGCTGAGTGCTTAATTGGTCCAGGGTTTCCTTTTAGCATGATGAAGCTGGAATTAGATAGTGATGACTATTGCACAACATTGTAAATATGCTAAATGCCACTGAACTGTACACTTTAAAATAAAGTTGTGAATTTTGTTATTCATATTTTATCACAATAAAAAAATTAAACATTTATAAACTAAATATAAATGAAACCAATAAAATTCAAAATCACATAAATTTAATATGATAGTGATGTCTTTCTGAAATTAAACTGTTATTCACAACATTAATATGGTAGCCACCGATTTGGCGCAGCTTTTTTTTTTTTTAAAGATTTTGTTTATTTATTTGACAAAGACACAGTGAGAGAGGGAACAAAACCAGGGGGAGTGGGAGTGGGAGTGGGAGAAGCAAGCTTCCTGCTGAGCAGGAGGAACCCGATGCGGGCCTCGAATCCAGGACCCTGGGATCATGACCTGAGGCGAAGGCAGACCCTTAACGACTGGGCCACCCAGGCTCCGACGCAGGTTTCTTTCAACAAGCTTTTTCTTCAAGAGGACATACAATGGATCAATTGTTTGGCCATCTTCTTTTTTTTAAGATTTTTTTTTAATTTTTTGAGATAGAGGTAACGAGAAAGAGCATGAGCAGGGAGGAGAGGGAGAAGCAGACTCCCCACTAAGCAGAGAGCTCGACGTGGGGCTCAATTCCAGGGCCCTGGGATCATGACCCAAATTTAACCAACTGAGCCCCAGCTTAACCGACAGGCGTGCCAACTGTTTGACCATCTTAAGTTAATATATAAAACCTGCATTGATAGGAGTATACCACTAACACATCCTGTTCACCTCTGTTCTCATTTGAAGACATGAAAACTTAAAATAATTATAAGGTGGCCATGCAAAAGATCCAGCATATGCTTATATGCATTTATTCATATCAGCTAAAAGAAAACACAAAATTCTAAGCTTCTCCAAGAATTTATAAACCCCTGAGAAGACACCTAACCATTTCCAAGGACTTTAGACCCAACTAAAAACACTTATCTAATATCCACACAGGAGAGAGATTTTATCACTCCCTTTTTATATCCTTAATCTTCCCCTCTTCACAATCTCATTCCTTACTACTTTTAAAAAAACAATAATAGGGCGCCTGGCTGGCTCAGTCAGTACAGCGTGCAGCTCTTGATCTCAGGGTTGTGGATTCAAGCCCCATGTTGGGTGCAGAGATTACTTAAAAAAATAAAATCTTAAAAAACAACAACAAAAAAAACCTCTCTGGCCCCTATTCCTTCCCTTCACAACCAAATTTATTTTTACATACTTCATTTACTTATATTCAGTGACTCCATTTGCCTGTTTCCACTCACTAGTTACCTATTACAATATGACTTTTGTTCCATTTCTTTAAACTGTTCTCTCAAATATTACCAAACCCTGAAAACTATAATATTCCAGTAGCCTCTTCTTGACTACTTGACTTCTCTGAAGCATTTCAGAGCCAAAGGACTTACCCAAGGGACTTACCCATAAATTTTCCAAGATCCTTTCATTCAATCGTAAAATGTTTTTGAATTCATACTATTTGATTTAAAACTTTTAACAAGAGAAGTTCCTGCCTTTGTATTCACACTTTAGTCAGGTAAATAAATAAAATATAAAACAAGAACAGTGTGGTTGAACAGTTTGAGAGAGAATGAGAAGGAATCAGAAAGAATGAAACAATTTCTTTCTGTTTCTAAAGAAAATATTGTTTTGAATATTAGGAGGTCTAGGGCTTCCTGTATTATTTCTGAGGACTGCCATAACAAAGTACCCAAAACTAGGTGGCTTAAAACAACAGAATTTATTCTCTCAAAATCTGGAGGCCAGAAGTTCAAAATCAAGGTGTCAGCAAAGCCTTTCTCTCTCTGAAGATTCCAGGGGAGAATTCTTCCTTGCCTCTTTCTAGCTTCTGGTAGTTGCCAACAATCCTTGGTGCCCCTGGGCTTGCAGCTGTATTACTCCAGTCTCTGCCTCCATCATTATGTGGCCTTTTCTCCTCATAAGGACACCAACCATTAGACTTAGGACCCACCCTAACACAGTATGACCTTATCTTAAGTTGATTACAACTGCAAAGATCCTATTTCCAAATAAGGTCGCATTCACAGGTACCAGAGGTTTGAACTTAAAATTCAACCTATTATATTTCCCCTTTAATTTTCTCAAGCCAAGGCAAAGAGTAGAGGCTGTAGACAAGCCCCTCCCCCCAAAAAAATTTTTTTTTTAAAAGACAGAAGAGGGCCCTTATAGCACAACCTCCAAAAAAGGTATATACCCTGAGCCATGGATGAAGTCATTAGCGGTAAATCTGATGTGAAATGTTGAGATCTGGGAGCAAACAGTCAAGAAGAATTCTTGAGATGTGTTTGGTGCAAAAAGGTGGTTTTATTAGAGTCCAGGGACAGGACCCGTGGGCAGAAGGAGCTGCAAGGGGGTTGTGAGGAAAAGCTGATTATATACTTTCAAGTTGGGAGGAGTTTAGGGATAGTGTAATCTCTAAAGAATTTGGAAGCAAGCTTTCCAGAACCTTGAAGGGCTAGCTATTGTTAGGAAGTCATTTACTACTGTCTAGTAAAACCTTAGTCATGAGACCCTTCAGATGTATATCGGTGGGCCCTATGCCTGGAGGATGATTGTTATATATCTTATATAACTGATATATATCTCGGGGGAGGGGGGGTTAAGAAAGGAAGTTTCCAAAGGGATTTTTATATGTTAAAGACTTACAGGATCCTGGAGGTGGGGCTAATGTCAAGCTAAGGTTGCCTTTTGCCCTTAGCAAAGTATTAACATTGAGGCAGTTGAGTTCCTTGAGGAAGGTCACTCTGCCAGTCCCAAATACTTGTCAATGGGCTATTAAACTGTCTAAGGAAGTTTAATTTTTTTTTCTTCTGCCTTTGTTCTCTACATCAGACCTACACTTTCATTCTCACACAAGGACTATTATCTGCAAAGGTACAGGGTTATAAAGAGACCTGAAGCACCCAGTTAAGTTCAGTGGAGTGAAAATATACTCATTAGGGCACTTTCAGTTGAGAAAGAAACCAAACTTAAACCAGCTTATGCAAAAATTATATTACTGATGAAGCAGATATTAAATACTACATATTATTAAGAAATTTTAAGAAATAGGGGCGCCTGGGTGGCTCAGTTGGTTAAGCGACTGCCTTCGGCTCGGGTCATGATCCTGGAGTCCCAGGATCGAGTCCCACATCGGGCTCCCTGCTCAGCAGGGAGTCTGCTTCTCCCTCTGACCCTCTTCCCTCTCGTGCTTTCTATCTCATTCTCTCTCTCTCTCTCAAATAAATAAATAAAATCTTTAAAAAAAAAAAAAGAAATTTTAAGAAATAAATGCTGAAGTATTTAGGGATGATATAGCATAACATCTGCAACTTATTTTCAAATGATCCAGAAAAAAACTGGACATATGGGGGGGGAGACAAAATGTTAACAACTGTAGTATTTAGGATGATAATTATTCTTTCAACTTCTCTACATGTAGGAAATTTTTCAAAAATAAAAAAGATGATGGGGGAGGGGCGCCTGGGTGGTTCAGATGGTTAAGCGTCTGCCTTCGGCTCAGGTCATGATCCCAGGGTCCTGGGATCGAGCCCCATATTGGGCTCCTGGCTCAGCGGGGAGCCTGCTTCTCCCTCTTCCTCTCCCTCTGCCTCTCCCCCTGCTCATGCTCTCTCTCTATTTCTGTGTCTCAAATGAATGAATAAAATCTTAAAAAAAAAAGAGATGATAGGGGAAAATGAGGACATATTTTAACTGGGACAAACAGGCTTCCATCCCACTTCAAGGTGGATTCGATCTAGGATTAAAAAGATATGAAAAGGTGAGAAAAAAAAAGATGTGAAAAGGTGAATTATACTACATGGATCTCTCATCTCCATACTTTTCTACATAAAACATCCCTCTCCAGTAATCCACCACAGAAAGCAAGATGTTTCTCACAATGTTCTTTTCCCCAATTAACCTCTCTCTGAATGAGAGGCAGGAGGGTGTCAGGAGGTTGGCAAAGGTTCCCCAGTCCAGTAAATGTACTAAATCAGAGAAGGGATTAAGGGATTAAGAGTTGAGTAAATTAACTCCCTCTTCAATTTATCTTAACTCTTAACTCCCTTCTCATATTTAGCAGGTTCAAGAGTGAGAAACTATAGTAAAACAAAAATAAAGCAGCAAATCAGTAACACAGAATGTATTATAGTCTAAATATCATTCTCTAGTGAAGAGATTAGCTACCATAATAGAAAAAGAGGCATAGATGGATCATTATCTGCCACAGGCTTGGCAGTAGGGAAAAAAACCTGGGAAAACAGGATATTCACTTAACAAAGATGGAAGAAAAATAAGAGGAAGGGAGACAAGGAGAAAAGAAATGAGAGAGCAAATCAATGAGACAGAGCAGCAGCTAAACTGCCATACCCAGAGCTGTCTTTAGGGATCTCAGATCCCTACAACCAGCTCCAAAAGTGCTTCTCAATTTTGTCTTGACACCAGTCACAGCTTTTGAAAAATTGTAAGGAACACATAAATGAAACTATGAATCCTAGTCAGTTGGGAAAATACAGAATTCCTTTCTCCCCCAACAAGAAATGAACCTATTCATAGGTAAAACTTACTAGTCCTCACAAACCTCAACTTCCTTCAAAAGGTTAAGTGCTGAAGGAATCTCACTGATTTGCACAGGTATCTTAAGGATGACAATCACTCTTGTATAGAACAGTTGATGGAAATCTCTCCCTGAATCTGTTTATTCAACCAAAAAATGAATGTCATTTGGAAAAATGTAGTCTTATGTTATCTTTCAGAAGGCCAAATAAATAACCCTATTTATTGTTTTAATTACTTCTAAATAGTAATCTCTGACAGATAAAGAAACAATCATTATTTTAACTCAATTCAACAATGCAAGAAGGGAGCATCTGTTAAAACCTTGGTTCTCCTTCAATTATGTACCTTCATAATACAAATCTAACTGATCTGCAGCTACTCCATGAACTATTATTAACAATTTTACTCATTTCAACTTCACCTCTCCAACTTAGTACTGTTAACATGGTTTTTATTTTTTATTTTTTTTAAATAGGCTCCATGACCAATGTAGGGCCTGAACTCATGACCCTGAGATTAAGAGTCATATGGTCTACTAACCGAGCCAGCAAGGTGCCCCAACATGGTTTTTATAATTTTTTTAATCAAATCTTTAAACAGAATTTGTTTTGGTACTTGAGGAACAGACCATACTTGACCAACAAGTTCACAATGAACAGTCTTAGATACCTACTATAAAGTACAAGATTTGAATTACGTGGCTATTAATCCAATCACTAAAGAAATTATGACCAAAAAAATCTGAATTGCCAACAATCTAGGGGTATTACAACACTTTTCAAATATAACATTCATTCTTGAAATAGTCAATTTAAATAATACTATACTACAACTGGTGAAGTGTAAACCTAATCAATAAAAAGCAGTCTTACCTGTATGAGGTGGATCTAACGTTGCCATTACAGATGCTTCAGAACAGTGTTTTCCACTGTAATTATGCCCATGATTAATTTCTCTAGCACTTCCCTCAGTAGGCAGATTTGAACTGCATATTCTGGGATTATTTTGTAACTGGAGGAAGGTGTTCTTACTTGCAACAACCTAAAAGAAGGAAATATTTATTTTATGCAGAAATTAATCTCCCATATTTTTACATAACAGATTCCTAATTTAAAATATAAACTACCAGTTTCTCTATATCTTAATAGGGAATAGATATTTTAAAATAAATTTAAAATCCAATTTTTACTATTAAACTAGTTTTAATTGTTATAAAAGCTGAAAGACACAACAGAGTAAAAATTATGCCAATAATTATAGTGTATGTTAAACAACATATCAGAAGAGTTTTTAAACATGTCATAACATGCCATTCTCAGAATCAATTGCTCTTTTTTGTCAAGTTTCTCAATATTAAAATCAATACTTAAATATTCTCCATTTTTTATGTGGGATAGTGGTACTGTCACTGCATTGTTTACAGAGACAAATATTAAACTATTTACAAATGAAAAGATATTTCTGGGATTGGCATCAAAACAATGAGTACATTGCACCAAAAATAATGAGATTCCTAGGAATAAACCTAACCAAAGAGGTGAAAGACCTGTACTCTGAGAACTATGAAACAGTGATGAAAGAAACTGAAGACAACACAAAGAAATGGAAAGACATCCCATGCTCATGGATTGGAAGAACAAATATTGTTAAAATGTCTACTACTCAAAGCAATCTACACATTTAATACAATCCCTATCAAAATATTGACAGCATTTTTCACAGAACTAGAATGACACTAAGATTTGTATGGAACTACAGAAGATCCCAAGTAGCCAAAGCAATCTTGAAAAAAAGAAAAGCAAAGCTGGCATCACAATTCCAGACTTCAGGTTATATTACAAGGTTGTAGTGATCAAAACAGTACCGTACTAGCACAAAAACAGACACACAGATCAATGGAACAGAATAGAAAATCCAGACATAAACCCATAACTCTATGGTCAATTAATCTTCAACAAAGCAGGAAGGATTTTCCAATGGGAAAAAGACAGTCTCTTCAACAAATGGTATTGGGAAAACTAGACAGCAACATGCAGAAGAATGAAACTGGGCCACTTTCTTACACCATACACAAAAATAAATTCAAAATGGAAGGATGCCTGCTGGCTCAGTCAGTAAAGTGTCTGACTCCTGATTTCAGCTTAGGTCATAATCTCAGGGTTGTAAGGCTGAGCCCCCCATTGGGCTCCACACTGGGCATGGAGCCTGCTTAAGATTCTCTCTCCCTCCCTCTACCACTCCCCCTCCAGAAATGGATTAAAGACCTAAATGTGAAACCTGAAACCATGAAAATCCTAGAAGATAGCACAAGCAGTAATTTCTCTGACATCGGTCATAGGAACTTTTTTTCTAGATAGGTCCCCTGAGGCAAGGGAAACAGAAGCAAAAATAAATTGGGACTAAATAAAAAAAAAAAGCTTCTCCACAGCAAAGGAAACAAACAACAAAACTAAAAGGCAACCTACAGAATGGGAGAAGATATTTGCAAATGACATATCCAATAAAGGGTTAGTATCCAAAATATGTTAAAAAACTTATACAATACCCCCCAAAAATGGGCAAAAGGCATGAACAGACATTTCTCCAAGGAAGACGTCCAGATGGCCAACAGACACATGAAAAAGATGCTCATAATCACTCATCATCAGGGAAATGCAAATCAAAATTACAATGAGCTATCACCTCACACCTGTCAGAATGGCCAGAATCAACAACATAAGAAACAACAGATGTTGGCAAGGATGTGGAGAAAAAGGAACCCTCTTGCATTACTGGTGGGAATGCAAACTGGTGCAGCCACTTGAAAACAGTATGCAGGTTCCTCAAAAAGTTAAAAATAGGGGCACCAGGGTAGCTCAGTCAGTTAAATGACTGCCTTCAGGACAGGTCATGATCCCAGGGGTCTAGAATCAAGCCCTGCATCGGGCTTCCTCAGCAGAGAATCTGCTTCTCCCTTTCTCTCTCCCTCTGCCTTTCCCTGCCTCTTGAGTCTATTCAAATATCTTGGGGGCACCTGGGTGACTCAGTTAAGCACCCGATTCTTGATCTCAGCTCAGGTTTTGATCTCATGTTCATGAGTTCAAGCTCCATATTGGGCTCCACACTGGGTGTAGAGCCTACTTTTAAAAAATTAATTAACTGGGCGCCTGGGTGGCTCAATCGGTTAAGCGACTGCCTTCGGCTCAGGTCATGATTCTGGAGTCCCGGGATTGAGTCCCGCATCGGGCTCCCTGCTCAGCAGTGAGTCTGCTTCTCCCTCGCACCCTCCCCCCTTTCATGCTCTCTATCTCATTCTCTCTCTCAAATAAATAAATAAAATCTTTAAAAAAAAAAAAGAGAGAATCACATGCTCTACTGACTGAGCCATCCAGGCACCCCACAAAACAAATCCGTTTTTTTTAAAAATAAAATACAGTGGTGCTTGGGTGACTCAGTTGGTTAAGCATCCGACTCTTGGTTTCAGCTCAGGTCATGATCTCAGGGTCATGAGATCAAGTTCCATGTCTGGGAGTGGAGTCTGCTTAAAGATTCTCTCTGCCCTTCACCCCTCCCTCTCTAAAAAACAAATTAATTAATAAAATAAAATACAGGAGTAACTCTTCATGACCTTCTTAGATATAATACCAAAATCATAAGTACCAACACCAAAAAAATTAGATAAATCGGATTTAATCAAATTTAAAACTTCTGTGCTGCAAATGATACTACCAAGAAAGTGAATAACCAACAGAATGGGAGAAAATATTTGCAAATAATATATCTGATAAGGGACGTGTATCTAGAATATATTTTTTTAAATGACACTCTTGGGGTGCCTGGTTGGCTCAGGTAAGGGAGTATGGGACTCATGATCTCAGGATTGTGAATTCAAGCCCCATGTTAGGTGTAGGGATTAATAAAAAATAAAAATTAAATTAAATTAAAATTAAATTTAAAAAAATCTTAAAAAAAACCTCTTACAACTCTATAACAAAAATCAAATAATACAATTTTACAAAGGTCAAAGGATCTGGGGGCAACTGGGTGGCTCAGTCAGTTAAACATCCAACTCTTGATTTCGGCTCAGGTCATGATCTCAGGGTCCTGAGATCGAGCCCCATGTTGGACTCTGTGCTCAGCATGGAGTCTGCTGGAAAGTCTCTCTCTCTCTCCCTCTGCCCCTTCCCCCTCTCTAAAATAAACAAAATCTTTTAAAAAACACACATAAAGGTCAAATGATCTGAATAGTCCAAAGAAGATACACAAATGGCCAATAAGCACATGTGAAGATGCTTAAGAATATTAGCCACCAGTGACATACAAATCAAAACCACAAATGAGATACTACTTCAACCACTAGTATGGCTACAATCAAAAATATAATAATAAATGTTGACAAGGATGTGGAGAAATTGAAACCCTCACACATTGATGGTGGGAACAAAAATACTGCAGCCACCTTGGAAGAGTCTGGCAGTTCATTAATGAAAGGTTAAACACAGAGTTATCATATGATCCAGCAATTCCATACCTAGGAATGTACCTAAGAAAAATGAAAACACATGTCTACACAAAAACTTGCACACAAATGTTCACAAGCATTATTAATAACTCATAATTTGAAAAGTGGAAATAATCCAAATGCCTGTCAACTGATGGATTAATAAAATGTGGTATATTAATATATTATACAGTAGGGTAGGCAGAATGCTTCCCAAAGATGTCTATACTAATCCCCAGAATCTGTGAATATGTTACAAGGCAAAAGAATTTTGTAGATGTGATTAAGATGTGCTTAAAGTAATCTCTCCTGAAATGGAGAGATTGTCCTGGCTTACCCAGGTCAACCCAATCTAATCAAATCATTCCCAGTTTGAGAGAACCAGAAACATAGTAACATGGCAACTGAAACTGTCATTGCTGGCTTTGAAAATCAAAGAGGGGCAAAAAAAATGCAGGTGGCCTATCGAACCTAGAAAAGGAAAAGGAAACAGATTCTCCCCTAAAACCTCCAGAAATAAATGCAGCCCTGCCAACACCTTTTGCAAATATCTTCTCCCATTCCATAGGCTGCCTTTTAGTTTGTTTCCTTTGCTGTGCAGAAGCTTTTCATCTTCACAAAGTCCCAATGTTCATTTTTGCTTTTATTTCCCTTGCTTCTGGGCATGTGTCTAGTAAGAAGCTGCTACGGCAAAAGTCAAAGGTTGCTGCCCATGTTCTTCTCTAGGATTTTGATGAATTCCTGTCTCACATTTAGGTCTTTAATCCATCTTGAATTTATTTTTGTGTATGATGTAAGAAAGTGGTCCAGTTTTCCCAATACCATTTGTGAAAGCGTCTTTTTTCCAATGGATATTCTTTCCTGCTTTGTGGAAGATTAGTTGACCATAGAGTTGTGGGTCCATTTCTGGGTTCTCTATTCTGTTCCACTGATTTGAGTCTGTTTTTGTGCCAGTACCATACTGTCTTGATGATTACAGCTTTGTAATACAGTTTGAGGTCCAGAATTGTGATGCCTACCAACTCTGGTTTTCTTTTTCAACGTTACTTTGGCTATTCAGGGTCTTTTCTAGGTCCATACAAATTTTAGAACTGTTTGTTCTAACTCTGTGAAAAATGATGGTGCTATTTTGATAGGAATTGCACTGAATGTATAGGTAGAATAGACATTTTAACAGTATTTGTTCCTCCAATCCATAAGTATGGAATATTTTTCCATTTCTTTGTGTCTTCAATTTCTTTCAAAAGTGTGCTATAGTTTTCAGAGATCTTTTACCTCTTCGATTAGGTTTATTCCTAGGTATCTTATGGTTTTTGGTGCAACTGTAAATGGGATCGATTCCTTGATTTCTCTTTCTGCTACTTCATTATTGGTGTATAGAAATGCAACAGATTTCTGTACATTGATTTTATATTCTGCAACTTTGCTGAATTCATGTATCAGTTCTAGCAATTTTTCATGGAGTCTCTCAGGTTTTCTATGGCAACACCTTGATCTTAGCCCAGTGAAACCTGTTTTGGACTTCTAACCTACAGAAGTATAATAGATTTGTGTTCTTTTAAGCCACTAAACTTGTGGTAACTTGTTATAGCAGCAATAGAAAACTAATAAATTTGGCAATAGAAAGAAATAAATTATTGATACATGGGTGAGCCTTGAATACATTATGCTAACTGGAAAAAGCCAGTCACAAAAAGCTACAAGTATGATGAATGTATGATTCTATTTATATGAAATGTCCCTAATAGGCAAATCTACACAGACAGAAAAAAACATTAGTGGTTGCGAAGCGCTGAGAGATTTGGAGAAAAATGGAGAACAACTGGTTAATATATATGAAGTTTCTTTCTGGAGTGATGAAAATGTTCTAAAATGGATCTTGGTGATCATTGCAAAACTGTGAATATAATATATGATTTGTATGGTATGTGATTTGTATCTAATTAAAGCTGCTTTTAAAAAAAGAAACCTTGGGACGCCAGGGTGGTTCAGTCAGTAAAGTACCTGCCTTCGGCTCAGGTCATGATCCTAGGGTCCTGGGATCGAGCCCCGCATCAAGCTATCTGCTCAGCAGGGAGCCTGCTTCTCCCTCTGCCTGCAGCTCCCCAGGCTTGTGTGCATGCACACTCTCTCTCTGACAAATAAATAAATAAAATCTTCAAAAAAAAATAAGGGGCACCTGGGTGGCTCAGTCATTATGAGTCTGCCTTCGGCTCAGGTCCTGATCCCAGGGTCCTGGGATCAAGCCCCGCATCGGGCTTCCTGCTCTGCGGGAAGCCTGCTTCTCCCTCTCCCACTCCCCCTGCTTGTGTTCCCTCTCTAGCTGTCTGTCCCTGTCAAATAAATAAATAAAATCTTTTAATAAATAAATAAAACAATCCATTAAAAACCAGGCAAAGAACTTGGATATTTCTCCAAAGAAGATACGCAAAGAGCCAATAATCACATGAAAGGATGCTCAGCATCACTATTCATAAGAGAAATGCAAATCAAAACCACAATGAAAAACCAATCACACCTACTAGGATATCTACAATCAAAACAAAACAAAATAGAAAATAACAAGTGTTGCTGAGGACATGGAAAAACTGGAACCCTCACACACTGGGAGGGAATGTAAAACAGTGGGAATGTAAAACAGTGTAGCAGCAGTTGTCAAAAACATTTTGGTAGTTCTTCAAGAAGTTAAACATAAATTACCATATGACCCGGCAATTCCAGTCCTAGAAAAATGAACACAGGGACTCAAATAGAAACTTGCATGCCTATGTTCATAGTAGCATTATTCACAACAGCCAAAAAGTGAAAACAACCCAAGTATCCATCAAAAAAGTGAATGGATAAACAAACTGTGTATACATACAAATGAATGTTATTCAACCATACAAAGTCATTAAGTTCTGACACATGCTACAACACACATGACCCTTGAAAATATTATGCTAAGTGAAATAAGCCAGAAACAAAAGGGCAAATATTGTCTGATTCCACTTATACAAGGTAACTAGAAGTCAAATTTATGAAGACAGAAAGTACAGTAGTAGTTACAAGGGAGTGGGTGAAGGAGGGAATAGGGAATTACTGCTTAATGGTGGTTATAGAGTTTGGGGTAATGAAAGTTTCCAACTGAAAACAGTGGTGATCGTTGCACAACAGTGTGAGTATAATTAAAGTCACTTATTTTGCAAACTTAAAAATGGTAAAATAGCAAATTTTGTTATATATATTTTACCACAATAAAAAAGGAAAAAAATCTGGTGACAGATGGTGACTACACTTAATATCATAAGCATGACATACCGTATGTAATTGTCAGATCACTGTGTTGTACACCAGAAATTAATATAACATTGTACGTCAACTACAACAATCAAAAAGGAAAAGGAAAAAGAATTTGCAGACTTTAATCCCCATACCATGAATGGATCAGAAATCCACATTTCCCGCGTAAATGTAAATGTGGATTGCCCATTTTATACACCTTTATATACTATCTATATAAATAAGACCTTTGGTCTTAGACATAAGACCAAAAACAATCCTTTCTCTTAGTAGTAAAAAATCAAGACTGCTTTAGGGGCACCTGGCTAGCTCAGTTGGTAGAGCATGCAACTCTTCAACTCCAGAGTTCATGAATTCAAGCCTCACATTGGACAGTCCACTTAAAAAAAAAAAAAAAAATAGGAGTGAGGTACTGCTTTAAGCATTTATTTTTTACAGATAAAAATGTAAGGAAACGGGGGCAACCTGGCTGGCTCAGTCAGTGGATCATGCGACTCTTGATCTTGGGGTTGTGAGTTCGAGCCCCACACTGGGTGTAGAGATTACTTAAAAAAAAAATAAAATCTTTAAAAAAAAAAAAAGAAAGGAAATGTCCAGAATTGTGATACAGATTATTACTTACATGTTTACTCCTTAAATCACCTTATCTAAAGTTTCTTTTTTTAAGATTTCATTTTTTTAAATGTTTTATTTAAATTCAATTTAGTTAACATATACTGTATTATTACTTTTTTTTTTTAAGATTTTATTTATTTGACAGAGAGAGACACAGCGAGAGAGGGAACACAAGCAGGGGGAGTGGGAGAGGGAGAAGCAGGCTTCCCGCCGAGCAGAGAGCCTGATGCAGGGCTCGATCCTGGAATCATGACCTGAGCCGAAGGCAGACCCTTGATGACTGAGCACCCAGGTGCCCCTGTATTATTACTTTCAAGGGTAGAATTTAGTGATTCATCAGATGCATATAACACCCAGTGCTCATTACATCAAGTACCCTCCTTAATGCCCATCACCCAGTTACCCCAACCCTCCACCCATCTCCCCTCCAGCAACCCTCAGTTTGTTCCCTATAGTTAAGAGTCTCTTATGGTTTGCCTCCCTCTCTGTTTTTATTTTTCCTTCCCTTCCCCTATGTTCATCTATTTTGTTTCTTAAATTCCCCATGTGAGTGAAATCATGATATTTTGTCTTTCTCTAGCTGACTTATTTTGCTTACCATTATACCCTCTAGTTCCATCCACAAGATTCTTTTTAAGTAATCTCTACACCCAAGGTGGGGCTTGAACTCGTAACCCCAGATCAAGAGTCGCATGCTCTTCCAACTGAGGAAGCCAGGTGCCCCTTATCTAAGTTTTCACTTATGTGGTAACTTTAAAAAGAATACAGATTAGAATAATTTATTTAAAAAAAAAAAGAATAATTTATTTTTACAAGAATATCCACCCTCTCCCTCACAGAGGTATTTTTTACCAGGTTTTTTTTTTTAATTTTATTTATTTATTTGAGAGAGAGACAGAGAGAGAGAGAGCACATGAGAGTGAGGAGGGTCAGAGGGAGAAGCAGACTCCCTGCTGAGCAGGGAGCTGGATGCGGGACTCCATCCTGGGACTCCAGGATCATGACCTGAGCCGAAGGCAGCCGCTTAACCAACTGAGCCACCCAGGCGCCCGGTATTTTTTACTGTTAACAGAAGTTTATCCTATAGAGCCAACTGCAAGTCATTCCTTTAAAAAAAAATTATTTTTTTATGTAATCATTACTCTCAAGTTTTTGGAAGACTTAGATACTAAAAATTCCTTCAAGCAGTAAGTGTTAACTTCTTAAATGACATGTTTTAAAAAAAAAAAAGCATGCTTCTCTATATTATGTTTTTTTTTTTTTACCTCAAATAATTTTACGTCTGGACTCATCTTTGTATTCTCTTCATTTGGACTTGGATTACTTCTCCCTGGTGGTATAAATTTTAGTTTTTTGAAGGGATTCCCCTGCAACTGACTTGGTGCTGCAGATCGTCTCATATTCAGCAATGCTGACCTAAAAAATACCCAAAACAGAAATCATCCATGAATCTGATAGAATTAACTCCAAACATGAAAACAGCTCATCACTATAACCATATCTTTACAAATGTAACAGAATAAACCTGTAAAAAACGTTAGAAAACAAGTTTCACAGCTAGTGAGATTTTGTTTTCATCACAAAGGGTTACTGAAAAGAATCTAAGACTTAAATTGAATGGTGTAAACTTGAGCATATGGATTTTGATAATACTATAGATTAGATAATGATAAAGTAGTCTTTGAAGGGTGCAATCATTAAACCTCTAGGAGCAAGAACAGCCAAGAACAGCAACAGACCTGTTTTCGGCTTCCAACTACCATAAGGAGCAGTTACACTTCGTGACTTAAGTCACTCCTTTGACTTTGTGGCCCCGCTAAAAGTGTCCACAGACATCGTCTATTAATTAACCGGCTAATACCGTGCAGGATAACGTAGATTAGTCCTGGTGGTAACAAACCCAAGCACCGCATAAGTTAAGCCGGCGGACCGCTGAGAGACCACTGCCCACAGTCGCCTCTCCCTGGGACCTTCCCACCACAAACGCACCGCTACCGCCAGCCTCCGCACCAGCCTACCCGGTGGCCAACAGCGAGGCCGTCCCTCACACTTCAGGCACCCCTCCCCCGACCCTCCCCCGGCCGCTCCACCGCCTTCCTTCCCTGCTCCACCTCCTTCCTTCCCTCCTCCCTCCGGAGGCCGGCTTCGGCGCTTCTCCCCACTTTGTCCCGCACGAGCCCACAGGCTACCTCAGCCTCACAAGACTTCCCCTCCAAGAATTTACCCGCAAAGTTCCGAGAGAAGTCGCGCGTAATCCGAAGAAGAACTCGGGTAGACGGAGACCTCCTCAACGGAGATTTAATGCTCCCGCCTCCGCGCAGCCTATAGCGGACAAGCTAGCCGCGCGTGCGCACTACCTTTCTGCGGCTGCACCTCCTTCAGCCCGACTCTGATTGGATGAACTTAACTGCGCATGTCTCTTTGCATTTCCCTTCAAGCATTTGTAGTTTCAGATTTATGGTTCAATTAAAAAAATACTTACTTGGAATGGGGGCGCCTGGGTGACTCAGTCGTTAAGCGTCTGCCTTCGGCTCAGGTCATAATCCTAGAGTCCTGGGATCGAGCCCCACATCGGGCTCCTTGCTTGGCGGGAAGCCTGCTTCCCCCTCCCCCACTCTCCCTGCTTGTGTTCCTTCCCTCACTGTGTCTCTCTCTGTCAAATAAATAAATAAAATCTAAAATAAATAAAAAATATTTACTTGGAAAAACATTTGTTTTTTATTGATTGATTGCCTACTGTCACATGCTGTAGGTGCCGATACAGACCTCATTTTAGAACAGAGGACTCATACTTCTTTTTTTTTAAAGATTTATTTATTATTTATTTTGAGAGAGAGAGAATACATGAGAGGGGGGAGGGTCAGAGGGAGAGGCAGACTCCCCGCTGAGTGGGGAGCCCGATGCGGGACTCGATCCTGGGACTCGAGGATCATAACCTGAGCCGAAGGCAGTCGCTTAACCAACTGAGCCACCCAGGCGCCCTGGACGACTCATACTTCTTAAAGAACATCTGCATGGATGTGTTTAGGCAGTTAGATGGTATTCATATAGTATGTGCTTGGAAAAATAGTATGCAAATATACTTTACCATAAAGCTGTTAAATTATGCAGCATTTTAGGAATGAAGTGACTTTAGCAACGTTGTTAAAATAATATAGGCCTTTAAAGTACCTGACACACTTTAAAAATAAATAAATAAAGTACTTGGCTCAAATAGGTAAACTAACGTTTTAGAAGTGGTCTGACACCTTTTAATATAGTGACAAGGCAGAGAAATATATGTCATTGGCTTTTTAATGTAAAATTATCTCGAGGGGCACCTGGGTGACTCAGTTGCTTAAGCCTCTTTGACTTTTGGTTTCAGCTAAGGTCATGATCTCAGAGACCTGGCATCCAGCCCTCTATGGGCTTCCTGCTCAGTGGGGAGTCTCCTTCTTCCTCTCCCTGTCCCTCTGCCCCTTCCCCCCCACTCATGTTCACTCTCTCTCTCTCAAGTAAATAAAATCTATATTTTAAAAAAGTATCTCCAAACCAGGTCACTGCCTGTATTACCTATAAAAATATTCCAGTTTAAACAAAACACTTAGAAATGCATGAATAGGGACACCTGGGTTATTCAGTCCATGAGCATTGGACTCTTGATCTCAGCTCAGGTCTTGATCTCAGGGTCATGAGTTCAAGCCCCACCTTGGGCATGTTGGGTGTGGAACCCACTTGAAAAAAAAAATGTGTGAATAGAATAATTTTCATAATTTAGCCTGATTTTCAAAAGCCATTAATTCTAGGGGCACCTGGGGGGTTCAATCGGTTAAGCATCCCACTAATGATTTTGGCTCAGGTCATGATCTCAGGGTCATGAGATCAAACCACACAATGGAGGCTCATAATGGAGCCTGTTTAAGACTCTCTCCTTCTCCCTCTGCCCCTCCTCACTTACATCCTCTCAAAAAAAAAAAAAGCCATTTACTCTAAAATATATGTGAAGAATTAGGGAATATTAAATTTTTCCAAACTGTGGTAGACTGGGTATCATTTTTTTTTTATTTTATTTTTAAGTAAACTCTATAGCCAATGTGGGGCTTTAACTCGGACTCTGAGATCAAGAATCACATGCTCTACCAACTGAGCCAGCCAAGTGCCCCTGTATCATTTTTTATATACTAAATTGTTATAAATTTTTGGTCTTTATTTTAGCAAAATTAGTGTTTTAAATAAAGATGTTATGAGTTGTATAATAGCAAACATTAGGATTAATTTTCTACAATAAAGATAAGGACAGGGGTGCCTGGGTGGCTCAGTCAGTTAAGCGTCTGCGTTTGGCTCAAGTCATGATCCAAGGGTCCTCAGATGGAGCCCTGCATCAGGCTCCCTGCTCCATGGGGAGCCTGCTTCTCCCTCTCCCTCTGCTGCTCCCCCTGCTTGTGCTCTCTCTCTGTCAAATAAATAAATAAAATCTTTAAAAAAAAAGATAAGGACAAACAGCAAAATTATAACTGATGAGTATAATCCAAAAGAAGTATAGTCCTATTTAGAACACAGCAAATAAAATACTTTTCTTTGAAACAGTAAATTTCAAAAGCTTTATTTATATTTTACAGGAATTATTTATGGGAGGAGAAATCAATCTCACTTTTATTCTTTCTAACAAAAATTATCATCATGAAATACTCATTTTACTTCACTTAATTATTTTATGATACTAGATAAAGATGGGCTAGGAAATAAAGGCTAGAAAGTTTTCTGTCATTTTAGAAAGAATACAACTATTTCCCAATACTAACATATCTTATTACATAAATGATTTGTGATTTTCTGCATTTCAATCACAAAGTCTATCACTTGCATCCAATGATAAAGAAGATAAATGAGTAAACTATATAGTGTTAGATAATGAAAAGTGGTAAGAAGAAAAGTAAAGCAGAGATGGAAATACTGAAATTCTATATAGAGTAGCCAGGGAAGGCATCTTTGAACAAAGGTCCTGAAGCAATAAAGCACCGAGGGCCAGTAGGAACAGTCAGAAGGCGGTAGCTGAAGCAAAGTGAGCTCAGAGAGTAGTAGATGAAGTCAAAGAAATAACAAGGAGGGGTGAAAAACCTGTGCGTGATTGTAAGAACTCCAGTTTTTATTCTGAGGCCACTGAAGAGTTTTGAGCTGAGTTAGGAAGCTATTATCATAATTCAGACAAGAGACAGCGGTGGCTCGGCATCAGAGGTGGAACAGTTAGAGTCTAGATATGTTTTGATGATAGAAGTCAGATCAGAAGTAGAGCATGAAAGAAACACAGTAGGGAAGCATGACTCTAAGGCTTTTTGGTCTGAGAAATTGGAAGCATGGAGTTGCTGTTTACTGAAAATTTTAAAAAGAGGATAACAAAGGAGTAATGACTGTGGTGGAGGAGGGTATATCAACAGCTCAGTTTGAGCATGTTAAACTTGAGGTGATTACTAGACATCTGGTAGAGATGTCAAGATGCAAATCTGGAGGTGCCTGGGTGGCTCAATCATTAAGCATCTGCCTTCAGCTCAGGTCATGATCCCAGGGTCCTGGGATCTAGCCCCGCATAAGGCTCCCTACTCAGTGGGGGGCCTGCTTCTCCCTCTCCCACTCCCCCTGCTTGTGTTCCCTCTCTCGCTTGGGTCTCTTTGTCAAATAAATAAATAAAATCTTTAAAAAAGAAAGATGCAAATCTGGGTGTCAGAGGACAGCTCTGAGTTGGAAATTTAGAGGAATCAATATGTAGAAATGCTATTTAAAATTATACACTGAATGGCCTTTTGCCTCGATTGCATCCGAGAGAGCAAGATGGGTCACCAGCAGCTGTACTGGAGCCATCCGAGGAAATCTGGCCAGGGTTCTCGTTCTTGCCGCGTCTGCTCAAACCGGCACGGTCTGATCCGGAAAGACCGCCTCAATATGTGCCGCCAGTGTTTCCGTCGGTACGCGAAGGATATAGGCTTCATTAAGTTGGATTAAGTGAACTTCCTTGAATTGGTCATCCAAGATAACCTACGTTAACTGCACATAACCAGGATACCTACTTTAATGTCAACTCATTATACATAAAATAAAAAATACTCCAATTAAAATTATACACTGAATGAAGACAAGAGAGTGTAGTTAAAAAAAAAAAATCTTCATCCAGGATACAGATATCTTTGGAAACAAATATTTTGATCAATTTTAGTTCATTTCTTTCCCTTCTTTAATCATTAAGTACTAAAATGTTATCACCACTAAATACTTTTTGTAAGGACATTATACTGAGTCCCCAGGTTTAGTTAACATTAGACCTATCAGAGGTAAAATCTTCTGTAACTCTTGAGCACTGAGTAATGTACAGAATGTTGAATCATTATATTGTACCCTGAAACTAATATAACACTGTATGTTAATTATGCTTCAATAAAAAATTGTCTTAAGCTTCTGTAACTCTTAATTTTGAATAAATTTTGAATTAACATTATTGGTTTTTGGTAGTATTGGTTAATTGATTAGTCAACACCAACATAAGAGCTGAACATTTCTCCTGGAGAAGAGTGAAGAGGAGAAAGAGAATTTGGAAACCTCTTTTTAGTGTGATTACCCTTTTTTTTAAGATTTTATTTATTTATTTATTTATTTTTAAATTTTATTT
This sequence comes from Zalophus californianus, assembly GCF_009762305.2. Classification (NCBI taxonomy): domain Eukaryota; kingdom Metazoa; phylum Chordata; class Mammalia; order Carnivora; family Otariidae; genus Zalophus; species Zalophus californianus. Next base: position 149,789,582 of record NC_045598.1, read on the forward strand.
TTTAAATTTTATTTATTTATTTGAGAGAGAGAAAGAAAGAGAGAGAGAGAGCATGAGAGGGGGGAGGGTCAGAGGGAGAAGCAGACGCCCTGCTCAGCAGGGAGCCCGATGTGGGACTCGATCCCCGGACTCCAGGATCACCTGAGCCGAAGGCAGTGGCTTAACCAACTGAGCCACCCAGGCACCCCAAAGATTTTATTTTTATTTGAGAGAGAGAGAGAATGAGAGAGAGAGAGAGAGCGCGCACGTTGGGTCAGAGGGAGAAGCAGACTCCCCGCTGAGCAGGGAGCCCGATGCAGGACTCGATCCCGGGACTCCAGGATCATGACCCGAGCCGAAGGCAGTCACTCAACCAACTGAGCCACCCAGGTGCCCTGATAACCCTTTTTTTAGTTTTGTTTATTTCATTTGTCTTTATTTCATTTGTGTAGCCACTACACTTCATCAATTCTGGACTGCTACTTTTTACTTTAACTCTACAATAAATATCTGTAATAACATTTCTCTTCTGACTCATACTCTCCTCATCACACACATTCTGACTTCTGTATTTCAGAATAGATGAGAGAACAGAGGCCCACCAATGATTTAATTTGTTTGTATCACATAGCACAAGTTAATAAATGGGAAAGGCAGGTTCTTCCCCTAAGTGGCCTGAAGTGATCTCTGAAAATGGTTCGCTATTCACGTGACCCAGAAAACCCTACAAAATCATGCAAACCAAGAGGTTCAAATCTTCGTGTTCACTTTAAGAACACATGTGAAACGGACCAGGCGATCAAGGATTTGCATATCCAAAAAGTCATCAGAGTAATCTGAAAGATTCACTCTGAAGAAGCAATGTGTGCGCTATAATAGGTGGAGTTGGTAAGTGTGCCCAGGCCAAACAGTGGGGCTGGACCCAGGATCAGTGACCTAAAAACAGTGCTGAATTTTTACTGTGGATGGTTAAAAATGCAGAGTAAAGCTGAACTTAAGGGTTTAGATGTAGATTCTCCAGTCACTGAGCACATCCAAGTGAACAAAGCCCCCAAGATGTGGCATAGAATTTACAGGGCTTATGGTCAGATTAACCCATACATGAGCTCTCCCTGCCACATTGAAATGATCCTTACTGAAAAAGAACAGATTGTTCCTAAACCAGAAGAGAAGGTTGCACAAAAGAAAAAGACATCCCAAAAGAAACTGAAACAAAAACTTAGGGCCCAAGAGAAAATTCTGCATAAAGTAAATGCAAATAAAAGTAAAAACAGGAAAAAAAATGAATGGGAAAGCCAGTATTAGTGCCTAGCTTTTATAATTTCTGATTTTTCTGCCTTTTCATCGAAATTAGTTTTGGAGATAAAGTTATTGAACAACTTTTTAAAGTTCCACATGCTTATGGAGTAGTTTTGGTTCGTATTTGTTCTACATGACTTTGGCTTACAGATGAACTTTTTCTGATTCCTTATTTAAAGGAAACTGACTTCAGAGGACCCTAAGTTGTTCTAGCAGAGTCAGGTGAAATGTTTAGTCAGAATAAGTAGCAATTGTATTGTTCCAGGGTTCCCAGAACATTGAAAAGCATCACTCCTAGAGTAGATAACTTAAAGCAGCTTAAGACTTAAGGGGTTTCCATTAGGCCTGCTTTAGTTCAGAGCTTTAACAAAACATTCCCAAAGCGTCTCTTAGCAAAGAGATCTTCATTTGGAAATGACATACAGTTTTCAACTCAAATCATTTAAGGTTCATTAACTTGAAAAAAATAATTAAAAAAATAAAAAGGGGAATCTGTCTGGCTCAGTCAAGAGAGCATGCAACTTTTGATCTCCAAGTACACCGTCCCTCCTCTTCCTTCACTCCCCATCCCTGCATCCTACACTGGCCAGATTACTCCCATTATTTCCTGCATATTCGTATCATCTACCACTTCCTTATATTTAAAAATTTTTACCACATGCCCCTAAGTATCCCAGGCATTATTAGAAACTGGATTATCTTCACTTAGAATCTATGTTATAAGACCATTATAAAAGTGTCCCCAAACTAAAAATCTCCCTAAAATCCACATCAAAATGCTTTAGTAGAGCTACAAATTGGTATAACTCCATTCCCATAACTTCCCATTATTTCTCAAGCAGGCACTAATTTCTGGGACTTCAGAAATAACAGGTATGTCACATTTAGTATACTTTTTTCCAGGCAGTAGAGGTTCTCATTTAAAATAATATTGCTCTGGGCGCCTGGGTGGCTCAGTTGGTTAAGCGATTGCCTTCAGCTCAGGTCATGATCCTGGAGTCCCGGGATCGAGTCCCACATCGGACTCCCTGCTCAGCAGGGAGTCTGCTTCTCCCTCTGACCCTCTTCCCTCTTGTGCTCTCATTCTCTCTCAAATAAATAAAATCTTTAGAAAAATAAATAAATAAAATAATATTGCTCTAGGGACGCCTGAGTGGCTCAGTCGTTGGGCGTCTGCCTTTGGCTCAGGTCATGATCCTGGCGTCCTGGGATCGAGCCCCACATCGGGCTCCCTGCTTGGCAGAAGCCTGCTTCTCCCTCTCCCACTCCCCCTGCTTGTGTTCCCTCTCTCGCTGTCTCTCTCTGTCAAATAAATAAATAAAATCTTTAAAAATAATAATATTGCTCTACACATCAAAAAAGAAAAAAAATCAAATACAGACTTTATTTAATCTTTAAAACCTAGTGAGGTAGATAAGGTAGATAGATTTAGGACCAGAGGTTAAAGTTTATTGAAGTTGCACAGCTAATAGATGATAAAGCTGGTTCTCAAATCCAGGCTTTTTGGTGCCAAAGAACTCTAGCATTTAGCATCATGTCCTATCACAGATTTACTTGGTAAATTTTATCATCTTAAATGAAAGTAAGTTTTTATAGTAATCCAGTTCCAATTTCTAAAATAGAGTATCAGACTCTTCAGGATAGAACCCTCTGGCCATATTTTGCCCTGCACTTGGATTTTGTTTGGCTCAGATGTTATTAACTGCCACATTTGAAAATTGTTTACACAATAATCCAGATTTTTGGCTTCTCTTTAAAAGAATCAGAAGCACATTCATTAGCATGGCTACTGTTAAAAATAGAAAATAACAAGAGTTGGTGAGGATGTGGAGAAATTGGAATCCTTGTTGATAGAAATGGAAAATTGTGCAGGCACCATGGAACAATATGGCAGTTCCTAAGAAAATTTAAAAGGGAATTATATGATCTAGCAATCCTACTTCTGTGGATATACCCAAACGAATTGAAAGTAGGGTCTTAAGCAAATATTTGTACACCCATGTTCTTAGCAGCATTATGTATAAGCCAAAAAATGGAAGCAACTCAAGTATCTATTGATAGAGGAATGAATAATAACAACAAAAAAAATGTGGTATATACATACAATGGAGTATCATCAGCCTCTAAAAAGAAGAAAACTTTGGCATACTACAAGATGGATGAAACTTGAGGTTATTATATTAAGTGAAATAAGCCAATGACAAAAGACAAATACCACTTAGATGATTATCTAGTCAAATTCATAGAGACAGAAAGAATAGTGGTTTCCAGGGGCTGGAGGAAGAGTGGACTGAGAAGTTGTTAAATGTTATACAGTTTCAGATTTGCAACCTGCAAAAGTCCAGGATATTGGTTATACAACAACGTAAATATACTTAACACTACTGAACTATACACTAAAAACCAGTTAAGATGGTAAATTGTTTGACCACAATATTTTTTAATTATAAGATAAAATTTAAAACTTTTTTTTTAAAGAAGTCAGAAGATGCATCAGCATTGGACCTAGTTTCCTTAAACACTGCAGGCAATCTCCAGGGCCACCTGCTTCAACTCTCCCAATTTCCTCCCTGGTACTGAGGCCAAAATGCCAACTGACAACTCTTCTCCAGTTTTCACTGTCTGTTCTTCAGCTGGTTCTTGCATTTCTGTTACTTTCCAGGCCACTGCTAGGAGTTGAGTTTGCATTCTTTTCTCTAGCTTATGAGTCTACAGGACCCTTATAAAATCTTGCTAATTCCTAATCTGTCCTATGAATTTAAAATTAAAATCACAAATTTTTTCACCTTATCTAGTCTTTATGCAAAAACAATTCCAAAGAAGATGTTATTTATGGTCTAACATACAATTCTAATGTCAAGTCTTTCTTTTATTTAGCTATTTTAAAAATACTTTTAAAACTCCAGTTTGAAATGTACTGACTGGATTATTGAAAAACTCTTTTGAGTTATTCCATGTTTATACACTTACCTATTAACTTTAAAAATTTTTGTTTACATGAGTGTTTCTTCCTTTAGATTGTGATCCTCTGGAGGGCAGAAAATAGATCTTATTTATCCTTATATTCCCCAAGCTGCCCCAGGATGTATGGAACACAGTAGATGCTCAGGAGACATACCCTCATTCCTACATTCTCAATCTGCCCGTTTTTATATTTTTATACAAAGCAAAAAGACTAAACTAATGGAACTTGCTACTGTTTCACATATGGATTACTATCAGAAATACTGTTTTTAAGAAGCACAGCAATATTTCAGAGCATTTTTTTTTTTTTTTTTAGTAATCACTACACTCCGAACCCATGACCCCAAGATCAAGAATCACATGCTCTTCTAAGCCAGCCAGGCGCCCTCTTTTTTCTTTTTTAAAAATACTTTAAAGTAATCTCTACACCCAACATGGGGCTCAAATGCACAAACCCGAGATTAAGAGCCACACGCTCTATTGACTGAGCCAGCCAGGCGCCCTTCTGTTTTCTTTTTTTCACATTTTTTTTTAAAGATTTTATTTATTTATTTGACAGAGACACAGCGAGAGAGGGAACACAAGCAGGGGGAATGGGAGAGGGAGAAGCAAGCCTTCCCGCGGAGCAGGGAGCTGGTTGCAGGACTCGATCCCAGGACCCTGGGATCATGACCTGAGCCGAAGGCAGACGCTTAACAACTGAGCCACCCAGGTGCCCGTTTTTCAGATTTCTATTTATTTATTTGAAAGAGAGAGAGCACAGGTGGGGCAGAGAGAGAGGGAGAAGCAGACTCCCTGCTGAGCAGGAAGCCCGATGCAGGCATCAATCCCAGGGCTCTGGGATCGTGACCTGAGCCAAAGGCAGATGCTTAACCAACTGAGCCACCCAGGTGCCCCTCTTATTCTTATGAAAGAAATACGAATCATTCTATCAATAATTTAACTCATTAACTCAATAACTCCTTGTATTATATAGTAAATAGAATGTTTTACTCCCAACGTTATTCTCCATTTTCATTAATTTCTAAGTACCATTCAAAACTTCTCCTGAAATGTCTTATGTAAAACAACATAGTTTTGCAAATAACACATATACCCCTTCCACCAAAGTACATATAAAATTGATGTTTTAATATTTTTGAAGGTATGTGGTCTTCCACAGAGATCTAAATATATATGACAGCAACCATCCCTGAGTTATCTCTCTGGCTCACTTCTGAAATGACAGCAACAGAATGTTAAGCCTTTGGATTTCCACTTCTATATGATAAATTAATTTTGATCTTTAATCTCATTCAACCTAAAAGTAGCTTCATACCTCTCCAAGATATAAAAAAGAGGTTAAGAATTAGGAGCTAGTCATCCTGGTTTTAAATCCTATTTCTATCAGTTTTGAGTCAAGCTCCTCAACTTTCTCCTTCTATAAAATTATGGCATACCTCCTTTGCTAGATTGTTATAAAGAATGAGTGATATATGCATGAAAGGGAGAGTCAACATGTTTATCTAAGACTCTTAATTACTGGGGCACCTGGGTGGCTCAGTCAGTTGAGCATCTGTCCTCAGTTGGGTCATGATCTCGGAGTCCTGGGATTGAGCCCCTGGGATCAACCCCACATAGGGCTCCCTGCTGAAGGGAATTTGCTTCTCTCTCTCCCTCTGTTCCCCTCCCCCCGACCCAGCCTGTGCTCTTGCTCTCTCACAAATAAGTAAAATCTTAAAAAAAGGGGGGGGGGTGCGCCTGGGTGGCTCAGTCATTAAGCGTGTGTCTTCGACTCAGGTCAATGTCCCAGCGTCCTGGGATCGAGCCCCACATCGGGATCCCTGCTCGGCGGGAAGCCTGCTTCTCCCTCTCCCACTCCCCCTGCTTGTGTTCCCTCTTTGGCTGTGTCTCTCTCTGTCAAATAAATAAATAAAATCTTAAAAAAAAAAAAAAGACCCTTAATTACTCAGAACACTTTAAACTTGCCTGGTATTAATTTGTATTTGTTAATAATTTATTACTTTGGCTGGCCTGAATTATTGGGCATTAACCTAAGACAAAGAGCAGAAACAACTCTTGAGATTATATTCAACTTAAAGCTAAAAACCAAACCAAGTAATTATGTATCTATACATACATCCATATGTTATTATTTAAGAAATGTGGTTACTTTAAGAAATGCAGTTACTTTAAAAGACAACTATTTTTTCATGTACTTATGTCAGACATTAGGAACAAACTTTGAATTCTAATGTGGAAAATACATCTTCAGAGAGAATGAACTCATTAGGTTTCAGGATTGAAAGAGTTTTAGGTTATCTTGGATTTTTTGAGGCCATTGGTTATGAAAAGATTCCCATTACCTTTTGCTTAAATCAGAACCTTTAGAGCTGAGCTTTTCTTTTTTTTTCCTGAGCTTTTCTTTAAAGTATTTTCCAAACATACTTTGTATTCTCACAAATAGTTTGGCAAAACAGTGATAAAGGGATGGCATGAGATTCACATACTCCTTTGTTGTTTAAGAACTCTATTTTTGCCACTTATATAGGCTAAATGTGTTAAGATACCTCTTGGGGAAAATATGGCTATTTTCTCAAAGTTAAAAACTTCATTTCTGTACATAAAGTCCAGATTTTATTAGATGTTTCTGATTCTCAAAAGACCACTATTAGGCTACGTTTCATTTAGGCTTAATAAAATTGCATAATAAAATAGCATAAGTAGGTATAAAAGTGAAACACAAAGTACGTACATATTTTTCCTTTTTTTCCCCCATACATATTTCTTCCACATGTAAAGAAGAGTGTCATGTTTCTTTTGGTACAGCCAAAAGATTTCCAAAACTGTACACCAGGGCACCCTAGTAAATTAACACAGATGCCACATGGTATTTTAAGTTTTTAAGAGAAACATAACTGTTAGACACAACACAAACTACTAGGCTCAAGGTACTTTACATTTTCAATATTAGATAACACTAAATTTTTCTATGACAGCATATCTTTGCAAAACCAGGTTTTCAATAGTTGTGATAAAAAGTACTGTGCGAAAAGCACAGTGGAAGAGAAAATGATACTGATGGTGTCCAAGCTGATTCCAAGGTTTGAATAGTTGGCAGTGTTCAGTTACTCATGTTTATGATAGAAACTCTAAGTTGTTTGGACCCAACCATTAATAAATGGAGGTATTAGGTATTTCTTTCGGTTTAGGTGTGCTGTGAAAAAATTACTCCAATACTAAAGGGCACCATGAGCTGAGAAAGTATCGGGGGCATCTGTGGCATAGACAAAAATACACTAAAACCAAAGTCACTTCATTGTTCATTTTCTACCTAAGAAATTCTGTAAATAGTTATATATGAGAGGGAAAAAATATATACAAACATACATACAAAGTTTGGATTTTTATTGAAATCTTGTGTTAGGTATCAAACAAAATCTGCTTTCTTCAGATAAAAATATTCTCTCAGATGTCTCCAGATAACTGCTAGGTCTAAGTTGGTCCTTTAATGTCTTATTTTATTTTTATCGTCCTCATGAAATGTTCATATACAGTCGGGGTGTTCCCAAAAGAATTTTTATCGTGTAAAGGATCGTACATGACGACCTCTACCACTGCCTCCACTAACAAACTTTCCTCTTGAGCCTCCACTGCCACTATTTGCACTTGCCCAGGAAGGTCCAAGACCCCCACGACCTCTGGAAGCACGGTCACGAGGACTTGGGCGGTAGCCTATAAAAGAAAGAATATAGTTTTTAGTCATAACATCCTTTCCTTTCCCACTATAGAAAAAATAATCTTTAAAACTGAACTCAAATTAAGACAGGAGTTACTCTTTGCTCCTTTAAAATCCATGTGCAGGTCCTGTGAATGTGGTGAAGACTGCTGAATTATCCACTTTAAATAGGTAAATTGTATGATATGTGAGAATTATATCTCAAATAAAGCTGTTATAAAAAAGAAAGTGCATTTGAAACCAAAAGTCACTTCTGATCAGGAGTTCCGGACTTGATATAGTAGTGTTTTAGGAAAAACAGGTTACATGCCTACACACACAAGACAATATTGTAAATAAAAATAGAATATACTGTATGAAGATATCTCTATTATTAAAACACTTTGGTAAAAAAAGTACCTTAGGGATTAGTTTTCATTACTGAAATATAAAGACAGAGCATGGGATGCCTGGATGGCTCAGTCAGTTAAGTGTCCAACTTTTGGTTTCAGCTCAGGTCATTATCTCACAGTCGTGGGATCGAGCCTTGTGTTGGGCTCTGTGCTCAGTATGGAGTCAGCTTGAGATTCTCTCTCCCTTTCCCTCTCCCCCTCCTGCTCATCCTCTCTCTCAAATAAATAAATAAATAAAATTTTTTAAGATTACAAAAAACAGAGCACATCACTGTGAATCTGCTCAGATTATACACATAGCTCAGAATCCAGAATTTTTATTATTCCTACAGGAAATATACATTGGGCATTCATTTGCATATATAAAATTAAATCACCTTTAGAATAATAAGTCTACATTCTAAAATATTCTCTCCCAGAATGAGAGTATAGGACATTCGACAATTTGAAAAGGAGGATTCACCTCCCTCTCTCAGCAATATCAACTAGGAAGGATGTATACCTGTAGAACTAAGTGGCCGTAATGGTGGAAGAGGGCCCCTGTTAAAGTTGCTCTGGCCGCCTCGACTTTCATTGTAAGTTCCTCGAGGAGTATTCTGAGCACTCCAACTGGAGCCTCTTGTTCCCTCCCGACGACTGTAGTTTCCTAAACACAGATAACACAATCAAGATCTACTACTTCAGCTGGATTAAAAAAGATTCGACACTTGGGGCGCCTGGGTGACTCAGTCGGTTAAGCATCTGCTTCGGCTCCGGTCATGATCTTGGGGTTCTGGGATGGAGTCCCACGTATAATTTAAAGTATTAATTTCTACAAGTACACTCAGTTTCTAAAATCTTGAAGCATTTTTTAAACAGGAACAATGTTTAATAAATCACAGAAGCAAAAAATATCATGCAGTAAATAAAAGCAGCCACCTTTAACAATCCATAAAATGAGTTTTGTGTTTTTTTGTTAAATTCCACAATAGTACCTTTAAAAAGAAACAAGATTTGTGTTTAAAGCTCTGCTGTGCAGTGGTCTCCCTAGTTCCCATATGGAGGTGTCATTCTGAAATAGGTATGACACAGGTGTACAATGTTGGAAATGGAATTCATTAACAGATAAAATCTTGAAGCAATTTAAAACAGATTAAATGGGGGTGCCTGGCTGGCTCAGTTGGTAAAGCATGCAACTTTTGATGTTGGGGTAGTGGGTTTGAGCCCCACGTTGGGTGTAGAGATTACTTAAACATAAAATCTAAAAAAAAAACAAACCCCAAAAAACAGATTAAATATAACATCAAGAAGCAAGTAGATAAGAGACTCAATGGTGAACTGCACAAAATAATCCTAAGAGGGGCGCCTGGGTGGCTCAGTTGGTTAAACCTCTGTCTTCAGCTCAGGTCATGATCCTAGGGTCCTGGGATGGAGCCCCACGCCGGGCTCCCTGCTCAGCGGGGAGCCTGCTTTTCCCTCTCCCCACTGCTCATGCTCACTCTCTCACTCGCTATCCCCCCTCAAATAAATAAAATCTTTAAAAAAAAATCATAAAGAAACTGTTGGTAAGTAGAACTGTATACTACTACTCAGAATGTATAGATACTACTCAGAAAGGATAAACACAATCCCCAAGGTGAAAAGGAAAATAATTAGCCAACTAACTTCTTTTAAACTTACCACTAAACAGGCAATTAATTAAATATTAACTTAAAAAAGATTTTTTTCTACCCAATAAAGTACTCTGCAAATAGTTACCACCGGTCTGAGGTAGTAGCTTAATTGTAGTAACTGAAAAATACTTTATCTGAATCGCTTACATCTAAATCACTTCTATTCAATGTTCTAATATTCCAATACTCTGACCCTTAGAAAACATATGTTAAGTAGTCACCTTTTGAAGCAGGTGGTGTGAAAAACCTATTCTGACTGTGAAAAGCACCCCGTCCTCCTCGATTGCCTGAAAATCCACCACGAGAAGAAATCTTCTGTGATACTTTGAGTGGCCGTTTGGGTGGGGGTATTCCATCTTGAGGAACCACTTCTTTACTCTCAGCCGCAACAAAGTCATCCACATGCATAGATGGTGGTCTGCTTGTGTTCTGTTTCCTCTGACGAAAAATATCATGGGGTCGTATACCCTGTCCAAATCCTCCCCTGCCCCTTCCTCTTGGTGGTGGCACAACATGAGCTCGTTTGGCAGGTTCAATGTATTCAGATTTCCCACTATTAAAACAAAAACACTCCATGAAAACTTTTTCTTTTTTTTTTCATACTTCCAGTGAATATATAAGTCAAATGTTTGCAATACTGAAAACTACATCTCAATTATTTCTTCATTCAGTTGTGTTAATGTTGCAAATATCTCTATTACTCTCCAGGGATACACAACAAAACTAGCTAAGAATGGTACTCACATTTTATTGATATGACTAACAATTATTTAAAATAATCCAGTTCACCACTTGTTCAAACCATCTGAACTCTCATAAAGTAGAACAATGTAACAAATGTACTGGGTATATCCTGGCCAAAGTATTATCTTTAAAAAAAATTCCAAACAATATTGATGATACAAGTATTACATCACCTTCCTTTTTTCTCTATAGTTTTGTGTCTATCTTAAAGTACATTACAATAAATGAGCTTCCATGACCATGATCAAGATCTTCAGTAGAAAAAATTTTACCTTGAAGTTATGAAGGTCTCATGCTTGTGCTTCCCAAGTTTGAATCCTTTAGTAGTCTTAGTTCTCCCTGGAGATGATGGTTCTGACAAAAATGAGCGCTCTAATTCTGAATGCAAGTCAAAGTCACTACAGCATTTTTCAGAGAGCTCAATTAAGTCAACTTTGACCTGCAATCATAAAAATTAAACATAATGAGAAACACATCTTCAATGTAATTAATAATGTAACATTTGATTACAGAAATTCATATTTCCTATAGATTATATTTAACTCTTATAATAAATAAATTATAGGTCTGTGCCTTTCCATCATCCTTTTTTTTTTAAGATTATTTTTAAGTAATCTTTACATCCAACATGGGGTTTGAACTCACAACCCCAAGATCAAGAGTTGCATGCTCCACCAACTAAGCCAGCAAGGCACCCCTTTCCATCACCTTTTCAAAAAGCAACATCATTGGTAGTTAAAGAAAAGATATTGGAATTCAGCTGCATTTTGGGGTGGGGTGGGGTGGCATTCCTCCTCAAAGAAGGGCTGTTAATTTTGGGAGACCTCTGCTGTCTGACAAGGAACTCAGGATTTATCCATATAAATTAACAAAGTAGCAGGCGCCTGGGTGGCTTAGTCGTTAGGCGTCTGTCTTCGGCTCAGGTCATGATCCCAGGGTCCTGGGATCGAGTCCCACATCAGGCTCCCTGCTCAGCGGGAGGCCTGCTTCTCCCTCTCCCACTCCCCCTGTTTGTGTTCCTGCTCTCACTGTCTCTCTCTGTCAAATAAATAAATAAAATCTTTAAAAAATATATTAATTAATTAATTAATTAATAAAGTAGCATCTCCAGAACTCTTCCAAAACCACCTGAAAATAACATACTTTGTAAGCCTTGTATAGTCACAATATCTATAATAAAAGGATTCTGTGCCACAGTTCTCAAAGTTCTATGCATTAAATGAGGGTCCAACCTAAGTTTACTTCCAGAGAAATAAAAAGTATGTTTCCTTAAGTTTTATTTAAATTTAGCAAACCTAAAAGACCCCAAATTTTCTAAGCCACGTAAAGTTACAATCTTCATTGCAAGATAGTTGCGTTTCAACATAAAAGTTATAAAACAACTTCTAACACAAATATTTTAGATCTGTGATACTAAATATGGTAGCCACTAACCACATGTGCCTATTTAAATTTAAATTAATTAAAATTAAATCAAAAATAAAATTCAGTTCCTTAGTTATACTAGCAACATTTCATTACTCAATAGTCACATAAAGGTAATGGCTACTGAAGGACAGGGCAGATTACTGAACATTTCTGTTACTGCATAAAATTCTATTGGACAGAGAAGTTCTAAAAAATCACTGAACAATTTACACTAAAAGAGAAATTAATTTTCTTTTTAAATTTTTAAGTAAGCTCTATGCCCAACCTGGGGTTTGAACTCACAACCCCAAGATCAAGAGTCACATGCCTGGGTGGCTCAGTTGGTTAAGCGTCTGACTCTTGATTTTAGCTCAGGTCATGATCTCAGGGTCCTGGGATCGAGCCCTGTGTTGGGCTTCCGAGCTCAGTGGGGAGTCTGTTTCTCCTTCTCCCTCTGCCTCTGCCACTCCTTCTGCTTGTGCTCTCTTGCTTGCTCTCTCTCAAAAAAATAAATAAAATCTAAAAAAAAAAAAAGTCACATGCTCCACTGACTAAGCTATACAGGCACTCCAAGAGAAATTAATTCTTTAATGCAATTTAAATAAAACTTTATGCAATATTTTTAAAAAAGGGAAAGGAGCCCTCAATATACTAAATATACCTTAAATGTAAAGTAAACAATTTAGTCTCGTGTGCAATGAGACATGATAAATACTAATACTTTTTGGACCAGAGAATATCCAAATATATTTATTTTTTTGATCAAGGGGAAAAAAAACAATATATGGTACAATAATATGTAACTGAAATCATCCTCCCTAATACAGCTCTGAGAGGCATAAATCAGGGTGCTTTAAATTTTAAATGTTTAATTATACTCTTACCTATTCACAGCATTATGTTTAAGAATATGAAGTCCCATTTGTACCTATATTATTTTAACGAATTGATTCTTTACATTTCCCCCAAATTAGGAGCAGATTGCCAAAATACCATCCCTCTCCTTAAACCCCAAAACAGGAATAAACTGTAATTTTGTGGGATACTTTTCTCTATTCTATACCCTACAAATATAAGAAAACAAAGTGCTTCAGGGTCCTTAGGCAAAAACATAATTTTTCCCTAAAAAAATCTCATTCTCAAATATACAGATCACTAATTAGAAAGAACTGAGTGTTCTAGATACCATTAGTGGGCAACTGATATAAAAATAATGCAGTACTAGTCCCCAAATGGGCTTTTAACAGCCATATGCTATCTAACTTATTTTAGTGCTAATACACACAAAAAGCAAAAAAAATCAACAATAACTTTTTTCTAATATTTAATAATAAAATTACTTATACCAAATCCAGATCTGTATCAATCTCTTCGGCCTGAAATGGAGTGAACCACATGGATTTCAACTGATCATCCATGACATCAGCTAGCACATATGCAGTCCTAGAACAAGAAAGGTATTTGGTAAAACGCAGAATTCCAAAATCAAATATTTTAGCTTATCTTCTAAGCAAAATCCGTGGAAGGTACAATTAAAAATGGTACTCTCACCTTAAAACTATTAGTAAAATTAGTACTTAAAAACCGAGTTTATTACATTGTACCAATGGGTACGGAAACCATATATTTACTTTTTCTAAATTTAGGGAATAATTCCATCAAACTGAATAGTCATTACACTTCAAAAGTACAGTGCTCCAAAGATCAAGAGGCATATAACCTCTAGAACAGGGATCAGTAAACTATGGCCCCTATTCTGAAAGCCTGCTTGTGTACAGCCTATAAGCTAGAAATGGTTTATTTTTTTTTTTAAGTTTTTTAAGAAGCCCTAAGAAACAAACAAGACGCTACAGAAGAATAGGCAACAGAGGCTGAATGTCACCTACAAAGCCTAGAATTTTTATATCTGGCCTTTTACAGAAAAATAGTTTGCTGGCCCTCTTTAGACCCCAGTCATTAAATACCCATTATCTACTTAGCCACAAAACATTCCTTGTTTTACCTATTGTTAAACAGATTCTGGAGAGATTCTGGAGCTGAAAGTACTGGTTCTACATCCTGGTCACCAAGAGGTAAAGGATCACCAGATGACTCCAGCATCTGCTTAAGTCCAACTACATTGTCCAACAAAGAATCCAGATTGTCATCATCTTTTGAATGTTCCTAGATACAGACAAAAGCAGAATAAGATGATGCAGGTAAAACTCAAACAGTTATGCCCATAATCTACTGACTCTTTAGTAGAAAATGTTATATTTTTTTATTACTAAGAAATTTGGAACACCGTCAAAAACTTATCAACTTTATATTAAACATGTTCAAATAAAACAAACATGAAAAACACTTGTCATTTTATTTCTAAAGAATGGTAGCAGGGGGTACCCTGCATTCAAACAATAGATAATTCAAAAACTACTGCCTTCTTCCTTAAGATTCATAATAGTATGGAGGACTTCACCCCAAATTATTAATTCAAAGAGTATTTCACACTTTATAAGCATCCAACTGAGGGTTCACTATTTAAAAAGGTCACTACGAAAAACTTGTACTAGTCAAAGAGAAAAGAAAATGTATCTTGGGAATGAGCTGTTTTTATCTTGTTTCTGTTTTTCTTTTTTTACCAAAACAAGCTTCTCTAGTTCAAGGAACAAATTTTCTGGACTTTCTTCTTTGCTTTGTAGAAGCTGTTTTAACTCTGCAGCATTAATACTCATTGTCCGTGATGGATGAGCTCCCTCTACTTCCATGAGACCACTATCATCTCCACAACATCCCTGTAAATGTCACACACAAGTTAAATTTGAGAGCAGAGAAATTTGCAAAGATGCTTCCAAACTTATTCGATATTTAAGCCATTTGCTGCAATCTTCCCCTCAATGTTTTGGTTTTACATCAGTATAAATGGCTAGTTTTAAGAAAGATTTAGTCAGCTCAAGGCTGAAATATGTCTCTTTGAATAAGACTCACATAATAAATAGATAAGCACACATATTCATTTTATTAGCAGCCAGATTTCTCAATAAAAACATCCAATGTAAATACAATGGCACTTGCAGGACATGTAACATACTAACTGATTCTCAATAAAATGCCTACTATAATAAAGAACTGATAGAACCTGAATTTATCTTTCTGGAGTTAAGGCAAACAACTAAAGAAAACAGTAACTACCATATTGAAGGCTATATTCTGTGATGAAAAAAGTTAATATTTCCTGCTTTAAAAAGCCATATAATAAAATGAATTCTGGCATGGTAATAATTTAATACTAGAAAATTCATCTAGCAAACCAAATCTTGGTTCATGAAAATAAATCTATCCACATTGTCACATGTGATAGGACGCTTAAGTAGTTCCAAATCTTTAGAACACAATCCCACTTTATTATTTTCATTTAGGTATAATTAACATATGGTATTATATTAGTTTCAGGTATACAAACAGTGAATTGATATTTGTATACATGGAGAACTAATCACCACAGTAAGTCTAGTTACCATCTGTCACCATACAAAGTTAATACAGTATTAATGACTATATTCCCCATGCATTGCCCATTTTATTTTTTTTAAGTTTATTTATTTTTTAAGTAAGCTCTACACGTGGAACTTGAACTCACGACCCCAAGATCAAGCGTTGCATGCTCTCCCAAATGAGCCAACCAAGCACCCCACATTAAACGGCTCAAAATGAATATGGTCTCTTAGAGGAGACTATACACACCAATCTAGATGCAGGATTTAGTATTTTCAAATAGGCATTAAAAATACAAATTTCCTTTGGAGTTCCCAATTTATGTCTTATAACTGGACAAATTTCAATGAAAATTATTCTTTTTTTTTAAGGATTTTATTTATTTATCTGAGAGAGAGAGAGAGCACAAGCTGGGGGGAAAGGCAGAGGAAGAGGGAGAAGCAGACTCTCTGCTGGGCAGGGAGCCTGATGAGGGCCTCGAAACCAGGACCTTGGAATCATGACCTGAGCCGAAGGCAGATGCTTAACTGACTGAGCCACACAGGTGCCCCAAATGAAAATTATTCTTAATAGATTCCCACTCAAACTGACACTATGCCTGAAGCACATTTGTACCTTTCATAAACACTAGACTGAGGAAGTCACCTACTGTTGTGTTAAGGAAGAGGGTATATAGTTTTAATGAGAAATTCAATAAAACATTATAGGAGTTTTATTTGCTTTATTTGAAGGTGGGGGTAAAGGGTAGGTTGACAATGGTCTAGACTATGTTTTATTTTTTTTTAATTAAGGTAAATGAGTTAAAAATAGAGTGCACTGACAGAAACAGACTATACAGGGTTCTCTTTAAAGGAACTGTCCCCTAAATGTTGATAAAATGGACAAATTAAAAGACTAAATATATTATATAGAATATAAGTATATTAACCAGATTACAAATTATCAAGGTATCTGCTTCTTTCCTCACTCTGTTATTCATATCACTTTCACCAAGAGATATAAAGTTTAGTGTAGCTGAATCAGAAAATATTACAATGGTCATTATTTTTAAAGGTCAGAGACAACAGACTAAATCAGTTAAAAGAAAGGGGGGAGAACTTATATCCACCCAAAAACCTGCACATAGATGTTTATAGCAGTTTTATTCATAATCACCAAAACTTGGAAACCACCAAGACGCCTTTCACTAGGTGAATGGATAAATAAAATGTAAGATAGCCACACAATAAAATATTATTCAGCACTAAAAAGAAAAGAGCTATCAAGCCATGAAAATATATTGAAGACTTGCTATATATTGTATGATTTCAATTATCTAACATTCTGGAAAGGCAAAACTATGGAGGGGTAAAAAGATCAGTGGTTGCCAAGGGTTAAGAATAAATAAGTGAAGCACAGAAGATTGAGGGCAGTAAAATTATTGTGCAGGAAACTACAATGGTAGATACACATCATTATACATTTGTCAAAAACCACAGAATGTTCAATACCAAGTGAACCCTAATATAAACTATGGACTTTGATATGGATTATGATAGTGAGTCAATGTGGATATTGGTATGGATTGTGATAATGTGTCAATGTAAATCCATCGATATATCATTGTAATGCAGTAGGTTAGTAGGTTGATAGTAAGGGATATTAGGGGATAATAGGAGATAGTAGGGAAGACTGTGCAATAGTAAGGGAGCCTGTGCATGGGGGATATGGGGGAACAAGGAGTATATGGAAACTTTCTGTACCTTCCACTCAATTTTGCTGTAAACCTAAAGCTCCTCTAAAAAATCTTAAAAAAAGGAGGATAAAAAACTATGAATTAAAATATTCAGAACAATGCAAATTTTTCATCTCTCCATACTATCTCTTTTTCATTATTATGAGCAGAAATAGTTTTGAACAAAATAAAATGCACTTTACATTTTAATTCACTTACTTTGTACTAAAAGCCATCTTTACAAAATCTAGGGTTGAATTTAGCACAATTTGAAATATTCTGTACACACACTACTATTAGAAATAGTAATAAAAGAATTTTTTTAAGATTTTTTTTTTAAGATTTTATTTATTTATTTGACAGAGAGACAGCGAGAGAGGGAACACAAGCAGGGGGAGTGGGAGAGGGAGAAGCAGGCTCCCCGTGGAGCAGGGAGCCTGATGTGGGGCTCGATCCCAGGACCCCGGGATCATGACCTGAGCCAAAGGCAGACGCTCAACCAACTGAGCCACCCAGGCACCCCTAGGATTTTATTCATTTATTTCACAGAGAGAGATACAGCAAGAGAGGGAACACAAGCAGGGGGAGCAGGAGAGGGAGAAGCAGGCTTCCCACTGAGCAGGGAGCCCGATGCGGGACTTGATCCCAGGGGCATGGGATCATGACCTAAGCTGAAGGCAGACGCCCAAAGACTGAGCCACCCAGGCACCCCAGTAATAAAGAATTTTTAAGAAGATTTTTAAAACCATACTCTACAAAATTATTTCAGGAAAATGAAAATGAAAATTCTATTAAATTTGTCTGTGATACAGTTTCAAATCAAATTGTATTCATTTGTCAAACACAGCTATTTGTATTAAACACAATGCTTCATATTAAATATATTGTTTGTATATTAAATATAATGTTAATTATAAATACATATATTTATGTAGTATAATTATAAATAAATATTAAATATAAGGCTTGTATTAGATCATACAAGACACTGTACAAGTACTCTGGGAAAAAGCTAGAAAGATATGCTTTCTGACCTAAGTGAGCTACTCTTCAGAAAGTAGGATGGGAAATGGTAAAAAGGCCTGTAAACGATCTATGAAAAAGAAATCTAATAACATCCTTTAAAGTGTACAGAAAGAAAAGTGATCTCAAAGGCTTCACAAAGTGGGATGAATTAAACAGGCACTATGAACAGATCAGTTTTATCAAAAAAGAGAGAGATCAAAAGCTAAGAGAAGCATCACCAAGGAAAGATGTGTATATGTAGATGAGATTTAAGGATGATGGCATAGTATAAAATGTTTCTAAGGAAGAAGTGGTTGCAAAGGTAGCTTTTTGTTCATACAGTAAATAGTCTTGAATGCCATGCTAAAAAGTTTGGAATTTATTCAACAGACACCAAAAGTTATTGTAGGATGGAGGGACATGATCTGAGGTCTGATTTAGAAAGATATGAACTCACACAGAACTATTCAGAATATATGAGAGAAGTAAATGTTTTGAAGGAAACTGGAAAGAAGGCTGATAACAATACTCTGCAAGAAAATATAAATAAAGGTATAAGAATTAATTCTTAAAAACCTATATATAAATTCTGGAGTGGAAAAGTACAGTAACTGAAATAAAAAATTCAGTAGAGGGGCTCAACCTTAAAGATAGGTCAGCTGAGATGATCCACTTTAAAGAACAGAAAGAAAAAAGAATGAAGAACCATAAACAAAACCTCAGAGACCTGCTGGGTACCATCAAGAGCACCAACATACATATAATAAGAACCCAAGAGAAAGAGGAAAGAGAGAAAGAGTCACAAAGAATATATGAAATAATGGCTGAAAACACCCCAAATTTAATGAAAATCATTAATCTATACTTCCAAAAGGACGAATAAAATCCAAGTAGAATAAACTCAAAGGAATTCATACTTAGACACACTATGATCAAACTATTGAGAATCAAAGTAGCAAAAGCGACTCAGCTAATAAAAGGGATCCTCAAAAGATTAACTGATTTGTCATCAGAAACCAATGGAAGCCAGAATTTAGAGAGAAGACATATTTGAAGTGCTGAAAGAAAAATGCTATCAACCAAGAGTTCTATAACTGACAAAACTATCCTTCAAAAAAGAGGGGAAAAATAAGACAGTCCTAGATTAAAAAAAAAAAAAAAAGAATTCACTAGCAGACCTACTCCACAAAAAATACTTAAGGGAATCCTTCAAATTGACATGAAAGGACATTAAATAGCAACTTAAATCCACATGAGAAAATAAAGAATGTCAGTGAAGTATATATAGGTAAGAGGCAATAGTAACATATTTTTGTTTGTAACTCTTCTTCTCCTATCTGAACTGAAAGACAACAAAATAAAGCAATGATGACAAAACTGTGTAGATGGGCTCATAATGTATAAAAATGTAATTTGCATGAGGAATAAAGCTATACTGTAGCATCTTTTATATACTATTAAAATTATATTGTATTAATGTGAAGTAGATTGTATTCAATTAAGGTGTTAAATGTAGTACTCAGGAAAACCACTAAGAAAATAACTTAAAAATAAAAAGCAAAAGAAATAACAAAAAAAGTTAAAATGGGGACACCTGGGTGGCTTAGCTGGTTAAGCGTCTGCTTTCAGCTCAGGTAGTTATCCCAGGGTCCTGGAATCAAGTCCCACATCGGGGTCCTTGCTCAGTGGGGAAACTGCTTCTCCCTCTACCTGCCGCTCCCCCTACTTGTGCTCTCTCTCTCTCTTTCTGTCAAATAAATAAATCTTTAAAAAATAAGTTAAGGGTGCCTGGGTGGCTCAGTTGGTTAAGCGACTGCCTTCGGCTCAGGTCATGATCCTGGAGTCCCGGGATCGAGTCCCGCATCGGGCTTCCTGCTCAGCAGGGAGTCTGCTTCTCCCTCTGACCCTCTTCCCTCTCATGCTTTCTATCTCTCATTCTCTCTCTCTCTCAAATAAATAAATAAAATCTTTAAAAAAAAAATAAGTTAAAATGGCAAAGCAGTAAATATCTATTTAACACAAAATATAATAGAGATAAAGAGAAAAAAGATTATGTAGAAAGTAAATAACAAAACACCAGACATAAATCCTATCAGTAATTAAACATAGATTATACCAATCAAAAGAAATTGGCAGAATGTAAAAAAAACAAACACAATCCAACTATATGGTATCTACAAGGGACACACTTTATTTTTTATGTAGGCTCCACACCCAACATGGAGCAGAACTCACAAGCCTGAGATAAATAGTTGCATGCTCCACCAACTGGGCCACCCAGTTGCCCCAAGAGACACACTTTAGATTAAAAGATACAAACAGATTGAAAGTAAAAGGGTAGAAGAAAAATATATACCATACAAACAATAACCAAAACAGAGCTAGAGTGGCTATACCAGTAATTCAAAATAAAGATTTAGATATAAGTTATTATGAGACATAAGTTATTATTAGAGATGAAGAAAGACATTTTATAATAACAAAAGCATCAATCCATCAGGAAGACAAACATGAACATATATGCACCTGACAGTAGAGCTCAAGATGCTGGAAGCAAAAACCTGACAGAAGTAAAGGGAGAAACAGACATTTCAACAATAATAGTTGGAGACTTCAGTCCCCTACTTTCAGTAGTGGGTAGAACTGGGCAGAAAATCAACAAGGAAACAGAAGGCTTGAACAACTATAAACCAACAACTCCTAAAAGGCATGTATAGAACATGCAACCAAACAGTGGCAGAAGACTCATTCTTCTCAAAGGCACATGGAATATTCTCCAGGATAGCACATATCCTATTCTGTAAAACAAGCCTCAACAAAGTATGCTCCCTGACCACAATGGAATGAAGTTAGAAATCAATTACAGAAGGAAATTTGGAAAAGTCACACCTATGTGAAAATTAAACACACCCCTAAATAACCAATGGGCCAAAGAAAAAATTACAAGGGAGATTAGAAAATCCTTAGAGATGAACAAAACCAAAAACATGACATGCTACAAGCAGTGTACAGAAGAAAATTTATAGCTGTAAATGCCTACATTTAAAAAGAAAAACATATAAATAGAAAATATCAAATTAATAATAACCTAACCTTCCACCTGAAGAAATTAGAAATTGAAGAGTAACCTCAAAACGAGTAGAAGAAAAAAACAGTAAGGATAAAAGCAGAAATGAACAAATAGAGAACAGAAAAATAATAGAAAAAATCAAAGAAGGGGCGCCTGAGTGGTTCAGTCGGTTCAGTGTCCAACTCTTGATTTTGGCTCAGGTCATGATCTCAGGGTTGTGAGATTGAGCCCTGGTTGGGCTCCTCGCTCAGCAGGGATCTAATCGGGATTCTCTCTTTCTCACTTCCTCTGTCCCTCCCCCTACTGCTCACTCTCTCTCAAAAAAAAAAAAAGAAAAGAAAAAGAAAGAAAGAAAAGAAAAAAATCAAAGTAACCAAAATTTGGTTATCTGGAAAGAAAAAAACAACAAAACTGACGAACCTTTAGCTAAACTAACCAAAAGGAGGAAAAAAAGAGAGACAAGACTCAAACTATGAAAATCAAGAATGAAAAAGAGGACACCATTAACAATCTTACAGATGTAAGAAAGTTTATAAGGAAATACTGTTAACATCTATATTCCATCAAGTTAATGTAGTTGAATGAAGAGGAATAAATTCCTAAAAAGCCACAAACTACTGAAACTGACTCAAGAAGAAACAGAAAATCTGAATAGATTTATATTGAGTAAAGCAATTTAATTAGTATCAAAAACACTTTACACAAAGAAAAGCCCAGGTCAAGATGGCTTCACTGGTGATTCTACCAAATGTTTAAAAAATGAATACAATCCTTCACAAATGCTTCCAAAAAATAAAAGCAGAAAGAACACTTAACAGAGTTCACTCTATGAGACCAAAGATGCCACAAGAAAAAAAATCTGTAGACCAATACTCCTATAAATAGAGACCCAGGAGTGCCTGGGTGACTCAGTTGTTTAAGCATCTGACCCTTGATTTTGGCTCAGGTCATGATCTCAGCATCAGGACTGAGCCCTGCATCAGGCTCCATGCTCGCATGGAGTCTGCATGGGATTCTCTCCCTCTCCCTCTGTCACTCCTCCTGCTCTGGTGAGCACTCTTTCTTTCTCTATAAAATGAATAAATAAATCTTAAAAAAAATAGAGACCCAAAATTCCTCAATAAAATAAAACTGAATCCAGCAACATATAAAAAAGACCATACATCAAAAAAAAAAAAAAAAAAAAAAAAAAAGGATCATGTATCATGACTAAGTGGGATTTATCCCAGGAATACAGGGCCAGTTCTACATGTGAAAATCAATCAATATAATATACTACATATCAATAGAACATGGAGAAAAACATGATCATCTCAAAAGACAAAGAAATAGCATTTAACAAATACCACAAACTTTCATGATAAAAACATACAACAAACTAGGAACAGAAGTATTTCTTCAACTGATAAAGAGTATCTATGAATAACCATAGCTAACACTGTATCTCATTGTGAAAGATTGAAAGTCTTCTCCCTATGATCAGGAACAAGACAAAGATGTCAATTCTCGCTCTACTTTTATTCAATATGTACCGGAGGTTCTTGCAGGGGCAATTAGGCAAAAAAAAGAAAGAAAGAAAGAAAGGAAGGAAGGAAGGAAGGAAGGAAGGAAGGAAGGAAGGAAGGAAGGAAGGAAGGAAGGAAGAAAATAAAGAAATAAAGATGGTACCTGGGTGGCTCAGTCAGTTAAGCGACTGCCTTCGGCTCAGGTCATGATCCTGGAGTCCCGGGATCAAGTCCCGCATCGGGCTCCCTGCTCAGCGGGAAGGCTGCTTCTCCCTCTAACCCTCCCCCCTCTCATGTACTCTCTCTCTCATTCTCACTCTCTCAAAATAAATAAATAAATCTTTAAAAAAAAAGAAAGAAAGACAAAGAAAGGAGAGAGAAAGAAGTTAGACTATCTTATTTGTAGATGGCATGATCCTGTATATAGAAAATCCTAAGAAAACCACAAAAAAACTATTAGAACTAAAAAACAAGTTCAGCAAAGTTATAGGATACAATATCAATATACAAAAATCAACTATATTTTTCTAAACACTAGCAAAGAACAATTCAAAAATGGAAAGTAAGAAAAAATTCCAATTTACAACAGCATTTTAAAAATTCCCAATTTTTTTTAACTTTTTTTTTTAAGATTTTATTTATTTATTTGACACAGAGAGACACAGCAAGAGCAGGAACACAAGCGGGGAGGAGAGGGAGAAGCAGGCTTCCCACAGTGCAGGGAGCCCGATGCGGGGCTTGATCCCAGACTCTGGGATCATGACCTGAGTGGAAGGCAGATGCTTAACCAACTGAGCCACCCAGGCATCCCAAAAATTCCCAGTTTAGAGCCATAAACTTAACAAAAGAGGTACAAGATCTGTAAATTGAAAACTACAAAATATCTCAAAAAGGAATCAAAGACAATCTAAATAAATGGAAAGCCATGCCATGTCCATGGATATGAAGATTTAATAGTATTAAGATAGTAATACTCCCCAAATTGATCTACAGATTCAGTACAGAATCCCTATCAAAATCTCAGCAATCTTTTTGCAGAAACTGATATAGAGACAGAAAAGTAGATTAGTGGTTGCCGTGGCCTAGGAAAAAGGGGGAATGGGGAGTTTCTGTTATAGGCACAGAGCTTCTTTTCGGAATTCTAAAAGCATTCTGAAATTAGATAGTGGTGATGGTTGCACAATTCTATGAATACACTAAAAACCACCGAATTGTTAGTTTAAAGGGGTGAATTTTATGAGATGTAGATCATATATCAATAAAAATGTTATGAAAAAAGCAGCAGCAAGAAGGAAATCTAAGGTAATAGTGGTGAAATACAAAGCAATGAAATATGAACGTTTTTATGAATAAAACTGACAGGAATGACGGCTGCTAAAGAGGATGAAGAAAAGGGGGAAGTTGACTATTATTTCCTCATTTCTGTCTTTTTCTTTTTAAAGATTTTATTTATTTATCTGAGAGAGAATGAGATAGAGAGAGCATGAGAGAGGGGAGGGTCGGAGGGAGAAGCAGACTCCCCTCTGAGCAGGGAGTCCAATGCGGGACTCGATCCCAGGACTCCAGGATCATGACCTGAGCCGAAGACAGTTGCTTAACCAACTGAGCCACCCAGGCACCCTCATTTCTGTCTTGAAGGGCAAAGAAGATCATGATATAAAAGTAGGACAGATAAAAGATAAATCAAGTGTATGTGGGAAGATAATGAATTTGGTTTTGGATATTCAGAGATTCTATCAAGTAGCCAAGGGCAAGGAGAGGAAAGAGAGAGAGAGGAGAGGAAAACAGAGGAGAGGGAAAGGAGCCAGGTATGATACTAGAAGGTATAAGATCTACGTCATAGAAATGAAGCAATGGAGGGGGGGCATTTTCCTCTGATTAAGGAAGGAAAACAATTGGTTAGAAAGAACAGAGATAGAATCTAAGAGAGAGTGAAAGGATTTAGAAACCAAACAGGATGACCTTGATCTTCTCAGTGAAAGAGGTGAGAAAAGGAAACACATTGATAAGGGATGAATAAAAGCATTAATTAGCAGTCCTGAGGGCCCAGTAGCTCTTGGATAACAAGAATGAACAGTGGTTAGTGATTTTTGATTAGGAACTATTTAATTGATGACGTGTGTAAGAAAATCTGTCAAACTGATTTATTAACAACACACCAGAGGATTTGATAAAATAAGCTAATAAGTAGTCTTCCATTAAGTAAAAACTCTAAAATTTCTTTACAATAGCCACAGTCCTACCATTAAATATGCTCTTTATCTTTCAGAATCAAAATCTGATCTTTCAGAATCAAAGCATCTGGTAAACTTAATTGCTTTAATAAAGTATATCTGACACAAAACAAACACAAATTTGCTGATAAAATTGGCACAAAAATAACTACAAACACAATAGGCAGCCAAAAAGTGCTAACTAAAGTAAATTTTTTTATTTGATATAGAGAAAGAGCACACAAGCAGGGGGAGAGGCAGAGGGAGGAGCAGGCTCCCCACTGAGCAGGGAGTCGGATGCGGGGCTCGATCCCAGCACCCTGGGATCATGACCTGAGCCGAAGGCAGACACTTAACCGACTGAGCCACGCAGGTGCCAGAGAAATTCGTAATTAGATTTTAACAATAAGATTTTAGAGTTGGGGAAATAATCTTTAATTTGTATCTTTAATTTGTATCTATGATGGATCAAGCCCTGAGTCAGGCTCCAAGCTCAGAGGAAACTCTGCTTGAGGATTCTCTCTCCCTCTCCCTCTGCCCCTCCCCCACTCATGCGTGCGTTCTCTCTAAAAAATAAATAAACCTTTAAAAAAAAAGGAAGGCACTATGGGTAGTATTTTTCTCTAAGCAGCCAAGTCATAGAGTATTCACAAATTAATGATGCTTAATAAATTTAAAAAGAGTTCAATAAATTCTGCTCTTAAACATCTTTTTTATAAATCAAAAACTTGCATTTATAATGGGATAAGGGCACAGAAAAAAAACACTATTCTAAGTTCAAACTTCTAAAACACATCCTAAGATATTTTTGAATGGAAGTGATTTTTTTAACTTATGACAAAGTTTGTAAATTTAAAAAATATCAAATACATATACATATATGTACACTTACCATTGTGTCAGAGTTAAGAATTTGTCTCATAAATTCCAAAAATGAAGATGCAAGTTCACCTGTGTCCTTACTAAATGTGCTGACCACTCGTTTCAGTAAACTATGCAAAGCATTACTGTTTTTCCTTAAAGAACTGTAAATAAAAAGAGAGGATATGTCTTGAAATTTGAATGTATAAATCTAGTATAAGAAATAAACTCTCCAGCTCAGACAGAACAAAATTCAGTCCACCATTTAAAAAATGTTTTGGTGTGGCTATGTACATAAACCATTTAACAAGGTAATATCTACAGATACCTCCTTTTAAAAATAAGCTTCAAGCTCTTAAAGAAAACATTCCCCCCAAAAAAGAAAATATTTACCCCAAATATAAAGATATAAAACTTAGCAAAAGAAACTTCGAGGTTCCCTATTTTTATACTTTTTTATAGCCTGAGGATTTCTCTAAAATAAAGAGGTTATAGCTATCTCAGAAACCTGACCAGAAAGGCCGATTTACATAATAACTACAAAAAATAACTATCTTTATGGCACTATAATCTGATAGAAGGAAATCCAGGATGTAGGCTGGGGATCTACAAACTTTTTATATAAAGAACCTGATGGTACATATTTTATGCTTTGCAGGCTATACAACAACGCTTGTACATATACAACACAACAGCAGTCTCAGTTGTTAACTACTCAACTGCTTGTGTAGTGTGGGAAAGCAGCCATAAACAATACATAAATGCTGACTATGTTCCAATAAAACTGTATTTACAAACACTGGTAGTGGGCTGGATTCGGCCTGTGGCCCATGGTTTGTCAACCCCTGATACTGACAGATTTAGGCAAAACAATCATGACAATATAGTCCTGATAAAATTATTGTGAACATTTACACAGCTCTTTGTTGATCAACAGAGAATTTCAAGGGCAAAGTATTCTAATATTCAATTGTGTCCTTTAAGTTGTAATAATTCATAGTCAAAATGAAAATAAGATTATATTAACACTAAACATGCAGTGTTTGTATTTAAAAGATGTGGTTGGATTCTG
This sequence comes from Zalophus californianus, assembly GCF_009762305.2. Taxonomy (NCBI): domain Eukaryota; kingdom Metazoa; phylum Chordata; class Mammalia; order Carnivora; family Otariidae; genus Zalophus; species Zalophus californianus. The sequence goes on from NC_045598.1 coordinate 149,816,651, forward strand.
AGATGCCACCATAGGAGACTTTGGTAAAGTAATACAAAAGAGAGAAAGATAGACTCCTGCTCTTGAGAACCTTATGAAATAATGAAATGGACAAGGCACAACAAACAGGAATGAGATCAAATACAAAGATAGATAATATGATTAATAAAAAAAGCATGGTTTTACACCAATTACTAGCCTCTACATATAACCTTAAGCAAATGAGCCTTACTTTCATAACCTATCAAAAACTGGAGTGCCCTACATACCTATTAGAATGTCTAAAATTTAAAAAACTAACAATACCAAAATCTGGTATTTTTGTTGCTCAACTTGTAAAGAAGTTGTCTATAAAAAAGTAGTGCACTGGAATCTATATGCAGCTGTGGTGATAAACACATGACTCTATGCATTTGTCAAAATCCACAGAACTATACAACATGAAACACGAATGAAGTTACAAGGAAAAGGGAGAAAACTATAATGAACATCTGATATTGGAGTCAAAATGTCAGTATGTACTCATTTTAAAAAATACATACATACAAATAAATACATACAAAAACAAATGTAGATGTGTATATGCATGAGTTAGGACACATGCATGTATTTCCTAGCTCTATCCAATGAGAAGAACCAAAATCAGTGATACAAGTTGAACAACAAAATGAGTAACAACAGCATTAGATTATCATACAAAGAAAAAATTAATGTCCGTAAGTCCATACTAACATAAATCCCTAAATAAGTAGACAAATGAGGGAAAAGAGATAATTCTTCCTTACAAAAGGATAATTAATAAATTAAAAAGGAGTAAGAGAAATAGGAAATTTGCATTAAGACATCACAGTAAAAACTGCCACACGCCAAGATTCACTGATGAATACTAAAATTAGTGAACAAAAGTTTCAAGCAGAAATAAGATATTTGCATAGTCTCAAAATATATTCTACAAAATATTTAGTAATTAAAAGTGGGAAATTATTAGGTTTACAGTGCAGAATCCTGACAGACAGCATCTCACTCAAGTGATCAAAGTGAGTATCACCAAGAAATACTTGAGTGGATGGTGATAACATTTACTGGGATGAACAGACAGAAACAATGCTTGAAGCAAGAGTATCAAGGGCTCTGCTTTAGGTCTATTCAGTTTGAATTGTCCATTAAACAACCAAACAGAGATGTCAAATAGATGGATGGGTTATTTGGAGCTTAGCAGAAAAATTAGAGCTACAGGGAGAAAAGGGAATAGATTAAGACAATTTAGGAAAAGATTACCGACAGGAAAAAGGCCAGAAACATGAATCCAGCAAAGCCAAAAACATCACAGATAATGCTATGGCAAATGTATACAAAGGTTATTTGTAAGAGCTAGGAATGGAGGAATCAAGGAAAGTTTTTTTGCTTTCTTGGAGGTGAAGAATATGAGTTTTAAAGGATATAGAGTAAATACCGAGGCAATAGGAAAAAGGACATTCCACAAGTAAAATGTAAAGACTATAGTGAGAGACGGGATGGAGTAGGAGGAGGAGGAAAACTTGGGATTTTCAGCAGGTGCTACCAACTGAGAGAGAATATAAATAAGGAGATAGGTTTATCAGAAGGAAGTAGAGAAAGTAGGAGCCAGAACCAAACACGGTATTTGGAACATAAGTTTTCAACCAATGTTGTAAGAATAAATGAGAGGCACAAACATATGTTTCTTCCTCCTTTCTATCTCATAATCCTACATACTTCTACAAATTCCCAAGGAAATCTACACAGTATCCAGCTACCTTCCTAGAGAAGAAAAAGATTAGGGCATGGACAGAGAGACTAGAGCAGAAATTATACCTGAGGTTTAAATTATCTCAAATTAATTTTATCTCAGCCATTCCTCTTACAGAATAAAAAACACAGGATCAGTACTTTTAGATTTAGGGTCCATAATACCACACCATCATCATTTTTGAAGGACTACAGGAAAACATATCAAAACAAAGCAAATATAGTGTGAATTAATATCCCTGGAACAGTAAGATTCCCTTCTTAAATACTGTAAGATGCCCACATTAATTTGTCTATCTATTCAATTTATAATTTTAATCCTGAAGATTTTATTACTAGCACACTTCACTGCTAACAAACCTTTTCCATACATACAAATTTCTCCACATGAAAGAAATCATATTTCCAACTTTCTATAATTAGCTATGAATTAATCAATTTGGGGAGGAGTGACAGAATAAAAAATTAAGTCCAAGAATATACTAAATTAAGCATTACCTTTTTAAATGAAATAATCCATAATCATGCTCTGCAAGAAACATCATTGTTCTGACACATGTCAGTAAACAGTTGTAACTGCTCTCAGAGTTAGCTAGCGTAGCCAGTAAACAGTCACAGATTGAGGCCATCAGTTCTTTGTTTGGTAGAGAATTGGAGAGCTGCTCCAGTTCAGAAATAGAACCTTCAGAAGAGTTTGGCAAAATAAGAGCAATGTCCTGTGAGGGAAGAGAGGAGTAGGGGAAAAATTTTTAATTATTATCACCATCAATTCACATTTTTATATTAGGAATACATACCAATTAATACTCAGTAATTACCTCATCAAAATATTGTTACCTTCCAAAAAAAAAATATTGTTACCTTCCTATGCTAAATATAAATTCAAACACAAAGTAATTTTGCTCTTCTGTAAAAGGTGATACAAAGATATACACTTAAAGAAATAAAGACAAATATTTTACAATATTTTTACTTTAAAAGAACGTCATATTCATTCATTTGGGTCTATGCCCAAAGGGCCTGAACTCATGACACCAAAATCAAGAGTTGCACATTCTACCAACTGAGCCAGCCAGGTACCCCTAAAAATTTTTCCTTCCACGTCACACTGAGTGTAGTTTCTGTCTTCAAATGGTTAAGTGAACTACTTTCGGTACTAAAATACTTTAAATCATTGTATTATTGATTCATTTGAATATTTTTTTAATTTATAAAGAAATCATTCAGTGAAATAAAATTTTTTAAAAAGATTGTATTTGTTTACTTGAAAGAGTGAGCAAATGCACAGGTGAGCTGGGGGTGAGGGGGAGAGGAAGAGGAAAACAATCCCAAGCAGACTCCCTGCTGAGCAAGAGCCAGATTGTGGGGGGGGGGGGGCTTGATTTCATGACCCTGAGATCATGACCTGAGCCAAAACCAAGAGTTGGATGCTTAACCCACTGAGCCACCCAGGTGCCCCTCAGTGAAATAAATTTTAATAAACATGTCCATATTGGGGTGCCTTATGCCTTCAGCTCAGGTCATGATCCCAGTGGGATCAAGCCCCACATCAGGTTCCCTGCTCAGCGGGGAGTCTGCTTCTCCCTCTCCCTCTGTCTGCTGCTCCCCCTGCTTGTGCTCTCTGTCAAATAAATAAAATCTTAAAAATAAATAAATAAACATATCCATACTGGAATTTAAAACATCACAAAAAGAAATGGATGGAGCAAATAAACACTTAAGCAGTTTTCCAAGTAATTATTTTCCTCTAGTTTTTATATACTTTTAAAATTCAAGTTTTTCAATACTCAAGCAAGTTTAACCAACAATAAAAATTCCCACCACTCTTTTTATAAACATTTACAGACACATTTTTGGGTATGTCTCATCGCCTTTAATCACCTCAACATACTACAAAGTAAGATTCAACATGGGTTAAAACTATAAAACAAAGTTTGAATCAGAAGGAAAATATATAAGATGAGGCCAAGAATGAGGTTTATGTGAACAGGGCAGCTAGGGTCCTATAGTGTCATTCAGATTAGTCATAAAACCCAATGTGGATTATATAACACCAGTCAAAAGGACATTTTAAGGTATAAGGACTTTAAATATCCTTTCTACCAGGTCCCAAACTATTTCAACCAGATCCTCTTTTCGTGAAAACAAGTCACACGAAAAATGTTTCTTCTTGACTTATGTGTTAAATGTAACCAAACTGGATTTTTGTCAGCTGAAAAAAGATAATCTTCCAACATGGGATCCTATTAAAAATATTCTGCCTGAAAAAAAATCACATCTGATGATTAGATAGCAGAAGCATTATGGTAAGCGAAAGTACCAATTATGTACAGAAATCTTCAAAGATCTTGGGCACCTGGATGGCTCAGTCGGTTGGGCAACTGACTCTTGGTTTCGGCTCAGGTGGTGATCTTGGGGTTATGGGATCAAGCCCGGCACTGAGCCCCGTATCAGGCTCCATGGTTGGAGATTCTCTCCCTTTCCCTCTCCCTTGCCCCTCTCCCCACTTATGTGTGCACTTTCTCTCTAAAACAAATAAAATCTTAAAAAAAAAAGACAAAGAAATGTTCAAAGATCTCAATCACAATGGGCTTTAAAAGTTAAAACAATTATCATTAACTCATGGAATTATAAACTGGAAGCCAATATTATAGAGAGGCAGAAATACTACTACTTTTAGTCAACATCTGTAAGCAGAGTAGTCTGAAACACACTAAAACTGTAGTCGTCTCTGATACCTTCAAAAGTTGTCCTAACAAGAACATGATATTATTAATTCAACCAATCACAAAGCTATAAAATTCAAGAATCTGTGTATAAGTGGCAGGAAAATGAAAATACTAGACATAACCAACCCCAAAGAATTCAGTGGCACATAAAGTAACTATCCAAGGATGCAATCTCATAAAGAAAAAGAGACTTCAGAGAAAGCTGTGAAATACAAACCTAAAGAAAGCTATGAAGCACCACACCATTTTATTGTTGGTTCACTAGTCAAACTGATCTCCCTAAACAACAGGATTAATAAAACAGATGAGATCTCTGTGTTCAGAGCCAAGATTTGTATCAAGAGAAGCTTTTAAACCATACACAAACACACAGAATTTATAAAATAACCATAAATACCTGATCACAGAGAGACTGCAAAATGGATGTGATATATTCAACACACTGTTGGCGAATAACACTGTCTCCAGGAGACCGCACCAAAGCTAACAGATCCTGGAATATCTCTGCATATCTTTCGTCACCTTTAATAGTTCCATTAATTAGATGCAAAATAGCTAATTTACAAGCTTTGTGTGAAGCCAGAGCATCAAGAAGAGCAAGCAACCTGGTGGTTTGGCTAGTATACTGTTTTTCTTTATCTTCTGAAGTGCTGAAATAAAATCAATACATTTAGTAAACAATATACTTAATTTTAGGGCATTATTTAACTAATATTTATTTTTCAACACATATCATGATATACAAATTTTGTATAAAACATTTTATTCCTTGGATATGACGACTTCTCTGGAATTTTACAATTACTGTAAAATTTTATAAATTCAGATTTCAGTATCTTTTTTAAATCAGAGTACTTCATAGTTCACCTTTCAAACACCCAAAATCAAGACTTTCAAGGTATCTTGCACATGAAATTAAGTTTTCTAATTAAAAATAATCTACATATATTCATATACATACACACACGTATATGTATATAAGTATATATTTATACGTAATATATATTATCTAAGCATTCTAAACCCTGATTTCCAAATTCTAAGTGAAAAAAAATGTATCTGTATCAAGAATAACTTGAGGAAAAAATTTTTAATGCAAAATGAAAATACCTTTGCAAGTCTTCTACAATCAAATCCAACACAGTTCTCATAATCAGAAGTGCAGTTGGTGAGGCAAGGTCACACAATTGAACACAAATACGCCGTAACATGTGTTGAATGGGCTGGCAGGTTGTGCCAGAGAAAGAGCGAACTATTTCTTGGAGCAACTTTGCTTGAACATGAAGGTGCATGCTCCACAATTTTCGGGTGTTGAGTGCCACTGATATATCATGTGGCTCAATAACCTGTTAAAAAAGTATATTGTGTGTGTACGTAGATTTTTTTAAATATTTATTTATAGTCACAAAAACTGTTCAGGAAGAACTGTTATGAAAAGAACATCTTTACTACATGCTTAAAACATTTTTCTATTATACAATTAAACATTCGCTTGAATTCAATGCATCTAGAAAATCTGATTGTTCTCAGGTTAGCAGTCAGTAGAGCAGAGTCCATTGGTGAACCAACCTAGTTAATGGCAAATTCTAACACAAGATAAAGGGAAAAAAAGGCTTTAAAAATAACAAAAGTACAAGTATACAGAACAGCATAATAAAATTCACATTAACAAAAATTTATTTAAAATGTTACCCCCATATTTCTTTAATGACCAACTTGCTTCAGTTTTATCTCACCCTCATCCAGTTATTTTATGTCTTTTTTAGGGGAAGGGGATGAGGGTTGTGGGTTTGTTTTTGTTTTTTTTTTTTAATAACAAAATCACTGGCTTTTTTAAGTGTTACTGCAGTCATTTATAAGATGCATGTTATATGGAAGTGATACCTGAGTTGTTTGCATGGGCAATGGTAGAGGCAGCAGCTCTGAAAGTAGTATGAGTCCAGAAAAAAATCCTTCAGGAACCTTCAAGATTGAAGAAAGAACTTCTTTCAACATTAAAGACCAAGTATTATTGGCCAGAGTCTCTTCTGAGATTGTAAGTTTTTCATTAACTCCTTGTGTAAAAGTCAGTAAGATATCAATGATATCATTTTGAATTTTCTGTTCATCACTATCCAAACGACCTGAGAGAGGGATAGAGCACAGGAGCATGTGTAAAGTCACAAGTGCTGAAGGAACACGCATGTCCTTAAACTCAAAGGATCCACCTCTCAGGAGTTCCGTTAACATTGTTTTAAGAAGAGTGAGTGTGCAGCGAGCCATTGAAATAGTAGTAACTCTGTGAAGGGTAGTCCCCATGTTGACATGGAGCCTCCAAGGCTGAGTCAGAATACTGTTCAATTTTTGTAGAACCCGAATAAAGGTGTCCATTCCTTCAGCAGAAAAAAGCTGAATAACGGCAAGATTCCATTTCAGGTCTTTCTGTTGACCTTTATATAGGATAAGGGGAAAAAAAACTAATTACTTATATGTTAATAATTAGTTAAGATTTTTTAATATTTTATTTAATAAATAGCATTTATACGAAGACTTAAGAATAGTTTTTAAAGTATAATAGCCATATTACCTTCAACAGGAGGTGGTGGACATGCCACATTACAGAGAACACGCAAGGCAGTGGTAAGGCCAACTCCTTCCGGGGTCATCAAATTATCGATATTCTTTAAAAATAAAAATGAACAGAAAGTTTAATTTCTTGGTGCTTGGATATGAATCAAGAAAAAATTCCCAAGGAGGCATTAATTAAAAATATGAGTTTCATGTTATGTAAATTTAAAACATGAATAAAACTAATAAAGTTTTTATAAAGGTTATTTTATAAAAGTTAATAGTTGCAAAGTTCAAGTATATTAAAAAGTACAGATTAAAATGAAAAGTAACATACAAAAATGAATGAGACTCCCTGTATTAAGAATTTAAAAAAGTTCTTTTTCATATACTCTTTCTATATACTCTCCCTCCCAAAAATGAAGCAATGACTGATTTTACAAAGCCCTGTGGGTACTAAACCTCTTTCAAAACTGAAGAAGCAACAAGGAATGTTTTGGCACTACATAACATACACTTCAAAGCAGATACCACAGGAATCTGGTTGCGATGACCAGTTAGGGCATGGTTAAAGTGAAAAGAAATACAATTGCCTATGTTCTTAGTAGCTGCCCATGCTATGTTTCCTCACAACAAATAAGTTATGTGTAAATTTCTTTGTTTTTGTAGTTTCCACAGAGCAGCATAGATGGTTTTGAAAAAACTCTGAAGAAGTTTTTTATGAAGAATTTAAAAATGTTACTATTTCAGCTGCTAACCCCCACTTTCCGTTCCCCTATACATTTTTTTCTAATTTCTTCCTTGCTGCCTTTCCACAATAATTCCACAAATTACATAAAGCAGCATGGAGCACACAGAGAAGTTTCACTCTCAGATCAACTGTTTTTGGTATATCTTGGAATGAGAATCTCTTATTAATAACTATAATTAATGGATAAGGATTTACATAAAAATAAAAACTCTTTCAATTACAGCATGTAATTGAAATGTCTAGAGCTAAATTTCTTATTGGTTAAAAACTTTTACCCAAGCATATAATCTTTATTGGACACCTTATACATTCTCCTGACCATGCACAAGTACCCTGAACACATGACCATCTAAATTTACAGGATCTATTGTACTTCTGCCAAATAAAAGACTGACTATATGAGAAACTCTAGATGACATCTGAGGCACAGAGTAAGGAACAGAGAATATGATGGCACCACAGGAGGTAAAAAGTACTCTTAGGAAAGATGGAGTAAAAAGAGAAGATAAGGGTAGACAAGTCAGTAAAGAAAAATCCAAAGCAGATATACCCAAACAGTACTTGGTTGCTATTTTAATAGCACACATTTCAACTCCAAAACCAAGGTGTTTTACACACACACACACACACACACACACACACACACACACACACAAAATACACACAGCTCATCTGTTAAATGAAAGAGGAAATAATTCAAGGTCCAATTCTGTCTCTCTAGCTTAAAATTTTTTATGCATCTATGACCACCTTTAGTCCTTCTTCCTAACTTTTAAAACTATACTAACTTTTAAAACTAATTGACAATGCAACAGTTTTAATGAATTTTTAAATTACTAATTACATGAATTTTTCAAATGCACTATTATGATACAGGATTTTCAACTTTTATGAATGTTTTATTTGTAGATGTGACCATCCCAAATTAACAAATTTAGAACTAGTTCCCATTGTAATTATCTAGAATTGACTTGTTGATTTTCACCTAAAAATTTTGAAGGAAGATCTTTTTCACCAAAGTTTAACTGAAACAATTATGTTAAATTATCAGGGCATTTAACTTTAAAACGCTGTTGTAAAGATCATCAAAATGGCAGGTGACATTACTTTAATTTGAGAAATAAAATAGGACAGAATTTGGTAGTGGAAAGTAGTACAACACACAGGGTTGTGTACAAGTGTACTCACATATACACACCATCACACACCCATCTACACACACACACCAATCTGTACCATAAATCTAGCAAACCAATCAAATACACTTAAAAATTACTGTATTATATACATAAATGATTTAATGCAATATTACTATATTTGGAACCATACAGTTCCATAAAATGAAGGCACTTTTAGGGGTGCTTGGGTGGCTCATTTGGTTAAGCATCTGACTTAGTTTCAGCTCAGGTCACGACCTCAGGGTTGTGAGATGGAGCCCCACACATCAGGCTCCCCGCTCAGTGGGGAGTCTGCTTCTCTCCCTCTCCCCTCCCCTTGCTCATGTGCACATGCTCTCGCTCTCTAAAATAAAACAAATAAGGGACGCCTGTGTGGCTCAGTCAGTTAAGCGTCTGCCTTCGGCTCAGGTCATGATCCCAAGACCAAGCACCGCATCGGGCTCCTTGCTCAGCAGGGAGCCTGCTTCTCCCCCCGCTTGTGCTCTCTCTCTATCTCTCTCTCTCTCTCTCTCTGACAAATGAATAAATTAAAAATCTTTAAAAAAAAAGTTTTTTAATTAAAAAATCATCTTTAAAAAAAATCAAGGCACTTTTAGGTTTTACTTACCTGTTTAACATATTCAATTAAGTTTGGGATGCAGTTAATTTCAAATCTAAGGTTTTTCAGAGGTTCAAGCCACTTGCCAAGTTCTTAAAAACAAAAAGGTCATTCATAATATAATATTTTAAAATAAAAAGTCTTTATAACAAAGGAAGTAAAGGTATTCTTTTCCAAAGAAGAACATTATCAGATTCACATTGATTTCAATAATCTAAATTTCATACAGGGATAAACTTATGTCTAATTCTCTAAACAAGCCTTAACGTGAAATGTGAATGGGCTACATACAGGCTTAGAAATAAGAAGTGACCATTCTTAGTTACTTGGTTTCTGAAAAACTTAAGTGTTTACATGCTTAAACAGGACCATCAACTTACAACATTAAAAAAAATTTGTAAAATTGACTGCTTATAAACTAACAAATAATAAAATAGTGTTTATTCACCTAATGCTACCACCACCTCCCACACCCCCAAGAAAGCACACACAAATGTATTAATTTCTAACAGGGACATTTGCTGAGTGACATTTCTCATAACATGAATTTTAAATTTTGCCAATTTCCTAATTTGCCTTTATAAAATTAAAAGTAATCACTATCATCCCAAAATAACAACAAACTTCGCTTATAAAACAATCACAAATGAAATATACCATTTACCACAACTGAATTCAAAACTCTGCTAGAAAAAAATGAACAAACAAAAAAAGCAGAAACAGATTCATAAGTATATAGAGAACTGGTAGTTGCCAGAGGGGAAGGGGTATGGAAGGATGAGCAAAATGGGTGAAGGGGAGTAGGAGTTAAAGGCTTCCAGTTATAGAATGAATAAGTCATGGGGATGAAAGGTACAGCATAGGGAATATAGTCAATGGTATAACAGCATTGTATGGTGACATGGTAGCTATACTTTGGTGAGCACAGCATAACTATAGAATTGTGCAATCATTATGTTGTACATATAGAGTTGTGTAATCCCTATGCTGTACGACTGCAACTAATGTACACTGTGTGTCAATTATACTTCAAAAAAAAAAAAACTGAGTGGAATAACATAGAAGAAAAAAACTCTCCTAGAACCTATGCTGTAACATCCATACTTTATCACCAAAACTATTTTAAGAAAAGCATTCTAAATGTAATGTAAAAAGTGATATGCCAGTTCCAGACACTTTTTAGGAATGACTAAAGGAAACTGAAAATAGTAGTCATGTCTCCCCTTGGTTCTACAATTCTCCATGAGGATTACACCTATGTACATCTGAGTATTTTTCCTATGTGTTTTTAAATTAACTCTTTCATATATACAGCATATATTGCTCAAGTGAAAGATACAAGGAACAATAATAAAACAAATATGTTTAACCATCACCCAGAATAAAGCATTAATAATACCCTTGAAGATGTTGTGTGCCCTCCTTTTATAAAGGCACACTACAGGGAAAAAACCTATTTCCTAAATAAGAAGTTGACTTTACTAACCCATACTTTTACTGGTGGTATCACACATAAAATTTAAGATTAAAAAGAAAAAAGTCAGGGGCGCCTGGGTGGCTCAGTCGGTCAAACATCCGACTCTTGATTTCAGCTCAGGTCAGGATCTCAGGGTCATGAATGGAGCCCCTCCTCCAGCTCCACGCTTAGCAGGGAGTCTGCTTAAGATTCTCTCCCTCTTCTTCTGTCCCTCCACCACCACCCTCCACTTACATGCTCTCTCTCAAAAAAATAAAAGAAGAAGAAAAAAGTCCACATGCTATTTACAATATTTACTCAATGTCATCAAATTTTCTACTTGGTAAGGTCAGAAAGAAACCAAAACAAAATTAAAAAAAACTGTGATTAGATAACCTTCAATTTTTCAGGACTGCCCACATAAGGTTTGCCATAAACTTCATTCAACATAGATTTATATACTTTAGAAAATAATGTTCATATTCACCATCCTTCACTTTTGAGGACAGCACATGTATATTAATTAATGACAAATGGATTTCTAAATTGTACTTAGAATAGTGTTATACTTAGAAATACATATAGAAAACACACACATACACAAACGATACACAAAACTGAACTTTTGAAGGGGTGCTTGGGTGGCTCAGTCGGTTAAGCATCCGACTCCTGATTTCAGCTCAGGTCTTGATCTCAGGGTCGTGAGTTCAAGCCCTGCCTTGACCTCCATGCTGGGCGTGGAGCCTACTTAAAAAAAAAAAAAAAAATTGGGGACACCTGGCTAGCTCAGTCAGTGGAGCATGTAACTCTTAATCCCAGGGTTGTAAATTCGAGCCGCATGTGAGTGTAGAGATTACTTAAAAATAATTTTAAAATCTTAAAAAAAACAAAAACAAACTGAACATTTGAGTTCACCTTCAAGCTATTTCCATTTTGATTAGGAACTTCAACTAACCACCAATTACCATGATTTTCCAGGAAAAGGTACTTGTGACAATTTCCTAAAAATCTTTTTAAGAACACCATATAAAATACTTTCATAAAGGGCACTTTCAAGAAGTAACAGAATATTACTATGTATATTATCAAAACATGATAAAATACTAATTACAGATATTCAAAGGCTTTTTCCTTCACATATCATAAATGCTTAAGTAACTTCAAGTACCATACCTTGCAATTTAGCATTATTTTCATCTGCTTTACACAGCTTCAAGAGAGATGCTGCATGCTGTTCTAGCATTTGGACATCACTGGAAGACTGAACCACCACCAAAATAAGTATGCATGCATAATTATAAGCTACTGACTTCTTAGACTTGGAATCACTGAAACAAAATAAGGTTTTAAAGTTTTTGGTATGAAAACAACTTTTCCAGGAACAATTTTAAACATTTTTTTCTATTTGGTTTTAAAGAGACCAAGGAATTTTACAATGAAACATGACTAACTCCCTGAAGACAAGAAATTACATTTTAAAGTTCACTTCCAACTCACTTGAAAACACTACTTAAAAGTATATAAACAAAGCATATGCATCACAATGGAGAGTGAAATCCTATTAAGAAAGAAGATCAAAAGAACAATGAAATATTAACAAGTATACTTCATTAGCAATGAAAGATTCCGAAGTATACTTCAATGGTCTCCTTTAAAATTTTGTTCACTCTGGATTAAGTAGGAATAAGTGTGATGAATCAATCTACTGCCATCATCACTGTCTTCTACCTTAAAACTGCTGTGGTTAAAGCCACTGCCTTTCCTAGTCCCCCCAAAAAAGATCTGTCCCTCAAGGAGTCATATCAAGACCCTGTTGTGAGGCCAGTTACCTGGATGTCACTGCTTTGTATGACACGAGCCAGGAAGACCATGTTTATCTCCTCAGACACTAACATCAATCCTCTGCCCTACTGGGCAGCTCTTGAAAACTAGTATCATTCTAAATCCCCTGCTCCCATTCAGTCAAAGTACTTCTGAAACCAGAGCACCATAGTCTAAAGGCAAGGGAAAATTAAAGACAGCAAGATAGTCCTCATTACTCTGCAAGTATATATTCTGGTGCCTTAGCATTCCCCTACACACAAATTAGCAAGAGATCTATAGCTGTAATCTTGTAATCTTGTCAACACCAATGGGAAACTGGAAGAAGCTGCTAAAAGATCCACTTTGTTGCTTTACAGGCACATCTTATATTTTAGAAATTTCTACCATTCTAATCCTTAATTAACAAATTATGTATTATGGCAAAAAATAATTATAATAATTTTTACTTTCAAAGCAACACCTTTTAAGAAACTAGCCCTTTACTGATGTAGTTTTCCAGTATAATAGAAAATTTAGGGAGTAAAAAGAAAATTACCCTAAGGCTTCTTTGGAATAGTACTCCATTAAAGTAATAAGACTTTGGAGATTTTTCTCAAGACTGAAAACATGGCCAACAGCTGATCTTCCCACAGGATTGAAAGTAATCAAATAAAGATTGTGAAGGGTTCCCAAAAGATCTGAATGGTCAGTTTCTTCACTAGCTGTGCAACGCTGAAAATGGCTGAACAGTTCTGTAATACACTGCAATGTCTGTGTTGAGTCCTGCAGCCACAAGGCAAATGCATCGTCAATAACACCATCAGATTGAAGACCCTCCTCTTCATCTTGATCGTAAAGGTGACACAGAGCTCGGATCAACAAATTTGTTGCTTCATATTCCGACATAAAAAAAAGAAGACCCTTCTGTGACTGTGCAAGAAACTTTAAAACATCTTTTGTGGCTTGCAGCACACCAGGGTGGGCACTTGTTACTGGAATTGACAGAAGCAAGGTAACTAACTCCAAGAAGTGATGACTATGAAGATACCTGTAGAAAAATTAATTGATATATAAGAAGTCAGTGTAAAACATTGTTCATTTATTCAGTATTCATTAGATAGGAGAGGCGTTAAAATTTTAATGGCCATAATCCTTATCCTTAGCAATATACTACTTTAACTAAAAACATAATGTGGCAGCAAGTCTTCTCTCCACTGGGTCAAATAAAAGTGGAAATTATGTGAGGCTTTTTTCTAGCTAACATTCAACGGATATTTGACATATAACTGTTGACAAGTATCTTTCCAGAATCAACCTTGACTTTAAATTCTGGGTCTTCTTGGGGTGCCTGGGTAGCTCAGTTGGTTAAGCATCTGCCTTTGGCTCAGGTCATGATCCCAAGGTCCTGGGATCGAACCCTGCGTCAGGCTCCCTGCTCAGCGGAGAGCCTGCTTCTCTCTCTCCCTCTGCCTATCTGTGCTCTCTGTGTCTCTGTCAAATAAATAAATAAAATCCTTAATTAATTAATTAATTCTGGGAATTAATTCTGGGTCTTCTTTTCAGACCACTCATCAAATGTTCCTTTTTCACCATGGTCCTACTCTATTCATGGTACACCAGTATATCTGAATTAGTGTACCTACGAAAAATACAGTACATATACTATAAAAAATATATAGCTTATTCATATTTACTATAGGCAATATATCTGAATTAGCACCTCTAGAGAAAACAAATTCAAATTATCAATTTTTAGTATTTGAAGAGTTAATACTACCATACATAGCACTTTTATCAAACCCAAGAACCATTTTTTAGCATACATAGTTTTAGTAGAAAAAGTGTGAACTTACTCAAGACCCCAAAACAGACACAAATGCTACTGATACAGAGTATTTTCACTGTCCTAAAAACACTGTGCTCCAAGTATTGTTCCTCTCCCTCCCCCTAACCCTGGCAATCACTGATCTTTTTTTTTTTTAAGATTTTATTTATTTATTTGAGAGAGAGAGAGAATGAGAGATAGAAAGCACGAGAGGGAAGAGGGTCAGAGGGAGAAGCAGACTCCCTGCTGAGCAGGAAGTCCGATGCGGGACTCGATCCCGGGACTCCAGGATCATGACCTGAGCCGAAGGCAGTCGCTTAACCAACTGAGCCACCCAGGCGCCCAATCACTGATCTTTTTACTGTCTTTATAGTTTTGCCTTTTTCAGAATGTCCTATATTTGGAATCTTAGAATATATAACTACCTCTCATATTATTCCTTAAACTCAGACTTCTACTTCAGGATAATAAACACCCCCAGTAACTTCTTGACTACAAAGGCAAACAGAACCCTCAAGAAGACAAAACCCCATAACTACTATGCTCAAAGAGTATCTTTAACCACCTTGTGGAGTGTTCAGAAAATAGTTAACACTGCAGGCCTCAGACTACTTATATTCTTAAGAACACCTTCTTACAAGGCGGGCCCTTGGTTAGCATCTGGGAACTTGGATTTGGGGAGGGCTCCCATCACCCAACTATTAAGAATGCTCACTGTGCCTAAACTTGTTTATGCAAACAATATGGTTTACACTGAACACCTACTTTCTTCTGGGAGCCTGGGATTCTGTTACACAGTAGATATTGGGGGCCTATGTGGCTATCCTCCAATAATAAGCTTGGATGTTGAGATTCTAAAGAGCTTCCTCAGTATGCAACATTTTGTACACATTGTCACAATTTCTTGCTGGGAGAATTATGCAGGTCCCATGTGACTCCACTGGAAAAGGACTCTGGAAGCCTATGACTGGTTTCCTCAGGTTTCTCCCTGTGTACCCTTTTCCTTTGCTGATGGTGCCTTGTATCCTTTTGCTGTAATAAATCATAGTTGCTGAGTCCTGTGAGTACCACTGGCAAATCCTGAGAGTGATCTTGGAGACTACACAGAGGACATTAGAGCCTTATCATCACTTCAAACTAATCCTTCCAAAATGCAAAATTATTTGTGCTTTCAAAATTCACTGCCCCTCCTAATTTACCAGTTTCTGTCAATAAAACCCATTCCAATAGTTAACCTAGCTAGAAACATCTTTAGCTCCTTCTCACTTTCTCTTAGCTATTAGGTCCAGTTGCCAAGTCCCAGTAACTGCTCTTTCACAAACTCTCAATATTAGCACAATTCCCTGTAAGTGCCACTATATTAAGTACTTAACACAGTACAAACTAGACCAGCTCATCTACTTAATAACTCCAATTTCTTTTCCATTGCAACACACCTTACAACATATAATCTTAGAATACTACTTTGATCCTATCAAATCTACTACTCCGAAATAGTAAAGATCTTCCCACATTCTAAAAACAAGATCCAGGGATGCCTGTGTGGCTCAGTCAGTTAAGCGTCTGCCTTCAGCTCAGGTCATGATCTCAGGGTCCTGGGATCGAGTCCTGCATCAGGCTCTTTGCCTAGCAGGGAGCCTGCTTCTCCCTCTGCCTGTCATTCCCCCGCTCGTACTCTCTCTGTCTCTGGAAATAAATAAATAAAATCTTTTAAAAAAATAAAAATAAAAAAAAAAACAAAGGGGCGCCTGGGTGGCTCAGTCGTTAAGCGTCTGCCTTTGGCTCGGGTCATGATCCCAGGGGTCCCGGGATCAAGCCCTGCATTGGGCTCCCTGCTCGGCAGGACGCCTGCTTCTCCCTCTCCCACTCCCCCTGCTTGTGTTCCCTCTCTCACTGTGTCTCTCTCTCTGTCAAATAAATAATAAAATCTTAAAAAAAATAAAAAATAAATTAAAATATAAATAAATAAATAAATAAAAACAAAATCCAAATTCCTCAGCACAGCATTCAAGGCCCTTTACTTCCTCAAGTCTGATACTTAAATATACCTTTTCCAGTTACGGAGGAGAAAATAATACTTAATAAGCCTTTAATTACCAGTTTCCCTTCAGTGACTGAGAGCATTACTCCCTTCCTTAGAGTTACTACCCTCCGTTATCCTCAGTGTATGACCTCACCTCTTACCTTATTAAAAATTAAGTGATAAGTGCAAAGTGCCTTGGCTCCTTTACTGTCTCCATACTACAAATGCATCCATATTTGTATACACATAAGATTTCTTTTCTTCTGTTCAAAGCCAAACCCCTACACTTGTACTCTTGACTTCATCTCCTACCAGACCTTGCTCTAGCATTATCATCTTTTGTTCCTCAAAGAACTCAAACTTAGGCAAGACCTAACAGCTCAGTTAAAAACAGGAATGGACAGGTACAGATTTTAGAATAGACAAGCACCCCATTTTCTGTTAATGCAGTAATGCTCCAAATGAAGGCAAACATTAATCACAGAAATAAGGAATAACATAATAAAAATGCCATTTTCCCATTAGCTAGCAAATCATTTACAGGCAAAATGCAAAAAAAGTAGCAAAAATTAAACCAAAATTTAAAAATCTACCGTGGGCACTGATCCTAATAATGGCAAAACACTACCAACAAATAGATTTAGAAAGGGACACCTGGCTGGCTCAGTCAGTAGAGCATACGACTCATGATCTCAGGTTTGCGAGTTGAAGCCCCACACTGAGCACAGAGCCTACTTAAAACAATAAATAGCATAAATAAATAGTAACTGAACCTTAAAGATATTTAACCACGTCTGTAAAATTACATTAGTAAAATATAAGTTTAACTTGCAATGTAAGAGAGATAAAGTACAAACAGGTTCACACAGAAAAGCTCTCTCCTTCCTGGGCCAACCTCTTGTATCACACCACCTTCCCAGAAGCAACTCTATAGTTCCTCATTTATTCTTGCTCATAGACATGCTTATCTAAGCACTGTTGTTGACTAACACTATCTTTAACTTACATTGCTATTACTACTTTAAGTGCTAATAAAATATAGCTCTCCCACAGTAGTATACTTTTCAGTTTCACTACTGTCTATTTTGAAATACAGAATATCCTTACACAGATATGCACTGCTTACAAATTTAAAAAAACCCAAAATCAACCACATAAAATTGCCTGCGGTAATCTGTGAAATATATTTTCCCAAACCAAAAATGTCTTACCTAAAGAGAACAGGGTATGGATCATCCCTTTCTGGAGGTCCAGTAATACGTGCCATTGTTGGGAAAGACTTAACAGGCGGCTGGATCATTGTATGAGGTGCAGTTTCCATTAAATGGAAAACTTCTTCTAGGAGGTTAATAAGCTTTTCTATTTCCCCTTCACTTATATTTGAGGATTCCAAAAGATCCATATCCATTGAAGCCTCTACCTCATTTTCATATTCTGGGTTTGTTCTCTCAAGTCCAGTATCTGTGTCATGATCAGGTTCACTGTGGTTAGGAACAGATGAAGTCTTCTCTGCTAAATGGTCACCAAGTCTTTTAATCTCTGACAAGATTTCATAGAAATGACACTTCTGAAGAATAGCCGAACCAGCAGTCACAACTCTCACAGTCTGATCTAAAAGTATGAGCTCCAGAAGTTTTTGATAGCCACTTTTTTCATTCTGCCTACCTCTTAAAAAAGCTTCCATTCCTTCTGTCATACTAATGACACTGTCCAAAGCTTTAAAAGCATTTAATTTAAGGGAAGATGAGACATGATCAGCAAACAGGAGCTCAAATAATCCATTGATTACTCCTGCTTGTAGCAATCCCATGACACCTTGAGCCCCACATTCTGCTAGTGAGGACACTAATTTGGTCCCAGCTTTGAGTTGTCGGACATTTAAGGCAATGGGCTGGCGAAGAGCTACTTGTAAACTTAAAGCTTGCGTGGTCCAGTCTACCAACTGGCCAAGAGAGTCTTGTTTTGTGTTTTTCAACTGCAAATAACTTAATCCTTTTATTATTAAACTTGGAATTTCTTCTAAAGCTGTTACCCATTTTGCACCTCTATCTTCCCGATACAAATCTAAGAGTTCAGTTAACTTCACTGAAGCTTCTACTGCCCCTGAATTTTCTTTATCTGGACCTTGATCCTTCATTCTACTGATTTCAATTTCAAAAGTAGTCTTGTACGGACAGCTGAAGTATAAGAGTGGTACAAGCTCCCTGTCATATGGATCATATGTCATAGGAGGAACTGAAGCTAAGTCTTCAGGAGTGTATTCAACATCAAAGTTCGGATACTTAAAGGTTTCACGTTCCAAGTCAGCAATTCCATCTTCATCACTGGAAATTTGTTCATAACCATCATCCCCTGAAAATCAGTTTGAATAATATTTAAATATTACATCACTGTTGTTTAATGCAAAAAATTTAGCTAATCAAAAATCTATTTTATTTAGTAGCATGGCAAAAAAAGTAAGAATTCATGTTTTTTAAACAAAATTAACTTCTGCCCCAACATCTTATCAACAATTACATTTTATAATTTAATAAATTTTTTCTAATTTTTATTTTATAATTTCTAATTTTTATTCTTCTAATTTTATGATTTTATAATTTCTAATAGAATAATGAATTTCACTGTATAATTTCTAATAGAATTTTATAATTTCTAATAGAATTTCTATATATTTTATAGATGTATAATTTTATAATTTCTAATAGAATAATTAATGAGAAACTTCATAAGCAAAGTCCTCTATCTGTTCAAATTTACAACTAACTCTGCTACAGATATCTTTTCCTCACAGAAATAAAATTAGAAATGTCATAAAGTAACAAAAATACCTCTCTGGGGCACCTGGGTGGCTCAGTCCATTCAGCAAACTGCCTTCGGCTCAGGTCATGATCCCAGGGTCCTGGGATTGAGCCCCTCATTAGGCTCCCTGCTAGCAGGGAGCCCGCTTCTCCCTCTTCCCCACTCGTGCTTTCTCTCGCTGTCTCTCTCAAATAAATAAAATCTTTTTTTTTTAAGATTTTTTATTTATTCATTTGAGACAGAGATACAGAGAGAGAGCATGAGCAGGGGGAGAAGCAGAGGGAGAGGGAGAAGCAGGCTCCCTGCTGAGCCAGGAGCCCGATGTGGGGCTCAATCCTAGGACACCGAGATCACAACCTGAGCCAAAGGCAGACGCCCAACCACCTGAGCCACCCAGGTGCCCCCATAAATAAAATCTTTAAAAAAAAAAAAAAAAAACTCTCTCAAAAGGGAAGAAGTTAACCTTGCCCTCATGAGAGAGCATTTTTAAGTATTTTTAAGATGGGAAAAAAATTGACGGGAAAGATTATTAAATTTAACTAATAATGCCATAATCACAAAACTAAAACAAATATTTTCACTGAAAACATTTTAAGTTCTTTCTTTCTTTTTTTTTTAAAGATTTTATTTATTTGACAGAGAGAGACACAGCAAGAGAGGGAACACAAGCAGGGGCAGAGGGAGAGGGAGAAGCAGGCTTCCCGTGAAGCAGGAGCCCGATGCGGGGCTTGATCCCAGGACCCTGGGATCATGACCTGAGCTAAAGGCAGACGCTCAACGACTGAGCCACCCAGGCGCCCCTTAAGTTCTTTCTTAACATTATTTCATATTCCTGAATTTTTATTTCTCTTCATTTACCTATCACACACTTTCTTAAGTCTGTATTTCATTTTTATGGAAAAGTTGTTCACTTAAAATGCTCAGCTGGGCCAAAACAAAGCTTTCTTAACATTATACATGTGCAACTTTCTCCTCTAATTAAAAAAAAAAAAAAAAAGATTATAGAGAGAAAACCTGGTTTTACTTTTTAATACTGCTCTTGCCTGGCTGTGGGAAAATTGGCATGAGTAGTAACAGTCTATGTAAGAAAAGGAAATGTTTCTAGAGTATTCCTCCAGCATCAGCCATCTTTTGACATTCTTTTGCTAAAAACAAGTTAATCTTAGCCATATACTCATCATATCTGAAACGATAAGGGATTATAGAGGCATGACTCTGGGATAAGCCAGATTATCTTCTATTAAAAACCAAATTAACCAGCCTCTTTCTCTCACCTTTTCTACAAAAATGATTAAGAAAACAGCCTGCCTGAAATCTAACTACTATTTGTCAGTCAAATACAAAATATAAAAAGGATTATTTGCTAACCAGAGAGTAGGGAAAGCTAAAAAAGTATCTCTCAATAATCTATTTCTATTCTGTAAAAGGGCCCCTGTGATACCAAAATCTACTTTCATGTAGAATCATCTTCACCTTCACTATTTTAGGAAAAAACAAGGCAGTTTATCTGTCATTTTACATAAATGCTTTAACATTACATGCTATTTCTTGGACAAATTAAGAGTCAATTAGCTTGAATATCTCTCACTTTTTACTTTCAAAGGAAAAATGAAGCCTAATCAAAGGACTGCATAACGCTGTCATATAACTCTGTATAGTTGCTATTCTTTTCCCCTGAATTTCTAAAAATGTAGCATTTTGCTAAAATATCTAGGGGGCAGACATCTTTAGGAATTCCATCCAGCTTACAACACCACTCCTTACTCTGAAAGCAGCCTGTCAAATCTCTAATCATCAGGTATTTGCTACATGATCTTGCTTCCCTAGCCAAAACTGATGGTACCAAGGGGCAACTGATATTTTAGCAAGCCAAACAATCTTTCTCCCAGGAAAATGCAAATAAGACTGAGAGAAACAGCCAGGTAGTTTAGACTGGTTGGTTAAAAAGAGGAGATTAAACCTGTGGGGTGAACAGAGAAACAATAATCAGCTAGCTGACAGAAAATAAAGTAAAAACATAAAGCAAACAAAAAATGGAATCCCAGTTCTAGTCAAGTCTTGAGGCCCAGCTACATTCTATCCTTTGAGTTTCCTGAAAGCCATTTATCTTTGCTCTAAATTCTCTTGCATCGCTCAAAGCTACAGCAAGTTAGTTCCTAGTACTTAAAACCAAAAAGTCCTAATAAGTATAACCCACCTTCACCTTCTTCATCCTCTTCTCCTTCTTCCTCTTCCTCTTCCTCTTCTTCCTCAGGGATACTGTCTACTGTATGGCGATCGTCCTCATCTTCATCCTCTTCTTCCTCCACATCCACATCATCTTCATCATCTTCTCCTTCTTCCTGCTGTTCTTCTTCTACTTCTCCTTCGTCAGAATACTGCCCTTCCTGGGGGACAGAATTCCGATCAGGAGAAATGGGTTCGAAGTAATCTTCTCTATGAGAAGCATCCTCTTCCTTATCACCAGACACTGAAAAATGGAGATTTAAGAGACAGAATCTTTTAATGGTTTAAATAACATGAGGTAGCAGACAGGATACTGTAGCTACTTAATGCCATTTTGGATAATTTAGCTCATAAATACCCTTTTAAAAAAAGGGGTAGAATTACCTGCTTTTAAAAATATTGCATAATTTTTTATGAAGAACTGCATGAAGTTCTTGCAGTGTTCTATGCAGCACACTGCATAATTTTATACAGTGACAATTAATAAAGTACACTGTTTTATGTTCTAAACCAGAAACTAATCCTTTTCTTTTCAGCTATTAAGTACACAGGTTATTATCTCTTCCAATACATACTGCTTATTTTTAACTAGTACTCTTCTGTATATAACACTACAACACTTTCTTTTCTTTTTTTTTTTTCAACACTTTATTTTCAAAGCAATGTTGATACAGCTTCAAATGAATGAACTGATTTTTTTTTAAACAAGTTCACCTGCCAACAGAAAAACAAAAGGAAATACTGCACAGGAAAAGGGTGGGGGGCATTCATTAAGATCGATTACCTACATCTACTTTTCTTCCTTTAATCAAAAAGCACTATAACATTAATCAAGGTGGGGGGGACCGATTTTATTCATACCTGGCAGAGGTATGGGATCATCTTCATCATCATCAGGTGGAGGCGGTCCTGGAGGAGTTCTTGGTCCCCTTGGCTGTGGTCTTGGAGGGCTTCCATTAAACTGATCTTCTTTCTCCCCATCAGCTAGTTTTAGTAGAGACAGAAAAAGAACTTCCAAATTATTAAAATAAAGTGAAATGAATGCATGACAAAAATGCTGTTAATCATTTGAGTTTTTCATCTACAGAATTTATTGATAAGCTTTTCCTTCCCAACATCTAACAAATTTTACTAATTAATTTATATTAAAGAAGTTAGAATTTCTGACTTCCCACATACTAAAATATATTCTTGGGCATTATCCCAGAGAAATGAAGACTTAACTTTCCTCAGGAAAATGTACACAAAAAGCTGTTCATAACAGCCTTATTTGCAAAAGTCAAAAACTGGAAACTACTTAAGTGTCCTTCAGTGGTTGAACAGCTAAATAAACTATGATATATCCATACTAATATAATATTATTCAGCAATTAAAAAGAACGAACTATTGATACACACAACAAAGTGGATGAACTTCAAAGAAATGATACTGATTGGAAAAGGCCAATCTCAAAAAGATACCTACTGCATGATTCCATCTATGTAATACTCATGAAGTAACAAAATTATAGAGTTGGAGAACAGATTAGTGGCTGCCAAAGGTTAGGGATGGGTAGCATGCATGTAGCTATTAAAGAATAATACCAGAATAACTTGATGGTACAGTCAAGTGTCTTGACTGTAGTGGTAGTTATGAAAGGCTATACATAACATAAAGCTACATACAGCTACACATACACACACACACACACACACAAGTGCATGTACAATTGGTGAAATCTGAACAAGCTCTATAGAGAATTTTGTTTTACAGTTGTAAAAGTGGTTATCATTGGGGGAACCTGGGGAAAGAGTGCACAGGACTTCTTCATGCAGTTCTTCACAACCTCTTATGGATTATAATTATTTCAGAATAAAAAAGAAAACAGGGGCGCCTGGGTGGCTCAGTCATTAAGCGTCTGCCTTCAGCTCAGGTCATGATCCCAGGGTACTGGGGTCAAACCTCTACATCGGGCTCCCTGCTCAGTGGGAAGCCTGCTTCTCCCTCTCCCACTCCCTCTGCTTGTGTTCCCTCTCTCACATTCTCTCTGTCAAATAAATAAAATAAAATCTTAAAAAAAAAACTAAAAACATACATTCATATACAGAAAATGTATGAGCACAAGTGTCAATTTTAAAACAAGTCAGTAAATTAAACAAAAATTCTGAGTAGCCACTATATATGTTAGGCACTGTGATTAAGACTAGATGTGATAATGATAAGACTAGAAATACAAATGCAAGTAAAACATACTCTCAGTCCACAGGGAGTTCAAAGTCTGGTTAAAAAGACAAATGAGCACAGAAAACTGAAGGATTAAAAGAAAAAGAAAAGTGATGGGGCATCTGGGTGGCTCAGTCAATTGGTTTCCCCAGGTCATGATCTTATGGGTCGTGAGAACAAGCCACATGCTCAGCAGGGAGTTTGCTCGGGATTCTCTCTCCCTCTCCCTTTGCCCCTCTCCCCACGCCACCCTCCACCCCATACTCTCACTCTCTCTCTTTCTCTCTAAAATAACTGGATAAGTCTTTAAAAAACAAAAGTGAAAGATTAACTTTACTGAACAGGTAAGATTTAAGAAAAGAGATGAAAAGGGTGCCTGGGTGGCGAAGTCAGTTGAGCATCCGACTCAGTTTGGGCTCAGGTCCTAATCTCAGAGTCATGGGATCGAGCCCTGCAAGGGGCTCCATGCTCGGGGCAGTCTGCTTTAGAGTCTTTCTCCCTCTGAGACAAACCATAAGAGACTCTTAATCATAGGGAACAAACTGAGGGTTGCTGGAGGGGAGAGAGGTAGGGGAATGGGGTAACTGGGTGACAGACATTAAGGAGGGCACATGATGCAATGAACACTGGGTATTATAGAAGACTGATGAATCACTGACCTCTACCTCAAAAACCAATAATATATATTAATTAACTGAACTTAAATTAAAAAAAAAAGGATTCCTTCTCCCTCTCTCTGCCCCTCTCCCCTCTCTAAAATAAATAAATCTTTAAAAAGAAGAGATGAAAATACAGTATGTGACTATCAGAGACAAAGAGTTCACATCACACTATTATTTGCTATTTATTTATTATTATTTACTTATCATGCTTAAGAGGAGGTCATTTTATTGGCTCATTAAATGTTCACTCCTTATTCCAGTGAATAATACTGGAATAAGGAGAAGAGATCCTGGGAAACAGGAGTCCAGCTGCCTGCCTTATAGAAGGAAAGCCACTGAAATTTAATAGAGTTCTTATTTTTCTTGTCTCCAGTTAATGAGCAAAAGGTTCTCAAAAATGGGGAAAAATCTGCATTTAGACATCTAACCAAATCTGAAAAGCACTCCTGAAAAAAAAAAAAATTAACGTGAGTATTCTAAGAATATATACCGAATTTACTGCCTATTCCTCAATTCCTTTGGAGATACTTTTGATATTAAACCATGAGTAACCACTGGATTACATTTACATATTTTAAATAAAAAAACCTCAGGTCAATTCAAACAGCATTCTAGGAAACTAGAGGAAGAAAATAAAATATAACCACTTCAACATAAAAAGAAACTCTTTTTTTAAATTTTTTATTGTTATGTTAATCACCATACATCATTAGTTTTTGATGTAGTGCTCCATGGTTCATTGTTTGTGCATAACACCCAGTGCTCCACGCAGAATGTGCTGTCTTTAATACCCATCACCAGGCTAACCCATCCCCCCAACCCCCTCCCCTCTAGAAACCTCAGTTTGTTTTTCAGAGTCCATCGTCTCTCATGGTTCGTCTCCCCCTCCGACTTACGCCCCTTCATTCTTCCCCTCCTGCTATCTTCTTCTTTAAAAAGAAACTCCTATAGGAAAGAACTGCAAGACTGACAATGATATCTTCACAAGTTTTAAGAAAGATTCAAAGGGTGAAAGAGCTATTTGAATTACCTTTTCCTACTATAATAAACGTTAAGTGTCACTGACAAAGACAAATTTAAAATTCTCACCATGTTTTGGATTCCTTTTCAAACTTGGCTGTGGCTGGGGAGGAGGTGGAGGTGGAGGTGGTGGAGGTGGAGAGTCTCTGTCATGACTTATCACTCTATCCACTGATCCATATATTGCCAGTGTCAGACAATTATACCAGCCTCTTAACACCAAACCATCGGTATTCACCTAATTTGTTTGGGGAAAATATCTTTCAAGTTAATGTTTTAATATGCCAAAAGTAAACTGATATCAAATTACTTTGTGGTTAAACTGAAGTCTTTAAAAGTATGCAGAAACTGCAAAGGTCAATACTGGTGGAAATCTACCCAGAGGCATAGCTTTTATATGGCCCTCCAGAATTGCCATACCTAAACCTGTCTCAAGACTAAATCTCCCCTGTCTGGTACCTTATGTCAACTCTGTTCAAAAAGCATAACCAGATTCCCAATCAAGAGAATAGAAATGAGAACAAAATTAAGTGGGAGTTACTGCCAATTAATAAATTAAATCCCAATAGTTAAATAGGTCATGGAAGTGCACAAAAGCACAAACTGTGCCCAGTCTGAAGAATTATAAAGTCCACAAAATTGTATAGCATTGTTTTTACATGCTCAACTCATACATGCAGGTATATTTTATATACCTGCACTGTACTTAAAAACTAAGGGTAAGGGGTGCCTGGGTGGCTCAGTCGTTAAGTGTCTGCCTTCGGCTCAGATTATGATCCCAGGGTCCTGGGATTGAGCCCCGTGTAGGGCTCCCTGCTCAGCAGGAAGCCTGCTTCTCCCTCTCTGACTCCCCCTGCTTGTGTTCCTTCTCTCGCTGTATCTCTGTCAAATAAATAAATAAAACCTTAAAAAAAAAACAAAAAAACAAGGGTAACCAGAAGTATTAAACAAAGTGTTTTTGCAAAGAAATTTTCTCTTAAAAAGATCAAAGACTTTATCAATGCCATCAATCCTCAGTATTTTCTTTTGTTTTTCAATACTTATCTACATTAATTGCCATATTTTCATAATAACTATGAGAGGTAGCCAGAGTGAGTATCATCCACAGGTAAGAAAATCAGAGTGTCAGTAGAAGAACCTGAACTAGAAACCAAAGCTCCTGACTTCTGAGTTTTTTCCACTCTACCATGTTGAGTAAAGATAAAGTAATAAGTACTAATACAGCCCCTTCTAAAGGCATGATAAGGAAGAAAGAAATTATTATTTTCCTTGCTAACTCTAGCAAACTCCAGTAAAGGGAAACTAGGGGCCAGAAGAAAGGCTCAAAGACTATGTCCAGGGATCAACAGATTTTAAACAGAAGCCCCACTGGAAGACAAATAAAGAGATAAGATAATTTTTAGTCTAAACAGAATGTAGAGAATTAAATACCCACCTCCCCACCAAAAAAACAAATAGGCTAAATAGTCCCATATCAGATCACAGTGATTTTTACATTTCTGATTGTGTATGATTTAGCTCTTCTAGATGCTTCCAGAATGGCATTTTGTATATCAAGAAATAAGACATACTTTTGATATGAAAAAGAAGAGATATAAAATATGTATTTGTTAAGAAACCTAAGCCACAGTGGTATCTAATAACAATTTACCTCCTGTCACCTTCTGAACTTGCTCACCTAAAGAAAAGAGGGGAAAGCACAAACGCTGGCCTCTTCCTGACTCACATTAGAATTAGAGGAAGAAAGAGCTTTATGGGTAGACAATGACATTACATTGTCTTTGCTCCATTTTAAAATAGCTTCTAGACACAAGAGGAATCAGACAAGAAATGATGTTATCCTGCATCACTAGAACCAAATAGGCTGATATTCTGCATCACTGGTTTATTTAGATCAAAACTTTCAAGTGAAAACAAACAGTAGGAACAAGATGAAAACTGACTTCTGCAATTACCTTTGAGTTGGGTCTAAAGATGATAGAAGTGTTCTCATCATATTCCAGGCTGCCAAAAGAGGAGGAATAAATATACAGGCTCAAACACTGAACATCACAGTTCATGAAGAAGTCTTTCTAAACTTTTATGTTTTAATAAAACCAAATGCTAGATTGTTTTAATAAACCACAAAGTTTAGTTTTAATTTACTCTCCCCAAAAAGTTATCAAGTGTAAAACAAACTCCCCAGAGATTCTGATTTAACTGGTCTGGGATGGGCACAGGTATCAGTATTTTTTTTTTAAAGCATCCCAGCTTTAAAAAAAAAAAAAAATGCAACCCAGGTAATTCCAATATACAGCCAAAGTAGAGAACCATTGCATTATAGCCTTCCAAAAATGTATAATGGGACCAAACAGAGAAAAGTACCTATTTTTATCAAGTAGGTACTAACATAAGAAAAACATTCTATAAGATTAAAAATTAGCTGCTTCAGATTATTTAGGTTCCCTTCTTTTTTTTTAAAAAGTTAAATTATCAATATAAGTTAATAATAACTGAATGAAGGATCAATTAAACAAGTAAAATCTAAAAAACTGTTAATTCATGGACAGGGATAGAAATTTTTCTATTTTTAAGCCACCTTTAAATTTTTTATTTTATAAATGAGTTCTAAGTAAACTCATTTAATGGTCAATTAGTTTGCAGATATCAAAACAACTATCTACATACAAGCATGTATTAGATAATCCAACATGGGGGTTTCTATTAACAAAATTCTCACTTTACAAAATATGACTATGGAATTTTAAATTATGTAGCAGTGTGATGTAAAAGACACAAATTATTAGCTCTCAATATGTTTACACAGTTCTTTTAAAGAAATTAAAAAGCAATCTTTTCCAAATTAGGTTATTATCAAATCATTTGATATGTATAAGAAATGTATACACCAATAAAAAGCAAACAAAAGATGGCTAATGTTTCATACATTTAAAATTTTATTTTATAATAACTCAGCATCTTCTTAGGAGCTTGATATTTCTTTAATAATGCCAACTGGTCAAATAAATCCTTTTTCTTCTATCTAAAGAATAAAAAGGTTTGCCTACTAATTCCTGAGTTTCAGGTGAAATTACCTAGTAGGTACATACCTTCCCAACCTATCGAAAACTGGGGCACTTGGTTTGCTTACATTGTTAAAGAATAAGTCTAATTGAAATGTGTGTGGAGAGGTCTCCCTGTGAATGAAACAAAGTTGAAACGTCAGCCTGTGCAATAATCAGTTCCTAAATTAAAACAAAAGACAAAGTAAGTACAAATTTAAAAGCAATTCTAGAATTATATCTTAAGATTTAAATAAAAATATATAGTTAATTGTAATATTTTCCATAATTTTAATCATATCCAATTCTCAAGAAGGCAACTTCACTTTGAGTATTACTGAAAGTGAAATTTTAATAATCAAGTATCTTTAGCCTGCTACTTGGACCATTCTAATACACGTAAATATTTTTAAATCTTAATGTATTATAAAGGCAAATGCTAATTAATTGTGACATCTAATTTTATAATTCTTTATAGCATGATTCCCTTCCATTAGCATAAAGAATGAGGAGTTAACTAACTTCAAGTTATATAATTACAATTTGATTTCAACCTAACCAACATTAATACAAGATTATAGCATCAGAGCCCTAAATTGTGACTTAAAGCCTAAATCCCTATTTGTATAGCAACAATTTGCATAAATATTTTGATTCTTTTGTAGATTTATATAGTTAAGAGTAAAACCTATTTAATTTGTGTTAGAATGAAATCTTACTTGATATATATTTCACCCTTGGCTGAAATTCCTTAGAGTCAACTGAAAACCTTGATTTTAAATACCACATACTTTTTATTTACAAAAAATCCAAACGGAAAAAGTGTAATGCCCCGAGTATATCAAACAGGTTCCCTCATGCACAGATTGAAGTAAAAACAGGTGCAATCGTTCTGAAAGGCAATATGGCAATAAAATTCAGGAGAATGAGAAAATGTTCACACCATCTGATCCAGAAATACTTTTTTCTAAGAAGTGTTTCTATGGAAACACTGTTATACAAAAATTTTTTTCAAGAGGATGCTCATCATACTCTCACTTGTAATTTGAAAAATAAAAAACACCTTATGATCCCCACATAGGAAACTAGCCAAATAAATTACAGTACAGTAGTACCCCGTTATCCACAGGGGATACGTTCCAAGACCCCAATGGATGCCTGAAACCATGGATTGTACTGAACCCTATATATACTGTGTTTTTTCTTATATATATATATATCTACATATATACACCTACAATTTATAATTAGACAAAGTAAGAGATTAACAACAACTAATAATAAAATATAACAATTATAATATACCATAATAAAAGTTATATGAATGTGGTCTCTCTCAAAATATCTTATTGTACTGAACTCACTCTTCTTGTGAGATGAGATGATAAAATGTCTATGTGATGAGATGAAGTGAGGTGAGTGACACAGGCATTGTGACTTAGCGTTGGGCTACTACTGACCTTCTGACGATCTGTCAGAAGGAGGATCATCTGCTTCTGGACTGCGGTTGACCGCAGGTAACTGAAACCCGGAAAGTGAAACGGTGGATAAGGGGGGACTACTGTACAGTCATTCATTAGATTATGCAACCATTAGAAATCATATTTTCAAATAATACTTAATGATGTGAAAGTAGTCCTGATATAATGTTAAGTAAAATAAAGAAATACACAAAATAGTATACAGTTGGGTCAGAGTAGCATACCTTTACCTTACCCAAATTCAACTATATATGTGCTCAACATCTCTAGTCTTTCCCTCCTATCCTTCTTCAAACTAGACCCTGACCTTCAATACCTCAAGGAAAGGAAAAAGGGCTCAAATGCAAATCCTCTACTTTTGAGGCCCCAAAGACTCAGGTGCTAGTCACTGAAAAGTGATTTAAAGAATCAATGGTGAGACGCCTGGGTGGCTCAGTCAGTTGTCTGCCTTCAGCTCAGGTCATGATTCCAGGGTCTTGAAATCAAGTCCCGCGTCAGGTTCCTTGCTCAACAAGGAGCCTGCTTCTCTCTCTGCCTGCCTTTCTCCCTGCTTGTGCTCTCTCTCTCTCTAACAAAAAAAGAAAATCTTTTTTAAAAATAAAAATAAAATAATCAGTGGTAATTTGACTGCACTAGACTTTCATCTTAAAACTTGTTGACTCAAACCTAACCTCACATAAGATACCACATTTACAAAAAATAACAAAATATACAAACACACATAAACATTAAATAACACAAGCATCAAATGTAAGGATTTTCTCAGGATGAAGGAATTAAAGGGATTTTAATTTTACCTATACATTTCTGAGTTTTATAATGAGAAAAACACTACTGTAAAGTATGCTGCACAAATATTACTTGATCTCTAACATTACTTCCCGACATCTTACATTTGCATGACTGTATTAATACTTCATTTTACTGTTCTATAACATATTAATCACGTATAAAGTTGTTCCTGATAATTTCATATTTGGAATTATTAAAACATGAACTGCCATTCACCCCCAGCTAAGAAACAGGTAAGAGATAAGAGGATAGAATATGTAACAATACTCCTACCAATTGCAGCCAATGACAGAAATCCATTTTGCCCGCTGTGCCAGCCAGTGTCCAAGATAGCCCCCAAAGACCCCTCATTTCTGACACCTTTGTGTAGTTCCCTCCCACACTGTACCAGCAGAATATGTAATCAACAGAATATGGTAAAAATGACAGTATGCCATTTCTGATATTAAGTTATAAGCATGCTCTCTCACTCTTGGATCACTGGCTCTGTAGGAATCCATGTTTTGACACGAGCAGCCCCATAGCGAGGGTCTCCTGGCAAGGAACTGAAGTCTCCTGACAAGAACCCCCATGTGAGTGAGCTTCTAAGCAAATTCTCCAGCCCCAGTCAAATCTGAGACTACAGCCCTGGCCTATATCTTGACTATAACATCAGGGAGAACTTGAGCCAACTAAGCCACTTCTGGTTTCTTGACCCTCAGAAATAGTGTGAAATAATAAATGTTTACTGTTTTGGTAAATGCCAATTTTGCTGTAATCTGTTAGGTAGCAATAGATAACAGACCTTCCTTGACAGTCTGTTACAATTACAGAAGACTGTTAGATACTCTATCATTCTTCCATCTTTCCCATTCTACACACATCTCCTTTAAAGGAAAAAATAGGAAGAAAATTTAGGAAAACATGTTTTAATTTCCTTAAACATGGAAAAAAAGATATGAAATAAATTATGATTTCTCATTATAATCATTAAACATTCTTGTTTTGTATTTGTTTTACTTTTGAATGACTTGAAAACTTTTGAAGATTTTATATCTATTTCTACAAATAACCAACTACATTTCATAATTATGAAGAAATGAGCCCTTAACTTTGAATCTGTACCATAACACTGACTACTAAGTAGCTGGTTTAACTCTTACAAGGAAGAGAAGTTAAGCCATCACAGCATGCACATAATGAAATGTGGTATTGAGACTATAAGCTAAAAACTCACATAAATAAATGTGTTATATATATTCATGCTTCCACAACCAAAATTTGGCTTATACTTCCAATTCATGTAATTAAAATGATAATGATTATTCATGTTACAACAAAGATCAAATTCCTCTGTTTTAGGTCAGCTGTTAAAGTTATCAACACCACATCGAGACCATGTCTTATATTTTGCTTATTCCCACAGAGCCTAAGAAAGAGAAAGCATCAAACAACTATTTGCTAATTACAACTAAAGGATAATGTGAAGCTAAAATTTATAAAAAAGACACATGTATCAGGCTAAGAAAATCACTAAGTCAGAAAACTGGTATTATAAAATAATATAAAAGACATATTTCTAAATATTCAGACTAATTCTTATTTATTTTCAAGGAAAAAAACAGGTTAAAAATAATTCATCTTAAAAAAAAAAGCCTTCATCTACTAGATTGTCCCACCCTAGAATATTTTAGAAATATAAACCTATTTCACCAATTAAAAAATAAATGAAGAAAAAAATTTCATCTAGTACTTAGATCAAAAAATTGCTCTTTTCAGATTTATGATACATGGATTATATAGAAAGCCTATAGTCAATTACAATGCAACATAACATAACCATAACTGAATAAAGTTTTAGGGTTTTTGTGTTTTTGTTTTTTCGTTTTTACTTCCAAAAGATTACCTTAAATTTTTATATTTAAGAGTATGTCTAAGACAATCTTTATAGTCACAAACACTTTTAAAAAGAAAGTTGACTTACCCGTATGCTCTATTATCTGGCAGACTGCTATGGGCTCTTACTCCTGGGGGTATGACTCGGACTTCATTGATATAAACCACACATGGAAAACGAACTACATCTATATGAGAACTTTGCTTTAAAAAAAAAAAAGGGAAGGAGAAGGACATACTGTAAGCAAAACACTGTTCAAAATTTATTCGTCTTCAATTTCTTTCTTTCAGAATGTCACAAATTTTCTTAAACTCCGTATCATTAAAAGTGTTATATTATTTATAATACTGTAGAAATCATTGTTTTGAAAATAGCTGATGATAAAATGTACTAATTAAATCTCTCCATGTGTGTATGAACATTTTCTGCAGCATATTTGCCTCTCTGCAGCATATTTGCCTCTCTGCTGATGTTCTGCTTAGGCCAATACAGACCCACAATCCCTCACTGTGAGAGATGCCTTTCACAATACTAACTTACTGTGTTTTTAGAAAAGGTAATATAATACAAATACTGTGTATTGCTTAACACCCACTGCTTCTGGGGCAGTACCTTGTAATCAAACCATTATTTCTGAAACTACATGTATAAACATTCACACTAAATAAAGATTATAACTACCATGTCAGTTCAAATCAGACTGCATAGCCAAATGAATTTTTCTGCCATTTTTGACTTTCTGAATTATAGAGAAGAGACTAAGGATCTATGACTTTTTTGACAGCAGCTGAACTTGTATACTAATTATTACAAATATACTGTAGATATTCCACAAATACTGTAACAGATTTACACAAAAGAAATTAGCATTTTGTCTCAAACTTTGGTGCTATGTTTCCTTCCTGTAAGGAACTTCTTTTTTTTAAAGATTTTATTTATTTATTTATTTGAGAGAGAGCACACGCATGCATAAGCGAGTGGAGGAGCAGAGGGAGAGGGAGAACCTCAAACAGACTCCGTGCTGAGCACAGAGCAACGTGGGGCTTGATCTCATGACTCAGTGATCATGACCTGAGCTGAAACCAAGAGTTGGACGCTTAACCGACTGAGCCACCCAGGTGCCCCTCTAAGGAACTTCTCTACTTATAAACTGTACTATATAGAAGCTCCCTTGCTTACATGTTATAAATTCTCATTAATACATACAAAGGAGGGATACCTGGGTGGCAGTCGGTTAAGCGGTTGCCTTCGGCTCCGGTCATAATCCCAGGGTCCTGGGATCAAGTCCCGCATCAGGCTCCTTGCTCAGCAGAGAGCCTGCTTTTCCCCCCGCTTGAGCACGCTCTCGCTCTTGCTCTCTTTCTCTCTGACAAATAAATAAAATCTTTAAAAAATGTATGTACAGGGGCGCCTGGGTGGCTCAGTCATTAAGCGTCTGCCTTTGGCTCAGGTCATGATCCCAGGGTCCTGGGATCAAGCCCCACATCGGGCTCCCTGCTCAGCAGGAAGCCTGCTTCTCCCTCTCCCATTCCCCCTGCTTGTGTTCCCTCTCTCGCTGTGTCTCTCTCTGTCAAATAAATAAATAAAATCTTTAAAAAAATTAAAAATAAAATAAAAAATATATGTACAAAGGAAACTTAGAACAAAGTTCATTAACTGTATCCTCCTCTACCCTGCCCTATACTGATTAATTAATAGTATCAGTAGTTAGGGTGTAAATGCTGTGGAC
The DNA here is from genome assembly GCF_009762305.2 of Zalophus californianus. Classification (NCBI taxonomy): domain Eukaryota; kingdom Metazoa; phylum Chordata; class Mammalia; order Carnivora; family Otariidae; genus Zalophus; species Zalophus californianus. Next base: position 149,851,136 of record NC_045598.1, read on the forward strand.
CTAAAAAAAAAAAAATGAACTTAAGGTTTTATGAACAGCCTTTCAAAATCTATTTTGTTTGTAAGCAGAAGAGTTTCTGCATAAGTTGCTACCCCTTTTATTCAATGTTTCTTTCTTTCTTTTTTTTTTAAAGATTTTATTTATTTGACAGAGAAAGACACAGCAAGAGAGGGAACACAAGCAGGGGGAGTGGGAGAGGGAGAAGCAGGCTTCTACCGAGCAGGGAGCTCGATGCGGGGCTCGATCCCAGGACCCTGGGATCATGACCTGAGCTGAAGGCAGACACTTAATGACTGAGCCACCCAGGTGCCCCTCAATGTTTATTTCTAAACATTTATTAAATGTCTATTATGTTCCAAGGAATGCCAGGTCCCAAGGACACCGAGACAAAGACATGACTTCAGCCATTAAGGAAGAGACCATCTGTTGTGGTAGACATATTGCTATGATACAGACTCACACAGGATACTGTACAAAGTCAAAGGGGTACTTACCTAACTCAGGTTGTGGGCAAAAAATTGTGGGGAGGAAAAGAGGAGTATCAGGAAAGATTTCCCAAAAGAAGTAGCACCTGAGCTAAATAAGTCTTAAAGGAAAACAAGAATTCGTGGAAAAGGAGGAGAGGAAACAACTTTCCAAGCAAAGGGAGAAACATTCACATAAGGAATGCAAACAAGACCTTGGAAGGTTCAAGAAACTATAAGCATAGTTCACCGTGGCTAGAGGGCAAAATGGGGGAGAGAGGGAAGTAGGGCAGAGTAGCTAAATACAATCAATAAAATTCCAAGAAAAAATTTTAAGATTTTATTTATTTGACAGAGAGAGAGCACAAGCGGGCGGGGTGGGGGGTTGCAGCAGGCAGAGGGAGAGGGAGAAGCAGACTCCCTGCTGAACAGGCAACCCGACACAGGGCTCGATCCCAGGACCCTGAGATCACAACCTGAGCCCAAGGCAGACACTTAACCAACTGAGCCACCCAGGCGCCCCAAGAAATAAAATTTTTATCTACTGCCATAGGTCAACTCCAAATCTAAATCACCATTTAGGACCTCTCTCCCAAGCCCCAGACCACTATAACCAATTGCCAACCAGATACCTCCACTTCAGTGTCCCTCTGGCACCACAAACTCAACAAGCCAAAACTGAAATCTTCTGTATCAGTGATAATAACACCATCCACACGATGGCCAAGAGAGAAACCATTATCACCCTTTGCTTCTTTCTCATTCTCTCACCTGTATCATTCATTTAAACATCAAGTCCTATTGATTAAACCTCTAAATAGCTCTCAAATCTGTGTATTTCTCGGAGCGCTTGGGTGGCTCATTCGGTTAAGCATCTGCCTTCGGCTCAGGTTATGATCCCAAGAGTCTTGGGATCAAGTCCTGCATCAGGCTCCCTGCTCAGCAGAGAGCCTGCTTCTCCCTCTCCCTCTGCCCCTACCCCCTCACTCACGTTCTCAAACACTCTGCTCTCTCTTTAAAATCTTTAAAAACCTGTGTATTTCAGGGCACCTGGGTGGCTCAGTGGGTTAAGCATCTGCCTTCGGCTCAGGTCATGGGATCAAACCCCACATCGGGCTCCCTGCTCAGGCATGGAGTCTGCTCCTCCCTCTCCATATGCCCCTCCCCCCGCCCGCTTGTGCTCTCTCTCTCAAATAAATAAAATCTTAAAAAAAAAAAATCTGTGGGAGCGCCTGGGTGGCTCAGTTGGTTAAGAGACTGCCTTCGCCTCAGGTCATGATCCTGGAGTCTTGGGATCGAGTCCCCCATCGGGCTCCCTGCTCAGCAGGGAGTCTGCTTCTCCCTCTGAACTTCCCCCCCTCTCATGCTCTATCTCATTCTCTCTCTCAAATAAATAAAATCTAAAAAAAAAAAAAATCTGTATTTCTCTCCATTATTGCTGTCACTTCTCTAGTTCTAGACACTATGCACACTAATCTGGATTACAATAGGAATCCTGGTTTTGTGCTTCTTTCTTGCCCCCCTCCAACCCATTCTCCTATTGCAGTCTGGTCCTTCCAGAAGGTAAATGTATCATTCCCCTGTTCCTTAATGTCCCCAGGCCAAATTCCTTGACTAATAAACAAATACAGTCTCTTCTTATCACTCCAAATTTATAGCCCCAACATACCATGCTCTTTCTCACCTTCATGCTAATATATCTGCTCCCACACTCCTCTGTCCCACTTCCTTTTAAAGGTCAACTTTCTCTTAAAAGCTGTGCCAGGGCAAGTCTAAACAGGTGCCTCTCCCGGTGAATCAAAAGCCTCATATCAAACTAAATTGTAATCGCTTTTCTTTCTCCCACTGGAGTGGTATTTCAAGAAGACAAGAACCAAGTCTCAGTTTACTGTTACGTTCATAGTGCCTAGCATATTCATTTAATGAATGACTTTTAATAAGTGCTTAATAAAAGCTGACTGAATTGTTTTCAGAAAGTTAAAAATATTACAGTGAAGTAGTAGCTTAAGATATCTCAAGGAGTATAGGGGCACCTGTGTGGTTCAGTCAGTTAAGTGCCTGACTTCGGCTCAGGTCATGATCTCAGGGTTCTGGGATTGAGCCTCACGTCAAACCCCACATCGGGCTCCCAGATCAGCAGGGAGTCTGCTTCTCCCTCTTCTTCTCCCTCTGCCCCTCCCCCAGCTCGTGTGCGTGCTCACTCTCTCTCAAATAAATAAAATCTTAAAAAAAAAAAAAGATATCAGGACACCTGGGTGGCTCAGTCAGTTAAACGTCTGCCTTAGGTTCAGGTCATGATCCCAGGGTTCTGGGACTGAGTCCCACATCAGGCTCCTTGCTCAGCAGGGAGCCTGCTTCTCCCTCTGCCTGCCGCTCCCCGTGCTTGTGCACTCTCTCTCCCTCTCTTTCTGACAAATAAATAAAATCTTAAAAAAATAAAATTAAAAAAGATATCTAGAGGAGTATATAAACCTAAGAACACAGGTTGGCAATGGGAAATCATGAGAGATTTATGATTATGGAGGTAACAGGAATGTGAAGAATAAATTGGTCAAATTCCAGGACTCTGACCCACATTTACCTTCAGAAAGAGTTCCTGTGTGTCACAGTATAGCTGTCTCCCCCACCTCACTCTTCTATCCCTGAAAATATTTTCTCTTCTCTTTTTATACTCTCCTTAAAGGTAGGCTAAGGCTATCTCATCTATTCCTACCACTTCCATTATCATTTTTATTCAGATGCGTTCCAAAGTGGTTTCTTTGGACTGGGGTGCCTGGGTGGCTCAGTGTGTTTAGTGCCTGACTCGGTATCAGCTCAGGTCATGATCTCAGGGTCATGGGGTCTAGCCCCAGGTCAGGCTCTGCACTGAGTGTGGAGCCTACTTGGGATTCTCTCTCTCCCTCTCCAGATAAATAAATAAATAAATAAATATTCTCTTTACCCCTTTCCCTCTGCCCTCCACGCCCACCCCCCCTAAAAAAATAAAATAAAATGAAGTAGGAATTTCTAGCATCAATCACTCTTGTTAAGACTATATTTTAACCCAGCAATTCCACTCTAGAAAGTAATAAATAATTAAAGATGCATCGGGGTGCCTGGGTGGCTCAGTGAGTTAAATGTCCGATTCCTGACCTCAGCTCAGGTCTTGATTTCAGGGTCATGAGTTCAAGCCCCACACTGGGCTCCATGCTGGGCATAGAAACTACTTAAAAAAATAAAAATAGAAATAAAAAAATAAACACATCACTGTAAAACGTTAGAAACCTAAATGTATGAGAATATATAAATAACAGCACTACCACTCAAAGAAATATTATGCATCCCAAAAAATGGTATTATATAGAATATTTAGGGAAAGAAACAGGATGGCTAGAGGACAGGAATAAGAAAAAACCATACTTTTTATTGTATACCCTTCTGTACCTTTTGAATTTGTACCTCATACATGTTACTTTGTCATAATAAAATAATGTTTTAAAATAAAGTATACTTTTAAAATGTTATGTAAGCATAACTCTTGGTCTATAAAGATGCACGACACATTGTTATGTGAGAAAATAAACCACAAAAGAGTAATACAGTATAAGTATGCTAATGTGGGTGATGGTGTATACATTTAAGCATATATGTATCTACTAGAGGATTTGGAAAAAAAATTTAAAAAGCTGTTAATCATAGCTAGGACTAAGAAAGGTGAGACTATGAAAGCCTTTGCTTTTCTGTACTTTCTCATTTTTCTATAATGAAATTAAAATTTACTAAAATAATTTATTTTTTAAAAAGTGACATAAAAACCACAAACACAATTTGTAATTCATTTAGAACTACTAAAACCCCTTTCAGTGTTCCTCTTGGGAAATGTAAATAAGTATCTTCGCCAGATTACAAACTCCTTTGAAAGCAAGGGCAATGGATTTGGGAATTGTTTGTTTTCTTCTTTGTATTGCCCCTCCTAGACTGTAGCTCACCTTCAAAAGTATTTTTCCTAAGTAATTGTTAAAACAGATTCCCAACTTCCTACTGAGCAAATCTCTCTGGTGTACCACTGAACACATCAAAGACTAAAATTATCTTGTTCCCAACACCCACAATTCCAGACTTTTCTATTTCTATCAACGGTCCCACCAGTTCTCTAGTCTCTGTAACTAGAACTCTATCCTTTTTAACTACTTTCTCCCTCACGCATCAGTTGCCATGCTGTCCATTCTACGTCCAAAATTTATCTCGTGCCTATCCCCTCCTACTTAGTCCCACTGAGACACAGTATGACATTGCTTTAGAGCCAGGAAATACGCATTGGAATGCCTTAATCCAGCTATGCCACTTTAGGAAAGTCACCTAACCTCTCACACTCAAGTCTCCTTATCTATAAATTGGGGATAAGAATCTTTCAAAATTACTGAAAGGTAATTAGAGATAATATATTTAAATTACCAAAGCACTGCATCTTGCACAAAATAAGCATTCAATAAATGCTGGCAATGATTACTGCCTACCTGTAACCTGGAACTTTCACTACATCTCACTTTTTCTTCTTGATTTGCTACCTCTAATTTTTCTGAACCATTTTAGGTATTACTGATCAATTAATCGATTTAATGTATTTTACTAATCAATTAATTTGCCTGCTCAAAAAACTACCCACTTCCTACAAAATAAAGTCCATACTCCTTTTTAAAAAAAAAAAAGATTTTATTTATTTATTTGACAGAGAGAGACACAGCGAGAGAGGGAACACAAGCAGGAGCAGTGGGAGAGGGAGAAGCAGGCTTCCCGTGGAGCAGGGAGCCCTATGATGCCGGGCTCGATCCCAGGGCCCTGGGATCAGCACCTGAGCCGAAGGCAGATGCTTAACGACTGAGCCACCCAGGCGCCCCAAGTCTATACTCCTTTGCTGAGCATTCAAGGAATTCCATGATCTGGCTTCAGACTGCCCTTCAGCAGCCACTTCATACTAGGATTTCTGGCATTCTCTACAGAGGACTGACTACTCCAGGAGTCCCTGCTTTTTTATCTACAGCTGTGGAACATTTCCTCTTCTACCAAAGACCAAGTTCACATGTCAACTGCCTGGAAGTCTTACCTGATATTCTCAAATGAAGAGTCATTTCTCCCTCCCCTGAAATCACATAGCCTTTATTGGTAGCACCTAAGGAAGCTAAATAAATATTGACTGGGGTCCTAATGATGTCAGACACAAATCGGCACTATGGAATAAAGATGATAAACCCTGGGGCGCCTGGCTGGCTCAGCCGGTAGAGCATGCAACTCTCGATCTCAGCCCCACATTGGGTGTAGAGCTTACTTTTTAAAAAGAGAGAGAGAGGGAGAGAAAGATGGTAAACCCCAAGGGATTCCCACTGCTTCTTTACGTACTTATCGCATTCTAACTTGAATTATAATTTTGTGGACCTAACCTCCAATACTTAGTTATAAACTCCTTGGGAACAAACAACTCAATGTTCCATATCCCCCACAAGGCCTTAGCCTTCCTTCAAAGGCTCAGTTCAAATGTGATCTCTACTAAGCCTCCCTCAATCACTGCCCAAATTGGTCCTATCCTCTCCTGGTCCTCAATATTTGTCTAAGAATGAATGAAGAAACACTAGATTCTTAAATATATAAGTGAATGAATGCTGATTTTCCTAAACTAGAATGCCACTAACTTATCATATGCTTCTTTCATTTTTAATTGTTGTCTATTACTGTACACATGACAGGTCTGTTCTGAACCATGAGTTTTCTAAAGCCTAGCTGGAAGTACAGAGAAGTACGGTCGTTGAACAAGCACAGCTAACTGAACCACAAGAAATGAGACCACAAATTCATTCATTGTTTGTAAGACATGCTGAAGTTTCCAAAGTTTTTATTTTTACATACCTATAAACCATTCGTTGAAACAATTAGAAGATCAAAGTTGTCAACTTTTTATTTTGCCAAACAAAGCATTAAGATACAACCACTACTCACTATCATCACTAACTCAGAGGAAAGAAGAGTTCTCTAAATTAAGTTTACATTGAAAGAGACGTGTGAGTTCTGGGTTGTTTTATTCTATGGACTTCGTTAAAGTTCCTTGTTGCCAGCTTTCGGGAACCTTTAGTTAGCCAGCTATATTCAATTTAATTATCACAGGGCCAGTCATACGTCCAAGGGCGCTCAAGTTATGACAGAACGATTCCTCCACAAGACCCCCACCCGAGCCCCTCAAAAACGACAGTGCAACTACGCCGTACAGTTTGATTACAATTCTCTCAATTCTTTCTTCGCAAGTACTCCCCACGCAAAGGACGTTCCGTGTTATTTCATGCCCTACCGTGTGAAATCTTTCCAAGAGATAAGGATTAAAGTTTCAGGGGAAACTGGAGAACGCCGCAATCCTAAACCAAATGAGTGTCACATCTGGGCAGCACAGCTCCTGTAAGGAAGGAGACCTAGGAGGCGGGATTCAGGAACCACGAAGTCTGCGCGACCTGCTCAGTCACCTATACTGTCAAACTCAAGCCGTCCAAGACCCCTCCCAAACACCACTTGAGGTAAACCTGAGAACCATGATCCTTCTCAACACCCAAAGCTGACAGGAACAACAGCAAAACAACAAAGGGGCAAGGCAAGCTGAGCAGCCAAATCGACCAAAGACAAGGGGAACTAACGGAAAGCAGGGAAATGAAGGGGCTACCGCCGCCCTCCCTCAGACGTGGTTGCCCACACCCAAGCTGGGGGGAGGGGGCTGTGTATGTGAGGAGTTAAAGCGGCAATCGGCAGGAGGAAAAGTCGAGGCATGCCTAATGACCTTTTGTAAGGGTCCTCAAGTCGAGAAGCAGGGTCGGAATCAAGTCGCGAAACCTTACCTCAGCGCTAGGGTGTTTAAAAGTATCTAAAAATAGCAGCTCCATCGCCGAGTCTACCGCCATGTTCGCCGCGGGCGGGGCACAGGGGGAGGACTTCCGGGGCAGCGCTCCAACCTCGGCGACAGCGGCTCAGGAGAGGGAGAGACCGCAGCACTTCCGGTGACCAGAGCTCTGGCGCCGCAAGCCTGGGCCTATCCGGAAGAGTGGTGCTGCTGGAAGTCTCCGACCCCGCCTTCTCCAGCGCGGCGGAGGGCGCCCCGGGAGCAGAGAGCCCGGCGGAGGGGAGAAAAGGAGGGGACTACGGCGTCGCCAGTGGTCCAAACCCCGTCCTTCTACCGGGTTGTAGAGCCACGACTGCCTTGGGATGAGGAGGTGCCGAGCAGGCTTTGGGGAGGGTGGAGGAGGGGTAGGGAACGCCGCCAACTCTGGACACCCGGCCCAGTGAAACCTACTTTCCAAGCAAGCAGCCTTTCCGGAGCTGATACTTCAATACGCGAGGCTGAAGAGTAACACTTTTTTTTAAGAAAGAAGAAAAAAAACTTGTCTCGAAACGGAGAGGTTTTTTTTTTTGTTTTTTCATCTGCAAATGTAAATGATAATGCCTAACCCACTGCTTTATTGTGAGAACTAATTGAAATAAAATCGAAGAATTCGTATAACGTGAAATGCCATGAACATAGAAATAGTGAAAAGTCTCACTGCCTCGGTGTTGATGAGCATTGGAGCAACAGGAGCTATTTTGTCGTCTAACCTGGCACAAGTGCTTGGGAGAGCGATTAGGAATTAGTAAAATAACTTTAGTCATTTTACTGTGCCTACCCTGAGTCTAGGATAATTCTCGCATATGTGCCCCAAGAAATACCTACGCATACAAGAATGTTCATGATAAAACTTAATAGTTGCAAAAAATCTGTTTATTGACTAACAAGAATAAGTAAATTGTGATATATGTATGCAATGTAATAGCATATAGCAGGTAGAAAAGAATGAACTAGTTCCATACCTACTAACATGGATAATCTGGATAAATCATGGATAAACATGGAAAAACAGGGCTAACCAAACAGGTTGAAGAAAATGTAGTGTAAAATAGCATTTATATAATTCAAAACATGCCAAATAATATAACGGGGGGAATGGATATAAATTATAAAATTAAAAATGCGTTGGAATGATAAACACTACAATTTAAAGATGGTGGGAGGGGTGCCTGGGTGGCTCAGTCGTTAAGCGTCTGCCTTCGGCTCAGGTCGTGATGCCAGGGTCCTGGGATCGAGCCCCGCATCCGGCTCCCTGCTCTGTAGGAAGCCTGCTTCTCCCTTTCCCGCTCCCCCCTGCTTGTGTTCCCTCTCTCCCTATGTCTCTCTCTGTCAAATAAATAAATAAAATCTTAAAAAAAAAAAAGACGGTGGGAAACTGGAGGGAGATGAAATCGAGAAGTGTACAGGGGGCTTCAAATGCTTTGTTTGATTATGTTTCATTCTTTAGGTTGGTGATGGTTTCACAGGCATGCCTCACATTATTGTTTGTGCCTTTTGGTATGCCTGAAATATTTAATAATAAATTATTTTTTTTAATTTTTAAAGTAAATCTCCATCTATCCCTTTCCTCAGCAAGTTTCCTTCATTAGCTAACAGTTCATCTCTTTTACTACTTTTTTAAAAGAACTAGTTCTTGGGGCACCTGGGTGGCGTTAAGCATCTGCCTTCGGCTCAGGTCATGATCCCAGAGTCCTGGGATCGAGCCCCACATCGGGCTCCCTGCTGAGCAGGGAGCCCGCTTCTCCCTCTCCTGCGCTCCCCCTGCTCGTGTTCCTGCTCTCGCTCTCTCTCTCTGTCAAATAAATAAAATCTTTAAAACAAAAAAACTAGTTCTTGCTTTCATATTTATTATTCCCAGCATTCTTTTTTTTTTAAGATTGATTTATTTATTTTAGAGAAGGGGAGGGGCAGGAGGGAGAGAGAGGATCTGAAGCAGGCTCCACACCCAGTGCCAAGCTGGAGCCCAACGTGGGACTCAATCTCACAACCCTGAGGTTATGACCTGAGCCAAAATCAAGAGTTGGAAGCTTAACTGACTGAGCCACCAGGGTGTCCCATTAATAGACTATAGGTTGTTTTAGAGACTTAGGGGTGTTTTAGTTTTACAGGAAGTTGAGCAGCTAATACCAGCGTTCCCATATATTCCCTTTCCCCCCGTTCAAAGATTCCCTAATTATTAATATCTTGCTTTACTGTAGTACATTTATTGTAATTAATGAACCAGTATTGATACATTATTATTAACTAAAGTCCATAGTTTACATTAGGGACCACCTTTGTTTTGTGTTGTACATATATACTATATGTGTATTTGAATTTATAGATTATCTCTGAAAGAATTATATAAGAAACTGGTAATAGTTGTTGGCTCCAGGGAGGGGGAAATTGATGGCTAAAGTATAGAAATAGAGGTAATCTATCTCTGTGTACATAAATTGCCTATTAGCAAATTTTGAAAGATAAGGAGTAAAGAAAATTTGAATAAACTAGTCTTTCAAGAACTTTTGTTGCATAGAACAGAGAAATGAGATGGTTGTGGGAGGGGGACCTGGGGTCAGGAAAAAGTGTTTTTAAGATGGGAAATAACAGAGCATGTAGTTTGGTGGGAAAGAAGCAATGGAGAGAGAAACAGTGATGATAAAGAGAAAGAGGATATCTGAGGCAGCAAAATATTGAGTAGGTATGAGGGGGAGGGTACCTGGTAGCCAAGTAGAAAGTGACCTTTGCTCAAAAGAACGCTTGCTCTCTGGTAACCAGGGGCAAGAAGGAGTCCATGGGTACACATGCAGATGAGAGTAACGATTTAGTAGGTGGAAATGAGGAAGTTCCTTTTTGATAGTTTTCTATTGTCTCAGTGAGATCATCAGCTGATTGAGAGGACAGTCAGATGTGTAGAAGAGATAAAGTATTAACCAGACTTCTCAGAGAGCCTAGAATCCCTGAATGACTATCACCTCACATAGTGTGTAGGGTCCCAGATTCACTTCTTCTTGCTCACTTTTTCACCTTGTTCATACCACACCATTTGATGATTCAGCTGTTCCCAGCTAGATATGGCCCCCTTAATGCAGAGGTATTTTACAACACTGTGCCCTATGGCTTACATGGTTTCCTGTGCTTTGAATATGACTCCCTTAATATGGCTTTCAAAAACCTACATACGGTTACATGAGGCGACTCGGTGACTCAGTCAGTAAGCATCTGACTCTTGATTTCAGCTCAGGTCATGATCTCAGGGTGGTGAGTTCGAACCCTGCCTCTGGGCTTTGCACTGAGTGTGGAGCCTGCTTAAGATTCTCTCTCTCTCTCTCTCTCTGTCCCTCTACCCCCAACCCCCCTCACTCGCACTCTCTTTCTCTTAAAAAAAAAACCTACATACAGTTACAATAGCATCCAAATGAATAAAATACTTAAAGAATAAATTTAACCCAGATGGTGAAATCCTTTTACACTGAAAATTATAAAATATTGCTTTTAAAACAATTAAAGAAGGCAAATAAATGGAAAGACATTCCATGTTCATGGATCAGAAGACTGTTAAGATGACATTACCTAAAGTGATCTACAGATTCAATGCAACCCCTATCAGAATTCTAATGGCCTTTTTTTCAGAAATGGAAAATCTGATCCTCAAATTCATACGGAATTTCAAGGGGCCCCACGTAACAAAAACAATCTTGAAAAAGAATACACATCCTCCAAATTACTAATTCAAAACTTACTACAAAATTAGAGCAATCAGAACTGTAGTAATGGCATAAGGATAAACATATACACCAATGGAATAGAATTAGAGGCGAGAAATAAACGTTTACATATATAGTGAATATACATGTCAAGGGTGCCAAGGCCATTCAATGGAGAAAGAATAATCTCTTTAATAAATGATGCTGAGATAATTGGGTATCTACATGCAAAAGAATGAAGTTGGACCCTTGCTTTATCCCATATACAAAAAAACTCAAAATGGGTTGAGGACTTAAGTACAAGAGCTAAAACCATTAAACTCTTAGAAGAAAACATGGGTAAATGTTCATTACCTATTATTGGTCACCAATACATCCTTAGTATCTGGCACACACTAAACACTCAAAGATGGTTATTGAGTGAATTGATTTCTTATTTGCTATTTTGAATCACTTACAGAGTTATATATTGTGCACGTGTTATATATCATATGCATAGGTTGTACTATTTTTACTCTTTCATTTTTATCTGTCTTGCTCATCAGATTATCAACCCACCCCCCCTCACCCTCCTCCCCAGGGCAGGGTTCTGTAAACAGTCCATAGTAGCTACTGCTATTTGACCGGCCATAGTGTCTTTCCTTCTTTGATTTCCACCACCCTGCAGTAAAAAGAGCAACTTGAAGAAAAGCAAAAATTGCCTCTAATGTGAAAAGCAATGTACGTGAATTTGAATGCTTTCCGGGAGCGACTTGACAAAGAGGCTAAGAAGTGGCAGAGAGCTAACCAGCCCAGGACAACTCAGTATTGCATTTATTTGGTAACAGATGAGCTCCTTTCTGAGGTGACTGACATACACACAAGTATACAGAGCAGGCGGAGGATCTGCGTGAACTGCCAAGCATTTCAAGCTCTCCAGAGACCAAGTCTATCAAGAACAACTGATTGGGTAATCTGGCAAACTGCCAACTACTAGCCATCCATCCACCAGCGGGAACACAAAGAGCCTTCATTTTCCTCCCGCTCTGAGCAGGCTGATTAAAAGCAACAGCTGCTGCCCTTTCTCCACAAGACTTGATTACGCTAATTCCCCACAGCCAAGGGCTTGCCGTGAAACTTCCATATCATTCTTCAAAATGTAGTCTGGAGATTACCTAAAAATTTGAGAAACATGGATTGTAAACTATTATCTACACAAACTATCTCGAAATAAGCACACTGATTAGTGCCAATTGTTCTGAAAGATTTAATGACCCCAGCTATTTTTCAACTTTTTTTGCAGCTTCATAAAGGCATAACACTGTGGGATCCTGTCTGTTTTAAAGATTGGCAAATGGCCAAAATTTTGTGGTTCAGTTCTACCGTGGGTACAGAGCCTACACCATGTAGGCTATAAGCCTTACATAAGGCACTTTTCCTTTTTTTAAATTGCTCTACTGTGTTTAGCAGATCCACAATCTCTCAAAGCATGCTCCCTTAAGAAGCCCATGGAAAAAAGGTTTCTGTGATCAAAAATAATTTGGGAGGGGTGCCTGGGTGGCTCAGTCGTTAAGCGTCTGCCTTCGGCTCACGTCATGATCCCAGGGTCCTGGGATCGAGCCCTGCCTCGTGCTCCCTGCCAGGCGGGAAGCCTGCTTCTCCATCCTCTACTCCCCCTACTTGTGTTCCCTCTCTTGCTGTCTCTCTCTCTGTCAAATAAATAAATAAAATCTTTAAAAAATAATAATAATAATAATTTGGGAAACTCTGTATACCCTGTCTCTCTCTTAGACCTTCATCATCATTATAAACTCTAAGAAGTACACAGAGAAGAAACTTTTCTAACTTTTTAGGACTTAACAACTAGCACTTGCAGCTTAGTCTAAACTTGCTCTTAACAACTTCAATGATTTCTATACCCTTAAGTGCCAGTGACATCAGCCTTATGGATTATTCTTAGTACAAAGCTAGGTACAAGTACCCTCCAAGTACAAAAGCTAGGAGGATTATAAGATGGCTGGTAGAATGAATAGAGTTGGCTAAAAACTTACTTTTATATAAGAACTTTATGTTAGTTGGTGAGCAAATATTAATTAGGTTCCTCTCTCTCTTTCGATCCACTTACACCCCTGCATCAGAGATTCTACCCCATCTAAATCTTCCTCGGTTTGTGCAGTAACCGTAATCTGGTCTCCCAACTTCAGCTAATTTGACCAAGGTTGGTCACCTAGCACAAGGTAGGTTGTAGAGAGTCATTAATTGGCAGCAACCTCTGACTGATGTGGCCTGGCTCAAAAAGATAAGAGATCGGAGTGAAATTACCAGCTGGTAGTGAGACAGAAGGATACAGATTCATGGAGCAGAGCCAAGCCAAATTAATGACAAAGGATTAAACTGAAACAAGCATTGATGGTCACCTGTGCTGAGGTCCCAGTGCTGAGGTAGGCCCAGCCATGTCACTGCTCGTTTGAAATTAATGCTTCTTACTGTAATCCCCTTGTGTCCCTGCTAAGCGTGGAGACTGACACTGGGCTAGATCCCATGATCCTGAGATCATGACCCGAGCCGAAACCAAGAGTCGGACAATCAACCAAATGAGCCACCCAGGCATCGCTCTTGCAAACAGTTCTACTTTGAAACAACTACTTACCAAGTGTTCTTCTGCAATCAGTGGAACGTATGCAACAAAATGAAATATGGCAATGACCTTAATTGAACTAACAATAAAGTTACAGAAATAAAACATAAATTTTAGAAACATAACTGATCATCTAAAACAGTTTATAAAATTATAGGATATAGTATAAAGAGATCACTGGACTTAGAGTAAAAAACATGAATTCTTGAGACCCAGGACTCTGTCAGAGTTTTAACAGAGAAGAGATGTCACATTCAAATGTTTAATTCAAGGATGTTTAATGAAAATGGGGCACCTGGCTGGCTCAGTTGGTAGAGCATATGACTCTTGATCTTGGGGTCCGGAGTTCAAGCACCACTTTGGGCATAAGCTTACTTAAAAAAAAAAAAAGAGGAATGAATGTTTAATGATATTTTTTTAAAAGAAACAGAGGGTTTAATGAAACTTTTGAGGTAGTGAGAATGATTATTGATCACGGTGATGGCTTACAGTATACATTCTCAGAAGTCAGCAAGCTATACACTCTAAATATGTGCAGTTTTATTGAATGTGAGTTATGCTTCAATAAAGCTAAAAAAAAAAAAAGTGATGTTTGGGGCACCTGGGTGGCACAGTTGGTTAAGTGTCTGACTCTTGGTCTTGCCTCAGGTCGTAATCTCAGGGTCATAAGTGCAGAGTCTGCTTAAGTTTCTCTCCCCCTCTCCCTCTGCCCCCCAAAACAAATTAATAAATCTTTTTTTTCTTTTTAATTTTTTTATTGTTATGTTAATCACCATATATTACATAATTTGTTTTGGTGTACTGTTCCATGATTCACTGTTTGTTCATAACACCCAGTGCTCCATGCAGAATGTGCCCTCCTCAATACCCATCACCAGGCTAACCTATCCCCCCACCCTCCTCCCCTCTAGAACCCTCAGTTTGTTTTTCAGAGTCCGTCATCTCTCCTGGTTCGTCTCCCCCTCTGACTTACTCCCCTTCATTCTTCCTCTCCTGCTATCTTCTTCTTTTTCTTTTTTCTTAAAATATGTTGCGTTATTTGTTTCAGAAGTACAGATCTGTGATTCAACAGTCTTACACAATTCACAGCGCTCACCGTAGCACATATCTTCCCCAATGTCCATCACCCAGCCACCCCATAATAAATCTTTTTTTTAAAGGATGTTTAAAAAGGAACTATTTACTGAAGTGTGAGCAAAGTCAAGGGTAAAGCATCTATGGACAAGCAATCCTGAGAAGCCATTACCACCCTAGGGCTGAACGAGCACAGAGAAGAGACCTCATAGGAAATCATCAGAGCTGTAGCTGTAAACATGGGGCCAGAAGCCTACAAACTATTTGTTATCATTTAGGAGGAGATAAGAACAGAATTTGAGAGTGAGTGTTTAAAACTTCTATACCAATTTAATAGACTAATGTTATGTTTGCCGAATCAAATAATATAAAACCTGGGGATTATATTTTGTAGGTCTTTGGGCTTTTTAATTTCACTTTTCTAGGGGCGCCTGGGTGGCTCAGTTGGTTAAGCGACTGCCTTTGGCTCAGGTCATGATCCTGGAGTCCCGGGATCGAGTCCCGCATCGGGCTCCCTGCTCAGCGAGGAGCCTGCTTCTCCCTCTGACCCTCATCCCTCTCGTGCTCTCTATCTCTCATTCTCTCTCTCTCTCAGATGAATAAATAAAATCTTTAAAGAAAAAAAAATTTTCACTTTTCTAGTAATTCATTTTGTTACTTTTTTTAGAAATATTGGTCAGTGGTGGGATGGTAATTTAAAAAAATGATTCACCACTGATAGTTTGAAAAAACACTGAACTAGAGGAATTGAATCTCTGATAAAACTTGAGCTCTGCATGAAAAGAGTTAGGGAACATGGGTATACCTCAGTCTCTTTCCTCCCACATTGATCTCTCTGTCTTTGGAGAGTGACTTAGTCTCAGTGAGCCTCAGTTCGGCTCACCCCCAAAGAAATGGGGATCCCTCGACCACCATTCACTTATTCTACCATTCTCCATTCACTTCCTTAAGCCAGAGACTTGGCAGTCATGTTTTATTCTCTTCACTCCCATCCCATCCAGTCAGTCCTGACCGGCTCACACCTCCATAATGACATTTACACGTGGCTCCTCCTCTCCCTCCCATGCCCTGCCTTATCTGAGTTCCTCCACATTTGTCCACGGAGCTACAATAGCCTTTTGACTGGTCTTCCTCTTCTCCAGGGTGACAGATGCAGATTTGACTAACTATTCCCTAACTTAAGTATAAATCTTGAAAGTGAACATTTAGGGGCGCCTGGGTGGCTCAGTCGTTGAGCGTCTGCCTTCGGCTCAGGTCATGATCCCAGGGTCCAGGGATCGAGTCCCACATCGGGCTCCCTGCTCAGTGGCAAGCCTGCTTCTCCCTCTCCCACTCCCCCTGCTTGGGTTCCTGCTGTCACTGTCTCTCTCTGTTAAATAAATAAATAAAATCTTAAAAAAAAAAAAAAAGAAAGTGAACATTAGAAAAACTTAAGTGTTTAGAATCCTTGAATGTTTTGGTTTGGTTTGGTTTTGATCTTCAGATTATAAATGCTTTCTTATCCTTCCATGCTTCTAATCATGCTCTTTTCCTCTGTTTGAAATGCCCTTGTCCTTATTTGCCAGCTAACTCTCTATTCAGCCTTCAGAACTTGAGAAGATTTCCCTGACCACCACACCCAATACAAGCAAGCAAGGGACTGCTATATGCTCTTATTGTACATTTTACTACTCACTTATTTCTTCATTGGAATTAACCCTACCTTTAGAAACTGTAAACCCCTTGAAGCACCTGGCTGGCTCAGTCAATAGAGCATGTGACTCTTGATCTCAAGATCATGAGTTCAAGCCCCTCATTGGGCATGGAGCCTACTTTTAAAAAAAGGGAGTGACGCCTGGGTGGCTCAGTTGGTTAAACATCTGCTTTCAGCTCAGGTCATAATCTCAGGGTCCTAGGATCGAGCCCTGAGTTGGGCTTCCTGCTCAGCGACGAGTCTACTTCTCACTCTCCCTCTGGCCCTCCCCCCTGCTCATGCACACGCTGTCTCCCCCTCAAGTAAATAAATAAAAAATGAAACTATAAACCCCTTGAAGAAAGGAACTACACCATTTTCATGACTGTATTTCCTTGCCTAAAAGAACGTGGACACAATAAATGCTCTTTATTTATTTGTTGAATGAGTGAGTAAATGAGAATTGGGTGGTCAATTGAGTCTTCATGGAAATGGAATTTGAACTAAATTCTGTAGAATAGATAAGAGTGAGAAGGCCAGAGAGGAGGGGAGAGAATACCCAGTTTGTATAACAATTTGAGCCAAGTCAGAATGACCAGTATCATAGTCAAATATATATAGATGCGTTTGAATGTAGGAACGAATGATAAAATGGAAGAAGTCATTTGAGGTTCTGTGGAAGAGAACCTTAAATTCCACATTGGAATTTGTCTTGTAAGCTGGGAGTGAACTGAGAAATTGGGGTTGAACATTGACCTCTTTGAAAGGAGAATTAAATTATAGAAAAGATGTATTAGGAAGATTACTCTTCCTGTGGTGTTTATAGTTAATTGAAATAAAAGGAGAGTAAAAGCAAAGAAGTCATTAAGAAACTTACTAAAATAATTCATATGAGGGGGTTAAAAGATTTGGATTGTTGGCAGGAGATTTGGAAAGGAAAAGAATGAAAAGAGACATTAAAAAGGAAATAGTTATGGGGCGCCTGGGTGGCTCAGTCATTAAGCGTCTGCCCTCAGCTCAGGTCATGGTCCCAGGGTCCTGGGATGGAGCCCCACATTGGAGTCCCCGCTTGGCGGGAAGCCTGCTTCTCCCTCTCCCACTCCCCCTGCTTGTGTTCCCTCTCTCGCTGTGTGTCTCTCTGTCAAATAAATAAAATCTTTTTTTAAAAAAAGGAAATAGTTATAACATTTTGTTAAAATAATGGTCTCTAATGATTAGCATATGTGCATGCTACTTAACATTTACTGATTATTTGACATTCTGAAATTCTGGTTGATACCAATGACAGAAATAAATGTGGAACAAGACGATGACATAATGAATTCATCTGTTTTCCTAAAGTATATTGCTGTTATTATTTAAATATAAAAAGTCATGCTGAAAATTAAAATCTCGGACAAAGGTTTTATATTTTGGACTCTAAGGCTTAGTTGCAATATCTACTGCCACCTGCTGGCAGAGGGAGAGTGACTATAGTCTCATAATTGCGAATCCTACAAATAAGTTATAGTTAACATTATATAGTCATCTAAATATGAAACATCTGGATAGTAATAGGGGTTTCTATTCTTTATTATATACTCCATTTGCTGTACCACTACCAGCTCAAGGAGCCCTATGGATTTGCTACTGTCTGATCAAGCTTGATGACTTATCCCATTTTCATTCTACTATTCATGAGTGATTTTAGGATTTCTCAGATTTCCTCACTTCTAAGATTGAAAGAGTGAAAGTTTGCTAGTTACTTTGACAGTATTGTAAAAGAGAATGGAGAAGAAAAATTCATTGAAAATTAAGGATGTTTTTCTTTTGTTTGTACCAGGAGTCTGTTTTGTTCTACAAATTGATTTTTTTAAAGATAGATAGATAGATTGATTGATTTAAGAGAGACAGGAAGGGAGAGAGAGTGTGTGGGGTGGGGAGAGGCAGAAGGACAGGGAGAGAGAAACTCAAGCCGACCTCACACTGAGCACAGAGCCCCACCCAGCGCTGGATCTCGTGACCTGGAGATCATAACTTGAGCTGAAACCAAGATTCAGATGCTTAACTAACAGCACACCACCCAGGTGCCCCTACAAATTGATTTTTTAAAAACTTTGATTCAGTGCCATAAAGTTTTTATTTTGGCTGTGTTGTAGTAATATGTTTTAAAATATACTAGAGTGGGGCGCCTGGGTGGCTCAGTCGGTTAAGCGTCTGCCTTAAGCTCAGGTCATGATCCCAAGGTCCTGGGATCAAGCCCCACATTGGGCTCCTTGCTCAGCGGAGAGCCTGCTTCTCCCTCTCCCTCTGCCTGCCTCTCTGCCTACTTGTGCTCCCTCTCTATCTCTCTGTCAAATAAATAAATAAAATCTTTAAAAATTAAAATTAAAATTAAAATTAAAATTAAAATTAAAATATACTAGAGTGGGGGTACCTGGGTGGCTCAGTCCTTAAGCGTCTGCCTTTGGCTCAGGTCATGATCTCAGGTAATGATCCCAGGGTCCTGGGATCGAGCCCTGCATCGGGCTCCCTGCTCCGCAGGAAGCCTGCTTCTCCCTCTCCCACTCCCCCCCGCTTGTGTTCCCTCTCTCGCTGTGTTTCTGTCTGTCAAATAAATAAATAAAAATCTTAAAAAAAAAGAAAAGGAAAATATTACGCTAAATGAAAGAAGCCAGACACAAAAGACCATATATTATATGATTCCATTTATATGAAATATCGAGAATAGGTAAATCCATAAAATCAGAAATCAGACTGGTAGTTGCCAGGGGAAGGGGAGTGACTGCTTCATGGATACAAGGTTTTTTGAGAGTTGATGAAAATGTTTTGAGGGTAATAAAATGTGGTTGGCTGACATTGTAAATGTACTAAAAGCCACTGAATTGTTCACTTTAAAGTAATTAATTTTGAGGGCGCCTGGGTGGCTCAGTTGTTTAAGCAACTGCCTTCGGCTCAGGTCATGATCCTGGAGTCCCGGGATCAAGTCCCACATCGAGCTCCCTGCTCTGCAGGGAGTCTGCTTCTCCCTCTGACCCTCCCCATCTCGTGCTCTCTCTCTCTCTCTCTCAAATAAAATCTTTAAAAAAATAAAATAAAATAAAGTAATTAATTTTGTATTATGTAAATTTTGCCTAAATGAATAAATAAATAAACAAAACCAAAATGCCTAGGAAATTGCTTCTGGGTCTTGAATGAAGGTAGCTTCTTCCATGGAGAGAAGAGGAAGCAGCCAAGAGGTGAGGCACCTAGACAGGCTGCTTTGGGCCCACTCTTTGGAGCTAGAGTGAAAATATCACAGGTCAGGCAGAATGAGGACAGATTAGCTGTGCTAACTGTGGAAATGTTTTGTAAAACAGGCATTTATAATGCTTCCAATTTCTATATTTATTTCCCACAATTTTGAGTAAAATTATTTGGAAAATTTGAAACTTAGACTATGAGCTTCTTCAAAATCAAGAAATGTCCTATCTTTGAACCCTTCTTGCCTGGTACAGAGTAGATTGATTTGATGCTGATTTGATGAAATTGGAGCAGGAGGCTTTGATACACTTGTACAGGAGTGTAAAAATGAGAACAGCACACTCTGGAACGTCGTTGTCATAGCAACAATAAACAATTACAGATCCCATGGTAAAATAAAACTAAAAGTCGACTGCAGGCAGGAGGAAAGAGAGAACTAAATCTTCCCTTTATGGTTAAATAGATATTTATTTTCTTAAAAGGGGTGGCAATCCTTTATAGTGTAGGTCTCACTGTGGAAGCGAACTATCAAATAATAAAAAACCAAACTTACGGGGCGCCTGACTGCCTCGGTTGGTTGAGCATCTGACTCTTGATTTTGGCAAAGGTCATGATCTCAAGGTTGTGGGATTGAGCCCTTCTTCGGGCTTTGCATTCAACGGGGTCTGCTTGAGATTCCCTCTCTCTCTCTGCCCCTCCCCCAGTCCTAACAATTGTGCACGTGGTCTCTCTCAAATATAAATAAATAAATAATAAATAAATAAAATCTTCAAAAAAGAAAAGAAAACTGAACTCAACTGGCTTAACAATAAAGGAAATTTGGGGGGTTGTACATAAAATGTGCAGAGGTGGGGCGCCTGGGTGTCTCAGTTGTTAAGCGTCTGCCTTCAGCTCAGGTCATGATCCCAGGGTCCTGGAATCGAGCCCCACATCGGGCTCTCTTGCTCAGTGGGAAGCCTGCTTCTCCTTCTCCCACTCCCCCTGCTTGTGTTCCCTCTCTCGCTGTCTCTCTCTGTCAAATAAATAAATAAAATCTTTTAAAAAAAAATGTCCAGAGGTAGGGCTAGCTCCAAGCTCCCTGAGGACCAGTTTCTCACTGTACCCTCTGCCTTCTTTGTTACTGCCTTCCTAATAAAGCTGGCTCTCTTTGCATTTCCAGAAGGGTAGCCTAAAGTTCCTAGGATGGCTTGCTTTCTCACCAACATCCATCAGGAAGAAGCCAGCACCGTTCTCCCACATGTACAGTTCTTCCACATGCATTTCCAGGAAGAATTCTGCTTGGACTGGCTCTGATATCTGCCACCCTGAACCAATCACTGTAGTCTGTTGGATGGAACACACTGAATGGCTTAGCCCAGGTCATATGTTTCATTCCTGGATTGAGGGGTACAATCAGCCTCCCTAGAACCTTAGGCTCTCAGAATGGAAACTGAGGATTAGAAGAAGGGAGAAGAGGAAAATATTGCTGGGAAAGCAACTGACAAACGTGTCCATATAGGGGCGCCTGGGTGGCTCAGTCACTATGCGTCTGCCTTCGGCTCAGGTCATGATCCCAGGGTCCTGGGACTGAGTCCCACATCAGGCTCCTTGCTCAGCGGGAAGCCTGCTTCTCCCTCTCCCACTCCCCCTGCTTGTGTTCCCTCTCTCGCTGTGTCTCTCTCTGTCAAATAAATAATAAAATCTTTTTTAAAAAAAAATGTGTCCATATAAACTATCTTAAAATTACATTGTAAAATCCATCTTACTTTTGTGGTTTAAATATTAGTCCTATGGGATGCTCCTCAAAAAAAAAAGGCCTATGATCAAATACTTTTGACAAATAGTATATACTGTAACCTCCTCATAGAGGTTCCCACTGTAACGTTAATAACAGTGAAAGCTTTGAGAAATGCTTCAGCAGAAAGGCTGTTGAATTTTGTTTAGTCAATTGTTCCACAACCTTCTTCTTTGACTGAAGAAACCTTTTTCCAAGGAACACCTTTAACAGCCATGGAACATATTTGGAAAAGATTGTGTCAAGGCAAACATCTGATGTCTTTATACTTGGCTGTCTCCAGTGAATGCAACTGGTCTGTACTTAGTTACCAAGTCAACAATTACAGAGCCATATAATATCATATCATTGTGCGTCAAACATACTCAAATTTAAAGGAACAATGTAAAAACAAAGAAACAAAAAAGCAAGTATAGAGCCAGGAGTGAATTTAGCAACCATAAGATTAAATGCTGATTTACAATTTTTTAGCAACATGAGGTGATTGTTTCATAATTTCACTAGCCTTTTGTCTGCCAGAGATTGACATGCCAAATCTTTTTGTGTCTTGTTTTGATGCTGTGGTTAGGAAGAAATGAATGAACATTAAATAATTATCTCTGGGGGGAGGGGGGATGGGGTAACTGGGTGATGGACATTAAGGAGGGCACGTGATGTAATAAGCACTGGGTGTTATATAAGACTGATGAATCACTGAACTCTACCTCTGAAACTAATAATACACTATATGTTAATTAATGAATTTAAATTTAAAAATAAATAAATAAATAGTTATCTCTGGGAGTGGCAAACCGTTAAGGGCACTGTCGGTGTAAATTTTAGACTCTAAAAGCACAAGAGCTCTAAAATCACAGGAGAATGACACCCAGACTTCCTGAGATTCCCAGGAAATGTTCCCTATTAAAAACTGTCTTTACTTCACTCTATCCTTATTTCACAAAATGAAGAGGTCTCATGTATGTTTCTGTAAGAAATCTGGTGGGAATATTTTTTTAAAATTAAGCTTACTGTGTGTTAAAAAACAAAATTCAGCTGAGTAAATTTAAGGATCAAACTGGCTTTATTCGTGAATCAGACAGCATACCATACAGCAAATAGAAAGAGGCTCCAAATTGTTACACAAAATGGGAGATCTCTACAGACAGAAGGGGGCAGGGACAAGGAAAGAATGGATTACCTCATCTTTCTTTGGGTGTTGGGTTGGGTCTCTCAAGTGGATTACCTCACTACTGCTGACCAGTAAATTCCAGACTGACCAGTTAAGATTATATTCCTGGGCATATGCAAACAATGAATCATGGAACACTACATCAAAAACTAATGATGTAATGTATGGTGACTAACATAACATAATAAAATAAAATTTAAAAAAAAGATTATATTCCTGGGGGAGGTTGAAACTGCAATTAGGTTAGGTATTAAGTTTCAGTTTGGTGACATGGTCTTAGCACAAGTGACTCCATTTTCGACATGTTGCCTTTTTTTTTTTTAAACATATGCCATTACCATTTGCAAACATCTTCCCAAAATATCTCACTGATTTAGAGGGCATTAGAGAAAAACACCCAAAAGTGAGTAATGTATAAAAGAAATGTGAAAACTATGATTCTCCATCAAAAGCAGAAGAAATGTAGTCACAGATGAAATTCCCTATGAATATCCAGTGAAGAGGTTGAATGGTATCAGTTTCCCAGTGTGATGGTGGTTAATAACCTAAACTGCTATATGGCATTATATGGTTCTTTATACTCTTCCTGCCCTCATTCCCTAACTTTCTTAGTTCTCTCCATCATGATGTCTTCAATTGTATATTCATATAAAATGTCCAATTTCACACTAAACTCTGGTTTCAGAGACTTCAAAACATATCACAATAGGCCCATCAGCAAGTGCCCAGCTAGGTATATGGTCTTTTATGGACAATGACAGCTGCTGATTTTCTTATTTCCTGCACTAAACACTGCTGAGTTGATAGGCCATCTGGCTTTAGTTTTTTTATTTTTATTTTATTTTTTTAAAACATTTTATTTGTTTATTTTGACACAGAGAGAGAGACAGTGAGAGAGAGACAGCGAGAGAGGGAACACAAGCAGGGGGAGTGGGAGAGGGAGAAGCAGGCTTCCCGCTGAGCAGGGAGCCCAATGTGGGGCTCGATCCCAGGACCCTGGGATCATGACCTGAGCTGAAGGCAGACGCTTAACAACAAGCCACCCAGGCGCCCCTTTAGTTTTTTTATTGATTGAAACAATCCTTTAAAATCTATATTCTTATTCACATCCCTGTGATCCAGTAAAAGCAAAGTGTGGGAAGGATAAATAATATTTGTGGAATAAATTATGATCATGTTGGGCAGATTTTCCAATTTCTTTTATATAGCAGCATATATATTCTTGCTATATTTTGCATATTTGTGAAATGATTGTCTAGAACCCCAGTATGCATGATGAACCATTTCAGGTACTAAATTTCTAATTATTTAATGCATTTAGTGTTTTTAACATATGTCTCAATCATTATCATTTATGTAATAAGAATAAATTTATGTAATAACTACAATGTGCTCTGGAATTTAAAAAAAAAAATCACCATTGTTTAAAAACCCCAGGAAGTTCAAAGAAAAATTAAAACTACAAATTTAAAGAATTTTCTAGTGACTGATCAAATTACAAAACTGGATGAAATATATGAAATTGATCTTTCAAAAATACATATTAAGCATGATATGCTTTTAACTTTTTTCCTTTGAACTGTTAGTAAAACCAGAACACGACTTCCTTTTAGTTAAATTTTTACCTTTTTAAAAAATTTATATGGCTGTGGGACACCTGGGTGGCTCAGTCATTTGAGCACCTGGCTGTTGATTTCAGCTCAGGTCATGATCTCAGGGTCGTGGGATGGAGCCCCGTGTTGGGCTCTGTGCTCAGTGGGGAATCTGCTTGAAATTCTCTCTCCCTCACCCTTTGCACCATTTCTCTCTCTCTCTTTCCCATCTAAATAAATAAAATCTTTTTTTTAAAGATTTTATTTATTTATTTGACAGATAGAGACATAGCAAGAGAGGGAACACAGGCAGGGGGAGTGGGAGAGGGAGAAACAAGCTTCTCACCGAGCAGGGAGCCCGATGCGGGGCTCGATCCCAGGACCCTGGGACCATGACCTGAGCTGAAGGCAAACGCTTAACGACTGAGCCACCCAGGCACCCCCAATATATAAATCTTTTTTAAAAATTTATATGGCTGTGTCTTCATTAGGTTAAATAGGCTGTTTTGTGGGATGCCTGGCTGGCTCAGTTGGTGGAGCGTGTGACTCTTGATCTCAGGGTTGTGAGTTTGAGCCACACATTGGGTGTAGAGATTACTTAAAAATTTAAATAAAATCTTTGTTAGAAAAGGATAAAGAGGCTATTTTGGCCAGAAAAGATCACAGAATATTGAATCTCTATACAAATGGTCTAAACATTAAGAGGGGTATTAAGACTGAAATTGTTACTTTATCAGTACAAAAAAACCCACAAATGATAAATTTATCCCTGAATTATTGAGTGCCACTTCATACATTTGTCTTTATGTTTCCCTAGACTATGATTTTGTTAAAACAAGATATTTGGGGGGGGGGGCTCCTGGCTGGCTCTGTTGTAGAGCATAAAACTCTTGATCTTCGGTCCTGAGTTCAAGCCCCACATTGGGCATAGAGCGCTCTTAAAAAAGAAAGAAAAGAAAAGAAGCTTTTGTATTACTCATCTAGAGGATATAATTAGGTGGTTAGTTGGTATACAATTAGCATTTGTTAAATGAATGATGAGTTTTAAGGGCACACACACACACAAACAAGTGAAAATGAACATTGGCTAAAACCTCTCAGAGGTAAAAAAAAGACCTAGGTCACTTGGATCTGGGGCAGCTGCTGATACATTAAGAACTGAAGAAATACCAAAATAGCATTGTGAGAATTGTGGTATATTTTTCAGTGCTTGTATTTAACACATTAATGTTTTTTAATACAAAATATAGAATGCAATATAATTAATTATATAAATCACAAAATAATTAGGGAACTTATTTAAGAAGTATTCATAGTACTCCATAGGCTGCATGGTCTGGTAATAGGAATGGAATTTAAAGTTACACGATGAATTTCTTTTTTCCTTGTAACCGTGTATCTCTGTAGAGATCATTCCCGTTGGGAAGGTTGAGGCCCACTGTGGAATCTGTGGCCAGGGACAGGAACCCGCTGGACCTACCTGTGAAAGAATATCTTGATAATAGAGAATCAAAAGATGGTCTTCATCATAACCATCCTGACCAACAAGGAACATTTGAAACCATGAAATTGCAGCTGTTTGACATTTTTTGACCTGAAAAATCCAGTTTCAGCCTAAAACTATGCCCTAGAGCCGAGTTGCTGAGGACACAAGAAAGTGAAACACACATACAGCCCTCCAAGGGCATTGGGGTAACTGGATTAGAAGGAAGGGTCTATCTCCCTCGCAGAATCTAGCCTAGATTTGACAAAGGATGGAAATTCCCAACAAGAAAAGGGCAGGTGGATCTCCTAGCCTCCAGTCTTGTTCACCCCACATCATTGTCTCCTGGATATCTTCAGTGCTGGCCTTCGGGTGCACACCTTGAAAATCCTGACCCCTTCACAGGCATACTCCCTTCCTCTTAGCTCTGTGACACTCACAGATGCCTTTCTTTTATTCACAGAGGTAGCTAAACTTCTGTGCTCAAGAAAGCAAGAATTTGGGACAGGGTGGCTAAGTTGGAGAAGTATGTGACTCTTGATCTCAGGGTCATGAGTTTGAGACCCATGTTGGGCGTAGAGATTACTAAAAAAAAATTAAAAATGTCAGAAAATCGTGAATTAGGGGCAAAAGATCAGGGAAAAGTGGAGAGAAGATTAGGAGACGAGTTGGGGTGGGCATTTTTGACATCACAAGTGGATTTTTTTTTTGAAGATTTTATTTATTTGACAGAGAGAGAGAGAGTGAGAGCAGGAACACAAGCAGGGGGAGTGGGAGAGGGAGAAGCAGGCTCCCCGCAGAGCAGGGAGCCTGATGCAGGGCTTGATCCCAGGACCCCAGGATCATGACCTGAGCCGAAGGCAGCCGCTTAACGACTTAGCCACCCAGGTGCCCCACAAGTGGATCATTTTTAATAATCAAGAAACTGAATGACAACTGAACTGACAACCAGAAAAGAAATAGAGACAATAAAAAATTTTCTCTACTTAACTTTATATATGTGTTCCTGTAAATAAAAAATTAAAAATTAAATAAGATAAATATTATAGTACAAAAAGGAAAAAGCACAACTGTTTATTTGAAAGATTTTATATATACCAACCAGTCTGGACTTTGATCCCTTGATTATACCTTAATATAATAATATTTTGTGTAAATAATTGTCAAGTAACTAATGAGTAAATTTTAATAAAATTGAACCACCTGCAAAAGGGAGAATGAAGTAATTCGAATGCAGAAATGAAGTAATTCAAATTCTGTTTGTCTATACAATTACTACTATCAATAAAGTATTATCATTATTTATTTAAAATCTACTGTTTAAACACACAAGAACAGGTAATAACACAAAGGTTGGAGACGTGAACTGAGCCAGAAGTGAGCTAAGATCATTCTGAGCCTTTATGAACTTACTCTTGAAATGAATGTGTATAGCTGAGTCCATGTGTTCTAGGAGTCAACTGCATCACTGAATTCTACTAATTTACTTCCATATAGAATACCAGGTTTATTAAAGGATAGCTAATACAAATGTGCCAGTTTGAAGCTATTAAATCTCTCACCAGTAACTGCAGCAAGTCTTTTTTTTTTTAAGATTTTATTTATTTATTTGACAGAGACGCAGTGAGAGAGGGAACACAAGCAGGGGGAGTGGGAGAGGGAGAAGCAGGCTTCCCGCCGAGCAGTGAGCCCGATGTAGGGCTCGATCCCAGGACCCAGGGATCATGACCTGAGCCGAAGGCAGACGCTTAACGACTGAGCCACCCAGGTGCCCCTGCAGCAAGTCTTTTTTTTTTTTTTTTCTTTCTTATAGCCTTTACTTTTGAGACATGATGGAAAAATGCGACAGGTACACACGGAGAAGACATGATCACAGTTAAAAGTGAAGACAATCTAACCAGAAAGCTTTAATGCCTGTCAGCTAATGTTGAAGCTAAAGTTCTGAGTATGGCATGCTGCAGGGCTGAAAGGAATGGCAATTAGTATTCCTCTCCTTCTTCTTCACCCTCTCCTTCAACAGAATCCACACCAACCTCCTCATAATCCTTCTCCAGGGCAGCCATGTCCTCACAGGCCTCAGAAAACTCTCCTTCCTCCATGCCCTCCCCCACATACCAGTGAACAAAGGCACGCTTGGCATACATCAGGTCGAACTTGTGGTCCAGGCGAGCCCAGGCCTCAGCGATGGCTGTGGTGTTGCTCAGCATGCACACGGCCCGCTGCACCTTGGCCAGGTCTCCACCGGGCACCACAGTGGGAGGCTGGTAATTAATGCCCACTTTGAAGTCAGTGGGGCACCAGTCCACAAACTGGATGCTGCGCTTGGTCTTGATGGTGGCAATGGCAGCATTGACATCTTTGGGAACCACGTCACCACGGTACAACAGGCAGCAGGCCATGTATTTACCATGCCGAGGGTCACATTTCACCATCTGGTTGGCCGGCTCAAAGCATGCGTTGGTGATCTCTGCTACAGAAAGCTGTTCGTGGTAGGCTTTCTCAGCAGAGATGACGGGGGCATAGGTGGCCAGAGGGAAGTGGATGCGGGGATAGGGCACCAGGTTGGTCTGGAATTCTGTCAGATCGACATTCAGGGTTCCATCAAATTGGAGGGAGGCAGTGATGGAACACAATCTGGCTAATAAGGCGGTTAAGGTTAGTGTAGGTTGGGCGTTCAATATCGAGGTTTCTACGACAGATGTCATAGATGGCCTCATTGTCTACCATGAAGGCACAATCAGAGTGCTCCAGGGTGGTGTGGGTAGTGAGGATGGAGTTGTAGGGCTCAACTACAGCTGTGGAAACCTGGGGGGCTGGGTAAATGGAGAACTCCAGCTTGGACTTCTTGCCATAATCGACAGAGAGACGTTCCATCAGCAGGGAGGTGAACCCGGAACCAGTTCCCCCTCCAAAGCTGTGGAAAACCAAGAAGCCCTGAAGACCTGTGCACTGGTCACCCAGCTTCCGAATGCGGTCCAAGACAAGATCAATGATCTCCTTGCCGATGGTGTAGTGCCCTCGGTCGTAGTTGTTGGCAGCGTCCTCCTTGCCGGTGATGAGCTGCTCAGGGTGGAAGAGCTGCCGGTAGGTGCCGGTGCGAACTTCATCAACGACCGTGGGTTCCAGGTCTACAAACACGGCCCTGGGCACATGCTTGCCGGCGCCCGTCTCACTGAAGAAGGTGTTGAAGGAGTCATCTCCTCCCCCGATGGTCTTGTCACTTGGCATCTGGCCATCGGGCTGGATGCCGTGTTCCAGGCAATAGAGCTCCCAGCAGGCATTGCCGATCTGGACACCAGCCTGGCCCACGTGGATGGAGATGCACTCACGCATGGTGGCTACGGGTTAGGAGGTGCAGGCGACAGGAGCAGACACCGGGTCCCGGTTACCGTCCCCGACAAGCTAAGAGTCGAGGTAAGTAACGCACTGAGCCCCTGCAGCAAGTCTTAGAACCAAGGGCAACAAAAGATTTTTTTTAGAGGAGTAGGTTATTGCTTGCACTGTTCAGAATTGCTGGCACATAACGATAATGAAAATCAGACCACATTTTAGTCAATTTTATTTTTGTTTTAAAAATGCAGACTACAGGGGCGCCTGGGTAGCTCAGTCAGGTAAGAGTCTGCCTTTGACTCAGGTCATGATCCCAGGGTCCTGGGATTGAGTCCCTCATCGTGCTTCCTGCTTAGTGGGTCGTCTGCTTCTCCCTCTCCCTCTGTCCCTCCCCTCTACTTGTGCTCTCTCTCTCTCAAATAAATAAATAAAATCTTTTTAAAAATGCAGACTACAGGGCACCTGGGTCGCTCAGTTGGTTAAGCGACCGCCTTTGGCTTGGGTCATGATCCTGGAGTCCCAGGATCAAGTCCCGCATCGGGGTCCCTGCTCTGCTGGGAGTCGGCTTCTCCCTCTGACCCTCCCTCCTCTCATGCTCTCTCTCTATCATTCTCTCTCTCTCAATAAATAAATAAAAATCTTTAAAAAAATGCAGACTACAGGGGCACCTGTGGCTGTCTCAGTCAGTAGAGTATGTGACCCTTGATCTCGGGGTAATGAGTTCAAGCCCCATGTTGGGCATAGGGTTTACTTTAAAAAAAAAAAATGCAGGGCGCCTGGGTGGCTCAGTTGGTTAAGCGACTGCCTTCAGCTCAGGTCATGATCCTGGAGTCCTGGGATCGAGTCCCGCATTGGGCTCCCTGCTCAGCAGGGAGTCTCCCTCTCCCTCTCCCTCTGACCCTCTTCCCTCTCGTGCTCTCTATCTCTCATTCTCTTTCTCAAATAAATAAATAAATAAAATCTTTTAAAAAAAAATGCAGGGGCGCCTGGTGCAGTCGTTAAGCATCTGCCTTTGGCTCACGTCATGATCCCAGAATCCTGGGATCGAGCCCCGCATCGGGCTCCCTCAGGAATCGGCTTCTCCCTCTCCCTCTGCCTCTGCCTCTGCTTCCCCTCTCTCTCTGTCTCTCATGAATAAATAAATAAAATATTGGGGCGCCTGGGTGGCTCAATCGTTAAGCGTCTGCCTTCGGCTCAGGTCATGATCCCGGGGTCCTGGGATCGAGCCCCGCATCGGCCTCCCCGCTCCGCGGGAAGCCTGCCTCTCCCTCTCCCACTCCCCCTGCCTGTGTTCCCTCTCTCGCTGTGTCTCTCTCTGTCAGATAAATAAACAAAATCTTTAAAAATAATAATAATAATAAATAAATAAAATATTTTAAAAAAAAGAATTCCTCCATAAGGATGTCTATTTTAAGGAACTTGAACAAAAGGCAGAAAGGGCTGACTTCTATTGGCTGCATGTGGCCACCAGAGGGAGGCAAACCGCTGAGGCTCCGTCTACCACCAGGGCCGCCTAGTTTTTTCTCAAGGAGTCATCCAGGTCTTTGACTGGCTCCAACCTAAACATGAATCTAAATGAGGGGACCAAATTGCATAAGGCAGCCCAGTCCTGTTTTCCTCATGTAACATAATGCCTGTGAGCCTTTTCTATTTATTTACTGCTCCACCAAAGTAGCTAAGGGCCAGTGTGACAAAGTGAACGTTCTAAACAGAAGTGAGGTCCTGCAGATCCAAATTTTAACCACTACTTGTATGAAGACACTGTTAAATTCAAAGAGGAGGTTATAAATGTGTGTGTGTGTGTGTATATATATATACAGTTTATATATATATACACAAACATAAGCATATATACATATGTATACATATATACATACATATATATGATATAGATGAAATGTAAATAATTGAAAGGATATACACCAAAATGTTACAGTTATCTCTCTTTGGATGATGGGGTTATAAGTGATTTTTATTTCCTGGTTACCTTTATTTTCTAAATTTTCTATAATAACCAGGTGTTATTTTGGTAATAAAAGTGAAAGTCTGGGTTTTTTAAAAATTTAACTCTCCCGGGCGCCTGGGTGGCTCAGTTGGTTAAGCGACTGCCTTCGGCTCAGGTCATGATCCTGGAGTCCCTGGATCGAGTCCCGCATCGGGCTCCCTGCTCAATGGGGAGTCTGCCTCTCCCTCTGACCCTCCCCCCTCTCATGCTCTCTCTCTCTCATTCTCTCTCTCAAATAAATAAAAATCTTTAATAAAAAACAATTAAAAAAATTTAATTCTCCAATATATTAACTCTACAGAAGTCCCATATAATGACCAGTTACAATGCACAACTCTGGGCTTTTCCCAAAGTCCTAAGTCTTATTAAATAGTGCTTTCCAGGGACTGCTCCATGAAAATAACCAATTTATGACAGTAATTCTCACTCCAGGCAGAGGTTTGAGAAGACAGAGTCAACCTCCTCTAGGTCCTTGAAGTTGAAGCAGACACAAAGCCAGTTCTGGGCCCAAAGTTGGCCCTCATTAGGAAAAGGTACTTTAGTGAAACCTAATCTGGGCTGGCCACAAACCACCTACATTTGTGTGTGTGTGTGGTAAAATAGACATAACATAAAATTTACCATTGTAATAATTTTTAAGGGGGGAGGGGAAGAGGGAGAGAGAGAGAGAGAGAATCTTAAACAGGCTCCATGCCCAGTGTGGAGCCCGACCTCACAACCCTGAGATCATGACCTGAGCCAAAATCAAGAGTCAGACACTTAACCAACTGAGCCACCTAGGTGCCCCTACTATTGTAATAATTTTTAAGTATATAATTCAGTGGTGGGACGCCTGGGTGGCTCAGTCGTTAAGCGTCTGCCTTCTGCTCAGGTCATGATCCCAGGGTCCTGGAATCGATTCCCACATCGGGCTCCTTGCTCAGTGAGGAGCCTGCTTCTCCCTCTCCCTCTGCTGCTCCCCCTGCTTGTGCTCTCTCTCTCTCTCTCTGACAAATAAATAAATAAAAATATTTTTTAAAAAAGTATATAATTCAATGGCATTAAGTACCTTAACAATGTTGTGCAACCATCACCACTATCCATTTCTGGAACTTTTCCATCATCCTCAAAAGAAACTCTATTCCCATTAAACACTAACTTCTTTTTTTTTTTTAAGATTTTATTTATTTTGGGGTGCCTGGGTGTCTCAGTCGTTAAGCGTCTGCCAAATAAATAAATAAAATATTTAAAAAAAAAGATTTTATTTATTTGACAGAGAGAGAGAACAGCAAGAGAGGGAACACAAGCAGGGGGAGTGGGAGAGGGAGAAGCAGGCTTCCTGCGGAGCAGGGAGCCCGGTGCAGGGCTCGATCCCAGGACCCTGGGATTATGACCTGAGCTGAAGGCAGACTCTTAACGACTGAGCCACCCAGGCGCCCTCAGCACTAATTTCTTGATTCCCCTTCCGGCCCTGCGTACCATTGCCACCACCCCTGGCAAACATTTTTCTACTTTCTCTCTCCATGAGTTATTACTCATGTTAATGGAATCATACAATATATGTCCTTTTGTATCTGGCTTATTTCACTTGGCATGATGCTTTCAAGGTTCCTCCATGTGGTAACATGTGTCAGAATTTCATTCCTTTTTATGGCTAAGTAATATCCCATTGTAGGTATATACCACATTTTGTTTATCCACGCATCGGCTGATGAACATTTGGGTTGTTTCCACCTTTGGGCCATTGTGAATAATACTATTACAAACAATGGTGTACAAGAATCTGTTCAAGTCTCTGCTTTTAATTCTCTGGGGTATATATACCTAGGAGGGGAATTGCTGAGTCATAGGGTAATTCCATGTTTAACTTTTCGAGAACTGCCAAACTGTTTTTCATAGCAGCTGTACCATTTTACATTCCCACCAGCAATGCATGAGGATTCCAATTTCTCCATACCTTTGCCAACACTTGTTGTTTTCCATTTTTGCTCTGTTTTTTTTCCTTTCATTATAGTCACCCCACTGGGTGTGAGAGCCACCCACATTTTATATGTCCTATGTATCCTTCGCAGACACACTACCAATAAACAATTATGCTTGTTTGTTAAGATTTGTCACACTAAGTAATTTTTGACCCACGGAAGCTGAAAGGCCAAGTTTGACGTTTACTTTCCTACCCCAGGATGCCTCCTAAACACTTTGTGTACGAAAACAGGCGTGGAACTAGACGGCCATGGGAAGCGTGACAAGTGGGGACAGAAAGATCGGAGGGAAACACGGAACAGAGCCAACATGGAGCCCAGAGGAACCAAGAAAGCCAAAAGGACACGGCGTGGAGATAAAAGATAAAAGAGGAAGAAAAGAGAAAGATTACAGAGTTAAGGGGGAGGAGTAAGGAGACCAAAACTCAAAGGAGATTTTACCCAAACAGAAATATCACCAACCATCACTCACCCCGACCAAGCCTGCCTCCAGAAAAGCCAGTTTGGCAGCTTAGAAAGAGGAGAGAGTAAAAGTCAAAGTTTCAGACTTGAGCGTTAAAAAACATATCTGGACATGACCCTTTTACATTCTGATCTTTTTTGGTTACTTTGCTAATCCCCACCCTGCTTTGAGTGATTTCTGAAATTAACCTGGGCATTACATAATCACAAAATTATTCAGGCATCTGCAGTGAAACTCCTTCCACTAGTTTTCAAAAATAGATGTCTAGGTATGTGCAGTCAGGCAATTACCTAACTTGCCATTCTCATATGCCATTCTATCCCACAAAAGCATTTTGTCCATCAATGACACACTTTACATTTTAAAAGATTTAAACATTTTTTCATTTCCTTATTTTTATTAGATTGTTAGATTTTAATAGAAGCCTTCTATTTTAACTATAAAGAATGAACTTCTGGTTCACCTGGCTGGCTCAGTCTGTACAGCATGCAACTCTTGATCTTGGCATCATGAGTTTGAGCCCCACGTTGGGTGTAGAGATTACTTAAAAGAAGAAAGTTAATTTCTAAGGCTCAAATAAATTAAAAGTCTATGTACCATTTTTGTTGCAAAAATTAACTCCTTTTCCTAAACACTCGTTTCCTCTATTTCACACCTGAACTTGGTGGACTCAAAAGAGATTTTTTTACATCTTAAAATTAAAACACTGATGAAGGGGCGCCTGGGTGGCTCAGTCATTGGGCATCTGCTTTCAGCTGGGGTCATGATCCCAGGGTCCTGGGATCAAGCCCCGCGTCGGGCTCCCTGCTCAGCGGGAAGCCTGCTTCTCCCTCTCCCACTCCCCCTGCTTGTGTTCCCTCTCTCACTATACCTCTCTCTGTCAAATAAATAAATAAAATCTTTAAAATAAAATAAAATAAAATGCTGATGAAAAATATTTAGGGACTCAGCACAAGATTTCCAATTGGTGGTTCATGGGGCATGTACCTGGCTCAGTCAGCAGAGCATGCAACTCTTGATTTTGGGATTGTGAGTCCAAGCCCCATGTTGGGTGTAGAGATTACTCAAAAATAAAATCTTTTTAAAAATAAATAAAGTAAAATAAAAATAGATAAATAGAATTGGTTATTCAATGGCCAAATTGGTAAAAATGAGTTTAGTGGCCAAACCCACAACACTGGAAATTGAGTTTTAGAACTATAGAGGAGAGTGTCTAGGTAGCTCAGTGGTTAAGCATCTGACTCTTGATTTTTGCTCAGGTCATGATCTCAGGGTCTGGGATTGAGGCCCAAGTGGGGCTCCCCACTCAGTGCTCAGTGGGGAGTCTGCTTGAGATTCTCTCTCTCTTTACTCCTGCCCCTCCTGCCCCCACTCTCTGTCTCTCTGTCTCAAATAAATAAATAAATCATAAAAAAAAAATCTATATAGGGGTACTGGCTGGCTCAGTCTATACAGCATGTGACTCTTGATCTTGGGGTCGTGAGTTTGAGTTCTATGTTGGGGATAGAGTTTACAAAAAAAAAGTATAAACCTAAATTAAAATAATCAGATTCTTAAATGAATAAAATGTAAAGTGTAGGAGAGCAGAAAATGTATCCGTAAGGATGCTTTTGCTACAAACAACGGGAACCCACTCTGGGGGAGCCTGATGTGTAAAAGACTGTTATCAATGAAGTAGTATGACAGAGGAACACAGAATGTATTAGAAGAGCACAAGCTGGAGAAAGGACATGAAAAGTTTCCAAGAGGTCGTTTCATTCAAGGCGACTCTTAGAGAACAAACACAGTCATAGGTGGACAAGAGGAGAGCAGCCATCCAAACAGAGGTGGCAGCCCATGTAAAGGTGGGGATGTAGGGGGTTGTCTGAGACATCCAGTGAATGGCGGCAGTTTAGTATGGCAGTAAGTAAAGTTTCAAGTATTCATTCATTGATTTATATTAATATATTTATCGAGTGTTTCCTATGTGCTAGTGTAATGAATGTCTTTTTAGCTACCAGGTATCCATTTGCCCTTCCTAACAACATCTTATTCCTTTCAAGAAATTACCTCACTTCCACTGGCCGGTTTATGGGACTTATCAGGGGCCTGGCTGTCATGGCTAGGCAGGGGCATAGCTATAACTGGGCATTCCTTTCTTGAACTCTGCCCAAAGAGAAAGAAAATAGTTGAAGTTCATTCCATTTGCTCCAGCTATGAGATTTTCTCTCCACTTCTGTTTCCTATCTCTCAGGAATAGCCCTTCCTACTTCTAAATCTGTCTCTCCATTCTTCCCATTGAACTGATACCCCTTCTCTAAATCCACTTTAGTTTAAGTTGACCAGATGTCAGGCTTCCACTGTCAATAGAAAACTCTAACCAATACAGCCATTCTCCATGTTAGCAATGAAATGCACAACGAAAAAAGATGTGTTTCTTAAAATAAACAAATAAAATAAAGAAGATGTGCTTCTTATTCTGAAGGGAGCATATTTTCCAGAATGGGTGGGGGGAATAGTAAGGATTATATAAATCAATATAATTGAGTTATGTAACAGATATAATGAGAGCATAAAGGAGAGCAATCCTCAGTCTATCTGAGAAAATCAAGGTAGGCTTCAGAGAAGAGAATGCTCTTGCTCTTTCTCCTGAAGAAGTAGAAATTTATGGATAGAGAAGTGCAGAAGGACGTACCAAGAAAAGAACCATATGCGTGAGGGAAAAATCATGGCTTATTTGGGGGAAGTGCAAATATTTTTGGAATGTGGAAAAGACTATATAGGATTCAGATATGTTTGGAATTTATCCTATAAACAGTGACAAGTCATTCAAGAATCTTAGGTAGCAGAATACTATGGTCTGATTTATTTTTAGAAATATAACTGTGCAGACTATTGAAGATAGAGTAAGAGATGAGAAGTGGAAGTGTGTGAGGAGGAGGGCAGCCACGAGGGAGAGGAGGGAAGACAGGAAGCAGAGGCTAGAGAAAGCACAAACTCAAAAAATTGCAGTGGGAAGGACTGAGGACAGAGATATTTCAAAAGGTAATTGATAGACTTGAAATCTATTGGCTGTAGAAATTGAGAGAGAGGTAGGGTGATGGTCTAAGATCAAGAATCAATCACTGGGGGCGCCTGGGTGGCTCAGTTGGTTGGGCAACGGCCTTCAGCTCAGGTCATGATCCTGGAGTCCCGGGATCGAGTCCCGCGTCGGGCTCCCTGCTCTGCGGGGAGTCTGCTTCTCCCTCTGACCCTCTTCCCTCTCGTGCTCTCTATCTCTCATTCTCTCTCTCTCAAATAAAAAAAAAAAAAAAAAAAGAATCAATCACTGGGTAATTGGTAATAACCAAGCTAGGGCATGCAGGGAAGAAGCAGGTTTGGGAAAAGATAATGTGGCTCCTCCAGGAGATAATCTCTGTAGGTTAGGCCTAGAGTTCAAGAGATATGGACGTGGGAGTCATCATGAGCCAGTAATTAAAGGAAAAGAATTAGATGAAATTGCCTGGGAGACGACGTGTAATGGGAAGAGGGCCTGTGTGTGATGTGAGGCAAGTCTTCAAAGATGGCCCCAAGGAACCACGCCTCCCACTCTTCATGCCTTTGTGTCGTCCTTCTTCTCACGCTGAATCTGAGCTGGTGCGTTCCATCACTTGATTGTGAGGATGGCTACACAACAATATACATTTGCCCAAACTCATCAAACTGTACACATAAAAAGGGTAAATTTTACTGTATGTTAAATATATGTCAATAAACCTGACTTAAAAAGTTAAAAAGAAGAATAAAACAAATGAGGAATTATGTGATATTCTAGTTCTCTTATCTCCAGTGTACTTGGGAAGCAGGATTTTTAATGAGGAGAAAATAAGGTACAGATGTAGTTAGAAGGTTGTATAAAAGGAATGTATCATGTAGAAGAGATGTATTAGAAGTTACGTGGGGCACCTGGGTGGCTCAGATGGTTGCACGTCTGCCTTCGGCTCAGGTCATGATCCCAGGGTCCTGGGATCCAGCTTCACGTTGGGCTCCTGGCTCGGCGGGGAGTCTGCTTCTTCCTCTCCCTCTGCCTCTCCCCCTGCTCATGCTCTCTCTCTCTCTCTGTATCTCTGTGTCTCAAATGAATGAATAAATAAAATCTTTTTTAAAAAAGTTATGTAAAAATCTTCTAGTTCTGAACTTGAATTGAAAGTATCAGTATAAAAAAAAAAAAGAAAGTATCAGTATGACTCAGGAAATATTTTATCAAAAAAGGAAGGAAGGAAAGAAGAGAAAGAAGAAAGAAAGAAAGAAAGAAAGAAAGAAAGAAAGAAAGAAAGAAAGAAAGAAAGAAAGAAAGAAAGATGAAGGGAAGAAGGAGGGAAGGAAAGAGGGAAAGAAAGCAGAAGAAAAGAAACAATGACCAATCCAATAGCAATGAACAACTCTAGAACAAAATATAGCTTTGAAATATCATTTCCCACTAAAACAAAAAACAAAAAACAAAAAACAGGGCACCTGGGTGGCTCAGTTGGTTGAGCGACTGCCTTCGGCCCAGGTCATGATCCTGGAGTCCCGGGATCGAGTCCCACATCGGGCTCCCTGCTCAGCAGGGAGTCTGCTTCTCCCTCTGACCTTCCTCCCTCTCATGCTCTCTCTCTACCATTCTCTCTCTCTCTCTCAATAAATAAATAAAAATCTTAAAAAAACAAAACAAAACAAAGAACAGCGGCCCCTGGCCGGCTCAGTCAGAAGAGCTTGAGCCCCATGTTTGGTGCAGAGATTACTAAAAAATAAACAAAATAAATAAAATAAACTTAAAAAAAAAGCTTTGGGGGGAAAAGGCTAATCTAGGACTAAGAAAATGTATAAGATGAGTCTGGAAAATCACATTATACCAGAAGAAGAAAAAAAATCTATCAAAAATTGATAGAATAAAAAAAACCCCAATAGAGTCATGTTAAAAGGATTTGGGAGCTAATTTGAAGAGGTTGCTGTTGGCCAAAGATGAGGCAGTTTTCAGTATCAATACAGATAAAAATATGTTTAAATCCATGTGTTTTATAATAATATTAAAGAAAAATTTGGTCATCTTGGAAGGATGCTTGAGAACCAACTCTTTACCTTGAAAACTGGTAAATAAAGAGACTCAAGAATTGATCTTGCCTGGGGCACCTGGGTGGCTCAGTTGGTTAAGCGATTGCCTTCGGCTCAGGTCATGATCCTGGAGTCCCAGGATCGAGTCCCATATCGGGCTCCCTGCTCAGTGGGGAGTCTGCTTCTCCCTCTGACCCTCTTCCCTTTTGTGCTCTGTCTCACATTCTCTCTCTCTCAAATAAATAAATAAAATCTTTAAAAAAAAAAAAGAAAAATTTTGTCATCTTGGAAGGATGCTTGAGAACCAACTTTTTACCTTGAAAACTGGTAAATAAAGAGACTCAAGAATTGATCTTGCCTGGGGCACCTGGGTGGTTCTGTTGGTTAAGTGCCTGACTCTTGATCTTAGCTCAGGTTTTTGATCTCAGGGTTTTAAGGTCAAGCCCCGCATTAGGCTCACTTAAAAAAAGAAAAAAAGTT
Organism: Zalophus californianus; assembly: GCF_009762305.2. Taxonomy (NCBI): domain Eukaryota; kingdom Metazoa; phylum Chordata; class Mammalia; order Carnivora; family Otariidae; genus Zalophus; species Zalophus californianus. Next base: position 149,890,071 of record NC_045598.1, read on the forward strand.
GATCTTGCCTTTCCCATGACTATGTCACTGGGTGGCCAAATAAATGATGAGGAAAAGTTTCTCTTTATAGAAGCATTTCAACAATAAATTAGGAAGGGATGATAGAATTGGAATATCATCGTTTTGCAACCCCTGATGAATTAAGCCTCAGCGGCTGCTGGCAACACAAACAGCCACCTGGACACTATGTGCTTCCTTATGAAGAAGACATCACCAACGACAAAGGAGTCTTCCCCTGCAAGAAATCAAACCTGAATATGATAAAACCTCTAGATGCAACTATCAATTTGCAGGAAGTACAGAGGGCAGAGGATAATGACAAATAACTACATTATTAAGTTACAGTCAACAAGATCCTGATTCCAGGAAATTCTACAGGACAAGTGATCTAGTTTTGTTTTGTTTTTTAAGATTTATTTACTCATTTGAAAGAGAGTGGGGGAGAGGGGCAGAGGGAGAGGGAAAGAGAGACTCTTAAGTGGGCTCCACACCCAGCATGGAGCCCTACGAGGGGCTCCGATCTCACAACCCTGAGATCACGACCTGAGCCACAGCCCAGAGTAGGACGCTTAACTGACTGCACCTAGGCACCCCGATCCTGTTTTTTTTTAACACATATATTGCAAGGGGAAAAAAGATGTAAAGGAGAAACTTTATTTATTTAATTTAATTTTTATTTTTCTTACATTTTTTTAAAAGATTTTATTTATTTATTTGTCAGAGAGAGAGAGTGCACAAGCAGGGGGCGAGGCAGGCAGAGGGAGAAGCAGGCTCCCTGCTGAGCAAGGAGGCAGGGAGGGAGCTCCTCTGCTGGCAGGGAGCAGGGAGCCCGATGCTTCACTCGATCCCAGGACCCTGGGATCATGACCTGAGCCGAAGGCAGATGCTTAACCAACTGAGCCACCCAGGCGTCCCAAGGGGAAACTTTAAGATTGAAAGAACTGAAAGACATATTATACAAAAAAACAAAACCTACTGTGTTTAAGGATGTATAGTTGGACAATAAAACTGCAAATAAAAGAAGGTAACAATGAGCATAAAAGTCAGGACACTGGTTATTTTTTGTGGTGAGGGACAGGATTTGTGTTTGAGAAGGGCCTAGGAATGGCTTCTGGAATGACTGGCAAGGTACTGCCTGTTTTCATGGACGGTGATTACTGGGGTGTTTATCTTATAATCATGTATTAATCTGTATATTAGTTTTATGCTTTTTAAAAATATTTGTTATAATTAAAAAATATTTTAGGTTTCAGGTGGTGCCGTGAAGGTGTCTCCATCCCCATCTCCCAGAACAAGAACATTTGGAGAAACACACCCATGTCATCTGAATTTTCCCAGCAGTGATCTATAGGGGGCACTAAAAACATCGCTGGGATAAATTTGAAATATTGTACCAGTTAACTTGGGATTTCACCTGACTTTTGACAGAACAGATGAAAATCACGCAGCATTTTTTTTTTTTTTTTGAGAAATAAAAAGTCATGCTTTGCTAGAACTGACCAATCTGGAGTGACTAATTTTGTGACCTGATTGTGCAACTTGTGCTTTACAACTAAAAGATGAGCCTCCAGCCCCAAGACCTTCCAGCTGACAGTTTCCTGGAGCCTGATGGTCCTAACCGATGAACTTCTCGTACTGAGAAAAGTATAGTGTAGGACTAGTCACTGAGGGTGAGTTATTTCGTTATCTAAATTTTATAGGTTTATATGTCTCCTAAAATGTAAAGTGACACAACCACCTTGGAAAACTGGCAGTTTCTAGTAAACTCAAATATATGCCCTATGACTCAGCGAATTCTAAGTAATTTCCCAAGAAAAATTAAAACATACATCCATGAAAAGTTGTACACAAATGGTGGCTTTATTCACAACAGCCTGAAAAGATCTGGGGACAGTCTAAACATCCATCGGTAGAAGAATGGATAAACAGGGCGCCTGGGTGGTTCAGTTGGTTAAGCGACTGCCTTCGGCTCAGGTCATGATCCTGGAGTCCCGGGATCGGGTCCCGCATCGGGCTCCCTGCTCGGCGGGGAGTCTGCTTCTCCCTCTGACCCTCTCCCCTCTCATGCTCTCTCTCTATCTCATTCTCTCTCTCAAATAAATAAATAAAATCTTTAAAAAAAAAAAAAGAATGGATAAACAAAGTATGCCATAGCCATACAATGGAATTCTATTTGGCTATAAAAAGAACTATTATATGCAAGAACATGGATGAATATCGAAAACATGCTGAATGAAGGGCACCTGGGTGGCTCCATCTGTCAAGTGTCTGACTCTTGATTTTGGCTCAGGTCATGATCTCAGGGTTATGAGATTGAGCCCTACATGGGGCTCCATGCTGGGTGCGGAGCCTGCTTAAGTATTCTCTCTTTCCCTCTCCCTCTGCCCCTCTCCCCTGCTCTCTCTCTCTTTAAAAAACAAAAACAAAAAACAAAAAGCATGCTGAATGAGGGGCACTTGACTCGCTCAGTCGGTGCAGTGTGTGACTCTTGATCTCGGGGTTGTAGGTTCAAGCCCCACATTGGGTGTAGAGATTACAAAAAAAAAACGCTGAATGAAAGAAGCCAGACCCCACCCCCATACATATTGTATAATTCCATTTATTTGAAGTTCAACAACAGGCAAATCTAATCTATGGTAATAGTCAAAATTGTGGTTATTGCTGGAGCATGAAGAAAATTATCCTTCCCAGGATGTTTTTGGGTTTTAGGAAATTACATGTTATAAATCCCTTAGTTTGAGTAATTTTTATTAATAGAAAACTAGTTTCTCTCCACCCTCACTAAATAAATGTTGAACACTTACAAAATACCCATTAATTTGAAGGGTTACCAAATTCTCATGCCAGCCCTGAGAGTTCCCTGGCGTGAACAAGGGACATGGAGGAAAAAAGGGAACGTACCATTGATGGGGTGATGGGGAAAGTGTGACTTGAATTCAGAAATATCTTGACCATCACCATGCTTGAGAGAGAGCCAGTTCTCCTGAACCCCCTTTGAGTAGAGAGATTCTCCAGCACTTGGGTCCTTCTGGGAATGGAAGCTAGCTGCTCTAGAAATAAGTGCGGTGGTTTGGATCAGAGATGTGTTTCCAGTGTCAGCTACTAGGGGGCAGAATTGCAGCAGCAGTAATGGTGGAATGTTTCCAAGAAATGGAGAAGCTGGAGGCAAAATTAGGCATCTAGCCAGTAAAAAGGCAAGGAAAGGTATAGGCCAGAAAAGGCACAGGAAATATGGGCTCAGCAGAGCTGGTAGGCAAGAATGAGGGTGTGGACAGACCAGGAGCGGAATGCTGAGGTAGCAGTAGGCTACTGAAAACTGCTGAGATGCAGGGTGAGTAAGGCTCACTCGACCCCCAGAACCTGACAAGAGTAGCCAAGGTGTAGCTACTGCAAACAAGAATCTGTAAGCCCAGATGTTCAAACATTTATTAAGGTTGGGGGTGGGGATGGATTCAACTAAGGAAGAACAGATTTCTGAGGGAACCTCCCAGGAAAGTTGGAGGGGATCCAGAAGCAAGTACAGACAGAAAATGGGGGTGGCCTATAAAAATAGAGGTATGATTTTTCAGGGGAGTGGTGAAGAAATTCTCCTCGGTCAGTAAATTGATGATTAAAATCTTTTCGGCGTGCTTTTTCCTGATCTTAAAGCTTTGATCCCAATTAAAATGTAATGCCCAAGAAAAATGTAATACTTGGAGTATCTGTCAGTCATTTACATTATGGTGTGAATAAGTGATTTATTAGGCAAATGTTAATTGAACATCTACTTTGTGGAACTAGAGCTTGCATTCCAATGGGGCTAGACCAGCAATAAACAAGTAAACAAACATAAATAAAAATTTCAGATAGTGAAAGGGCAATGGGAGAAAAGATGTCAGGTAATGACAAAGAGAAAGATGGGGCAGGTTGAGAATCCTCAGAAAAGTGTCTCTAAGGGTGATATTCAAGCCAAGACCTAAACGCTGAGGAGTCCCCAGTGCCAAGATCTGTGGGAAGAACCTTCCAAGTAGAGGGGACAGCAGTACAGGGAGGGTTCAGGACTGCATTGTTTAGACTTTGTAAGTTCCAAAATAAGGAGTTGGATTTTATTCTATTTGCAATGAAAAGTCATTAGAGAGTTTTAAACAGGAGAATGGTCTGACCTCATTTACATTTTTTTTAAGATTTTATTTACTTGTGAGAGAGAGCACAAGCAGGGGGAGCGGCAGGCAGAGGGAGAAGTAGGGTCCCCGCTGAGCAAGGAGCCCCGACAACTCCATCCCAGGACCCTGGGATCACAACCTGAGCCGAAGGCAGACACTTAACCAACTGAGCCATGCAGGTGCCCCGTCATCTACATTTGTAATAGTGTTCAGTGGCGCCTCAACTCGAAGGAGGCAAGAATGGGAGCAGACCAATTCGGGAGCCATTGCAATCATTTCTGATGAGAGAGATCATGGTGGCATGATCAGAGAGGTAGTTGAGAGACAGTAAGAAGTGGAGAGATTCTGAAGGTGTTTTTTAGGTGAATGAGGAGGTGAGTGGAAGCACAGATGACTGCCAGATGTTTCGATTGAGCAAGTGCAGGGATGGCGGGGCTGGAACATAAAATGAGGAAGGCTGCAGAACCAGCTGGTAGCATAGGAGGTGGTCAAGAGTTCTATTTTGGACATGTTACGGTTCAGATGCCTAGTAAATATCCAATGGAGGTGTTGAGTAAGCAGTTCTGGAAGAAGGTCAGATGTGGAGCTGTAAATGCCATTAGCATATGGGTAGTATCTGTGCTGCAATGTGAACACAACATAGGAGTGGTAGGGACAGAATGTAGACCAGACAGAGAAGGGAGCCCAGCAGGAGCTCCAGGAAAGGGACCTTAAAGAGTGAGGCATGAGAGGTGGCGCCTACAAAGAAGCTGAGTTGGAAGAATCTGGGAGGTAGGACAGCCTAACATTGCAGAAATCAAGAGTTGAAAGTATTTCAAGCCAAGAGGGTGTGCCACCAAGTATAAAGCGGCTGAGTTGTTGAGTAAGAGAGATAAGTGACAATGACCTTGACAAAGGTAGTTCCAGGGAGTGAGGTTGAAAACCCACCAGAAACCAGTTTTGGATAAAAAGGAAAACTTTTGTGAGGACAGACCTTCCAGGAGAGAGGAATAGTCAGAGATGTCAGAAAAAGTCCATCAGGGGCTCTAGAAATAGAAGAAGTTCCCAACCTGGCTGAATGTCAGAATCACCTAGGAACTTAAAAAAATAGAACAAGTTTTTGGTCCCCTCCCAGATTTACTGAATTCGTAGATGTGGGAATTAGAATACATACATATATAAATTATTACTTTTTAATTGTCATTAGTTTTGAATTTAGTTTTTACTAATGGAATCTACATATTTTATTTAAGGTATAATTGACAATGGAATCTATATTTTTAAAAAGCTCCTTCAGTAATTTTGATTTAGCTAATTAGACTAGAAGCTGAGCTGGGCAGGAATAGTCCCACCAAAACAGAAGAAATACCTTCTCCTGGTTTGGGGGAGGGGGAAAGGGGGAGGTGGTTAATAGGCAAAACTTTCTCAAGTTTATGTTTATCTCCCCTAAATGTTTTTGTCAGCCTTTAGAGTTTGCTACCACTTGTCTTCTGCTGAACTTCAGTAGAACACAAAATGAATATTTTTTAAAGTTTTTTTATTAAGATTTTATTTATTTATTTGAGAGAGAGAATGAGATAGAAAGAGAGCATGAGAAGGGGGAGGGTCAGAGGGAGAAGCACACTCCCTGCTGAGCAGGAAGCCTGACGCGGGACTCAATTCCAGGACTACAGGATCATGACCTGAGCTGAAGGCAGTCGCTTAACCAACCGAGCCACCCAGGCGCCCCCAAAATGAATATTTTTTTTTTAAGATTTTATTTATTTATTTGAGAGAGAGAGAATGAGAGATAGAGAGCACGAGAGGGAAGAGGGTCAGAGGGAGAAGCACACTCTCTGCTGAGCAGGAAGCCTGACGCGGGACTCAATTCCAGGACTCCAGGATCATGACCTGAGCCGAAGGCAGTCGCTTAACCAACCGAGCCACCCAGGCGCCCCCAAAATGAATATTTTTTAAAAAGATTTTATTTATTCATTTGAGACAGAGAGAGGGAGAGCACAGAGGGAGAGTGAGAGGGAGAAGCTGACTCCCCACTGAATGGAGAGCCCAATGTGGCACTTGATCCCATGACCCCAAGACCATGACCCAAGTGGAAGGCAGACGCTTAACCAACTGAGCTACCCAGGAGCCCCACAAAATGAATATTAACAGAAAAACTCAGAAACAGACTTCCAAGCTTAGACATCCTCTCTTTTTCACAGATAGGAGGGCTTATGACTGTGATTAGAAGTATTTTTTTCTGACATTGAAACTGGGTTCTATACCGGATAGTGGAGTTGTTTTTAGCAATTTTGACAGTGTTACGTAAATTGCAAGTAGACCTATAGGTACTTACTCTACCATCACAACAAGTTTGAAAATGCTTGAGAAGAGCCCTGAAAGCTTCATGCACTTTTCCTGCCCCTCTTCCTCTCTCACTAAACCTCTCCCGCTGTCCTTTCTCTTCCCTCCTCTCTCTCTCTCCCCCTAGCTCTCTCCCCACCCCACCTCCCTCCCTGTCTGCTCAGGTTATTAATTTCCTCAAAGGAGCCCTGAAAGTTAAACTTTAGTCCCCCTTGAGTTCAGCTGGCAGGAAGAAAATCCCAAAATGGGAGTAATTTGATATGTCTGGAAGCAGGAAAAACAAAATTTAAAATAGTAGCTTCCTTCCAAGAGGCAATTATAATAATGTCTTCTGACCATATACGTCACTTTACAGTTCATAATAAATTGTTGTGTTTATTACTTCATTTGATCTTTATATCAGTGCTGGGAGAAACTATGCTCTTACCAACTTCCCACAATTAAGAAAAAACAAAACGGGGCACCTGGGTGGTTCAGTCGGTTAAGCGTCTGCCTTCGGCTTGGGTCGTGATCCCTGGGTCCTGGGATCGAGCCCCGCATCGGGCTCCCTGCTGGGCGGGAAGCCTGCTTCTCCCTCTCCCACTCCCCTTGCTTGTGTTCCCTCTCTCGCTGTATCTCTCTCTGTCAAATAAATAAATAAAATCTTAAAAAAAAAAGAAAAAACAAAGCAGAGGAATAAATGAAGGCTTAGAAAGATTAAGACCATTTCCAAGGTCCTTCAGGTAGAAAAGTATAAACTTTTAAGTGACTTGTTCACAATCACAGAGTAAAAAAGTCAATGAACTCAGCAATGAAAAAAACCAAGCTACTGATACTTGCAACAATTGGGATGACTCCCCAGGGAATTATGCTGGGTGAAAAAAGCCAACCCCTGAAGTTTATATACCCTATGATTTCATTTATATAAAATTTTTGAAATGACCAAGTTTTAGAAACACAATAGTTATTGCCAGGGGTTAGGTATGGTGGAAGGAGGTAGGGTGGGTGTGGTTATAATAAAGCAACACAAGGGATCTTTCTGGTGACAATATTGTTCAATATCTACACTGTGGTGGTGGATATGGGAAACTTCACGTGTGAAAGAAGTGCATAGACCTAAATACACAAATGAGTACAAGTAAAATGGGAGAAATCTAAATAAATGGACTCCATCGCTGTCAACATCTTGGTTATGATATTTTACTATAGTTTTGCAAAATGTTACCACTGGGAGAAACTAGGTAAAGGGTAGACAGGATCTCTCTGTTTAATTTCTTACAACTGCATATGAATCTATAATTATCTCAGTAAAAACTTCCATTTAAAAACGTGAATGAGTCAGGGTGTGTCTCGGTTTTTTGCCTGTGCATTATTTACCTCCCCAAAGCATAATGGAATGACAGACGACCTTGTTTTTGGAATCCCCAGTTTGATTCAATACTCTCTGAGTGAATGAGTTGGAGATGGGGGTATATCCAATTTTGACCCTGATTATTAAATCAGGCAAGGAAATCATTTCCCCAGAATGATTAAACTCCCAGAGGGTTTCCTACATCAAGAACCAGGGCAACCTAAATTCTATACCAAGCACTGCAATGTTTTAGTCTATCTGAGCCAGCTATTCCAATGCACACACTCTTGAGTTTTCCCTGACTTTTTGGGCTCAGCTGCTGATGGAAGACAACGTTAAAAGTAGAAAAAGGAGGGGCTGGTGACAGAGCCTTAGATCGTGGGGTGGGGCAGTTGGGGTTGATGGTGGGGATGGTGATGTTCTCTCTGTGATTACATGTGCAACAGAACCAGAAGCTAAGGGTGGACCTCTGATGTCTACCCATTCCAAGCCTCAGATTTTATTTACCCTTTCTTTCTCCTGTTCTCTTCCTGTCACTTAATTTTAGCTGTTTCTCTCTATCCTACTGCCACCCCTGCTGTCTTTTGTCTCTTTTCCTTGATTTTTTTCTTTTTCTTCTTTTTTGCTATATTTTTCTATGACCACATTTTAATAGCTTTATTTTTTTTAAGATTTTTTTTTTTTTTAAGATTTTATTTATTTGACAGAGAGAAAGAACACAAGCAGGGAGAGTGGGAAAGGGAGAAGCAGGCTTCCCACAGAGCAGGGAGCCCGATGCGGGGCTCGATCCCAGGACTCTGGGATCATGACCTGAGCCAGAGGTAGACGCTTAACGACTGAGCCACCCGGGCACCCCTATTTATTTATTTTAGAGAGAGAGTGTGTGCTCACAAGCAGGGGGAAGGGCAGAGGGAGAGAGAGAATCTTCAAGCAGACTCCCCGATGAGTGCGGAGCCTGACGTGGGGCCTGACCTCATGACCCTGAGATCAGGACCTGAGCCGAAATCAAGAGTCAGAGGCTTAATCAACTGAGCCACCCAGGTGCCCCAATACACAATTTTAAAATATTAACCCAAAAAATGTCAAGAAAGACCCTGACACTTAGTACACGTCTTGCTCTAAGGTCACATGAATTTAACTCTAGTCCACAGGAGTCTCCACCATGAAATGGCTTCTTAGTGCAGGAGTGTTTTGTTGGGGGTAAGAAAACCCAAGTTACAGTCTGGGCTCCACCACTGACTTACCACGTGACCTACAGCACTTTGTCTCCTCAGCTGCAAAACAAAAGGGACCGACTCAGAATTCCCTCTCTAAATCCCTCAACGTTTTGTCTGAGTTTAGAGAAACAAGCCTTCCCGGCCAGGTGTGGTGGAACGCTGAAAAAAGACTGGGAATCTAGGTGGAGAGTGAGGCTTTTTCATTTGAAGCCCTTCCCAGAGGCTGGGTATGCCTATGGGCCAGGAAGTCGTGATCCAACCATGTGCCATCAACCCCAACGCTGTGCAGGCCGACACTGTAATTACACTTAGCCTTAGCAGCCGGCAAGGCGCGTAAGCATTGGACTACAGAGATGGGGTGGTTAATCAGGAGAAGAGGAGGGATCTGACATGAGCTGGATGACTGTCAAATGAGAAAGGGAGGTGATTTGTTTCATGCATCTGTCTGGGCAAAGGTTTGGGGAGGGTGATTCAAACAGTGGCAAGGAGAAGAAAGAATTGGCTCTCATTAGGGAAAGAGGGAAGAATAGAAAATGTAAATAGAATCAAGCAGTGGAAAATATCGAAGAAAGAGAAACTGCTGTTCCCAAGGCTGATTCCCATGGTAACACCAGGATATACATTTATTGTGCTCTTAGTATGTGCCAGGCACTTTCATGGGTGCTACCTCGTTTAATCTTCACCACAATTGGACAAAGTATTAATATCTCCATTTTATACCTGAGGAAACACACTCAGGGAGGTTCAGTCACAACGTGGGACCTTGGGCAGAGGCAGCATGAAAGCTGGGTTTGTCTGAGTCCTAAACCTAAATGCCCAGGATTGTTGAATGCTTCTTTTTTTTTTTAAAGATTTTATTTATTCATTTGAGGCACAGAGATAGAGAGAGAGAGAGAGAGCATGAGCAGGGGGAGTGGCAGGCAGAGGGAGAGGGAGAAGCAGGCTCCCTGCCGAGCCAGGAGCTGGACATTGGGCTGAGGCTCAACTGAGCTACTACCTATTCGGAAGTCTCTAATCTCCCCTTGTCACCAGCCATGCTTGCCCATATGCTAACAAGAATGCTATGTTATCAGGCTGGGGGCAGGGAGCTCTGGCCGGGGTTTTGAGTCAGAAAACCCTGGATGTGAATCCTGACTCCACTGACTTGGTGCCTGTGGGCAAGATGAAAACTTCACCAAGCTCAATATTCATTTCTTTAAAGCAGGAGTAATAATACTAACGTTCTAGAGTTGTGAGGATTATATGTAAATGTAAATAAATGAGAAACGCAATGCTTGGCACATTATAGATGCTTCATAAATGATAGCTATTAAATTATATTAGTGTGAGCCTAAGCGTGGCTCTCCAGCTTGGTTGCACATTGGAACCACCTGGGGAGCTCTAAAAACACTGAGCCCTGGGCTGGCTCCACCCCAGAGATTCTGGTTTAATAGGTGTGAGGTGCAGTCTGGCCATGCGAGTTTACAAACTCTCTAGGTGATCCTAATGTGGTTTGCAAGACTTTAGCACATGCCTCAGAATCACCTGGAGGGTGTGTTACAACACAGTTTCCTGGGCCCCATCCCCATTGAAATCTTAAATCTTTCAGACAACCTTCAAACTTTCCAGCTGCCTTAATGAAAATGACATTTTTATTGAATACCTACCATATCCTGGACATTAATATGAACTGCTTTATGGGTAGTGTGTCTTATGGCATCCCCACAACAACCCTATGATTATTTTTCATTTTACAGATGAAGAGTCTGAGGATCAGAGGTTAAGTGACTTATTCCAAGTCCCACAGCTACTAAGTGGACAGAGCCAGTTTGGGCTCCCAAGTGCATTCTTTTTTTTTTTTTTAAGGTTTTTATTTATTTATTTGACAGATAGAGAGCACAAGTAGGCAGAGTGGCAGGCAGAGAGAGAGGGAGAAGCAGGCTCTCTGCTGATCAGGGAGCCAGATGTGGGGCTCGATCCCAAAACCCTGGGATCATGACCTGAGCCGAAGGCAGCCACTTAACCGACTGAGCCACCCAGGCGCCCCCCAAGTGCATTCTGTTAATCAAGACCCTCCAGAGTCTCTTTTCCTCCTAAAGCAACTGTTCTTTGATCTTACAGAGATCTCCAGGCCTTAGCTTCTTTTTTCTCCCAGTCTCTCAGCCATCATCCTTCCTTCCTTCTCTATCTTCCAGCCATGCCAAAGGTACAGTCTGAGAATTTGCTTTTCTAACAAGTTCTAAAAGTAATGGTGATGCTACTGAACTGGGGGCCACACTTTGAGAACCACTAGCCTAGAAGGGAGGAGGGGATTGAAAGGTGAAAGACTACTTGTTTTAAAATCCCACACCCAGAAATCACAGTAGGTCTTAAAGTGACTCACAAGTCATTTGCTTCTAAGAGCAGAACAGGGTTCCAAGCTTGGGTTTCATCACCTGATAAATGTGTTGGTCATAGCTGTTGGGAGATGTGATTCAAGTGCCTAGGATCTGGTAGGTGGCATTGAGCGGGCAACTGGGAGCTATTCTAGTACGTGGCAGAAGGGCCACCTAAGACACAATATGTATGGAGCAGGGAGTCCAATCAGGAAATACAAGGTTCTTACAAATTCTTCACACACTGCTAGACAAAAACTCCTGCCCTCGGCAGAGCTTTTCTTCAGTGGCCCCATTCAGGGAGTCCTACACAATGGCTTTCCCTAACTCTGCACAACAGGCATTGTGGGTTTGCTTTTACTATCCCTTCCTGGAATGTCTGCAATTTAAAAGAGATTGATAGGGAGTTTGAAGTTAATCAGAAAGAACTGAATTACTATTAGATGCAACTACCTAGAACTAATAAAAGTGCCTTTCATTGTGGAGGACGAGAGCTGAGCAAGAAGTCTTCAGACTCTACCACCGGGGTAGGGCCTTCCCTTTGCTCAGTTTCCTTATTAATTCAGAAGCACTGTGGGATTTAGAGACAAGCTGGCCCAGAGTGGTGTTTTACGGAGGTCACTGGAAGGGAGTGGCAGAGGGATTTAAGAGGGCAATCCTGGAGCCCCTGAGGTCAGCCCAGAGGCACCTGGAGTGGTTGAGATGAGCACCCAGTGGGCCTGAACCAGGCAAGAGGAAGCAGAGATAAAGAGGAGGGGAGGAGAGGAGATTTTGAGGAACAAGAATCCGCAGGGCCTTATGATACATTGAATGAGAGGGGTGACAGGAAGGAGAAAAGTCTGGCATGGCGCAGGATTCTAACTAGCGGAGCCCAGCAGGGAGTTTAGAAAGATGAGTGGCTTTGTAGGTAGAGAAAATAATCAGTTTAGTTTGGAACATACGGAATTTTTGTTCATGTATTTGGAATAGCTGAATGGAGATGCCGAGTAGCTAACACATATTGACCAAATATGCTAGATACCGTGTGAAGTGCTTTACAAACCTTATTTCTCAACTCTTTTGGAGAGGTGCTCTTGTTTTCAGTTGAGACAAAGAATTAATAGATTAAGGGGCACCTGGGTGGCTCAGTCGGTTAAAGCGACTGCCTTCGGCTCAGGTCATGATCCTGGAGTCCCCGGATCGAGTCCCGCGTCGGGCTCCCTGCTCAACAGGGAGTCTGCCTCTCCCTCTGACCCTCTTCCCTCTCATGCTCTTTCTCTCTCATTCTCTCTCTCTCAAATAAATAAATAAAAATCTTTAAAAAAAAGAATTAATAGATTAAATAAATGGTCTAAGGTAGGTGGTAGAGTTAGGACTGAAGCCCAGCCTCTGAACTACAGAATTTTTTTTTTAAGATTTTATTTATTTATCTGACAGAGAGAGAGACACAGCGAGAGAGGGAACACAAGCAGGGGGAGTGGGAGAGGGAGAAGCTGGCTTCCTGCCAAGCAGGGAGCCCGATGCGGGGCTCAATCCCAGGAGCCTGGGATCACGACCTGAGCCGAAGGCAGACACTTAATGACTGAGCCACCCAGGCGCCCCTGAACTACAGAATATTGCGAGGAGAGCTCTGCATGGAAGACCAGAGACTTGGCAGCCATCCACAAATAGACTACAGGGACGCCTGGGTGGCTCAGTCAGTTAAGCGCCTGCCTTCGGCTAAGGTCGTGGTCCCAGGGTCCTGGGATTGAGTCCCGCAGGGAGCCCGCTTCTCCCTCTGCCTGCCGCTCCCCCTGCTTGTGTTGGTTCTCTCTCTCATTGACAAATAAATAAATAAAATCTTTAAAACAAACAAACAGACTATAGCTAGAGCCATGGCAGTGGAGGGAGGTGGTGTTCAGAGGAGAAGAAATCCACACAGGCCATCACGATGGCCTGGTCAGAGAGCCAGGAGTAAAATCAGGATCTGCTGTTTTCTCAGAAATCAAGCAGAACGCAGTGATGCACGTGTGAGAGACCATGTAGGGAGGGACAAAACAGTGGCCCTGGAATTGAATAACTTCTCACTGGTGACCTTTGCCAGGGTAAGTTTCAGCAACGTGTGGGTACCTAAAGCTGCAAGATGATTGCTAGGTTGAAATAGGGAGTGGGAAAGGAGGAGGAAGATACTATTTTTTTTGAGGTAGTGGCTTAGAAGAGCAGGAAAAAGCCAAGGCTTCACCTTGAGGAGGGCCCAAGAAAAGGTTTCCTTAATGAGAGGGAAGTTTTGAAAATAAAATTAAATATATATATGTATATATAAATATATATATAAATTTTAGTCATCTAATCTTTTGTATCTTGAAATCACTCAAGCATGCTGAGAAGTGTAATGATGTAATGAATGTTAGTGCATTCTCCACCCAACTTTGTCATATCTTAATGTTTTGCCACGTTTTATATACATATGTACATTTTATGTTAAAAAAATAACCACATCATGCTTAAGTTTTCAAATGGTGAATACTGTTACCCTGCCTTCTTAGAGTTCACTGAGAGAATGATCTGATTTACTTTTACTTCGTAAGTGCAGTGGCCCTTTGCCTTTTGTGATGCCTGCGGTACAAACCTGCTGAGCCAGGTTGGGGAGGGCTTGGTTATGTCTGTGTAGCCGAATTGGGTTACACCCACATTCAGAAACAGGATTAACCTGTAAATTTTTTCTTTCTGCTCACTCTTCTCAAGCTTTTAGAATTAAAATCACATAAGCCTCATACTGACCAAAGGGTACAGACTTTCAGTTATAAGATGAACAATTTATAGCATGGTGAGTGTAGTAATAATAATATACTATATACTTGAAATTTACTAAGAGTAGATCTCAAGTGTTTTCACTACACACATACACACACAATGGTAACCATGTGAGGTTCGGTTATTGACTTGATTGTGGTATCATTTCACAATGTATATGCATATCAAAACATCACATTATATACCTTAAATATATATAGTTTTTATTTATTGGTCATACCTCAATATAACCAGAAAAAATAAACACATTAATCTCATAAAATAAGCAAAATTATAAAACATATCCCTATCTTTTTTTATGAAAAAGATAGTAATGTAATATGGGGATTGTACAGTTTTTAAAGTTTGAAAAAGTCTTCTAAGAATATTTCAAGTGACCACTTTTCCCCAAACAGAAATATCTCCATTGATTTTACCAATTTTAGTCACTGTAAAAAAAAGTCAATTAGAAATGTTTTAAGTAAAAGGGAAGATTTCATTCTTACTTTATCCACTAGAGAGAAATACTGTTAAAGTTTCATATACATCTCCCCAGCCTTTTTTTTTCCTTTTTAAATTGGATTACACATACATACGTTCCATAAGCTGCATTTTTCTTTTATCAATAGATTTTGGCCAACATTTATGTCATACATAGAAAATTATACTGTTTCTATGCCACATCAAATTTAGATAGTTTCTAAATTTTTATTCTTAAAAATATTCTGTGGTGAGGGGCACCTGCGTGGCTCAGGCATTTGAGCGACCGACTCTTGGTTTTGGCTGGGGTCGTGGTCTCTGGCTCGTGGGATGGAACCTTGTGTCAGGCTCTGCACTGAGCAGGGAGTCTGCTTGAAATTCTCCCTCCCTCGGCCCAACCCCCCACCACGTGCACTCTCTCTCTCTCTCCATAAAGAATGAATAAATCAAATCTTAAAAAAATATATTTTGTGGTGAGGGGTACCTGGCTGGCTCAGTCTATGGAGCATGTGAATCTTGATCTTGGAGTTGTGAGTTCAAGCCCCATGTTGGGTGTAGAGAGATTTTTAAAAACAAAATATTTAAAAAGATAAAAAATAAAAATAATCTCTGGTGAACAATCTCTCACTTTTGGAACATTCATATTTAAACATTTCTTTAGGGGCGCCTGGATGCCTAAGTTGGTTAAGCATCGGGCTCAGGTCATGATCTCAAGGTTGTGAGATCGAGCCCTGCATTGAGCTCCATGCTCAGCAGGGAGTCGGCTTAAGATTCTCTCTCCCTCTCCCTCTGCCCCTTCCTCCATTCATGAGCTCTTTCTCTCTCTCTCTCTAAAATAAATAAGTAATTTAAAAAATAAACACCTCTTTAGTAAAAATATCTAAAGTACAATGCTGGGTCAAATGGTAGCCACAAAAAAACCCTTGATATTTCTAAATGGCACTCCAGAAAATAATTCTACTGCTTTACACTCCCAGCAATAGTGCATGAAATGGTCACTTTCTTTTTTTTTTTTTTTAAGATTTTATTTATTTATTTGACAGAGAGAGACACAGCGAGAGAGGGAACACAAGCAGGGGGAGTGGGAGAGGGAGAAGCCAGCTTTCCGCTGAGCAGGGAGCCCGACGCAGGGCTCGATCCCAGGACCCCAGGATCATGACCCGAGCCAAAGGCAGACGCTTAACGACTGAGCCACCCAGGCGCCCCATGAAATGGTCACTTTCTTTGTTGTTGTTCTATTAATCATTTGTTAAGTACCTATTTCTTTCTCTGCTGTATATATCTTCATGGTTTGTCTCTTTGGCTACCTTGAGTTTGGTATCCTTACACTATCATAAGCAGGTCTTCTCTTCTACTTCTTTAGCACATTTTATAAGCTCATGGCTTAATATAATATTCCTGTCATTAAAAAGCATGTTCAAATTATGTTATCTTTCTTCTGTCCATGATTCTGTTAATTTGACTATTTCTTTCATTAACCAAGCTAGTGGCTTCTCAATTATTTCCCAAGGCAAACTGTTGATTTGTCATCAGTTATAGATTTTATTTATTTATTTATTTATTTATTTATTTTATTTATTTTTATTTAGAGAATGAGTAGGGTGAGGGAGAGGGAATCTGAAGCAGACTCCTGGCTGAGCACAGAGCCCGACATGGGGCTTGATCTAATAGTCAGGAAATCATGACCCGAGCTGAAACCAAGAGTCAGATGCTTAACCAACCGAGCCACCCACGCACTCTGATATGTCATCAGTTATAAAATAAAGACAAGGGGCACCTGGCTGGCTCAGTTGCTGGGGCATGTAACTCTTGATTTCAGAGTTGTGAGTTCAAGCCCCACCTTGGGTGCAGAGATTACTTAAAAATAAAATCTTTAAAATAAAGACAAAAATAGAATTGATAAGAAAACCAATATAGTTCTTTAAAAACTAACAGAACTGATTTTTCAAATCTCTAATTTTATATAAATATGGCAAAATATTAAGAATGACAGAACTAGGGCGCCTGGATGCCTCAGTTGGTTGGGCGACTGCCTTCGGCTCAGGTCATGATCCTGGAGTCCCGGGATCGAGTCCCACATCGGGCTCCCTGCTTAGCAGGGAGTCTGCTTCTCCCTCTGACCCTCCCCCCTCTTGTGCTCTCTCTCTGTCTCATTATCTCTCTCAAATAAATAAATAAAATCTTTTAAAAAAATGACAGAACTAGGCTGTAAAAGAAATACTTTGTTTCTTTTCATAATCCTTAGACAGAGACTTAATTTATCATGCCTCTTTCTTAAAAAAATTTTTACTACTATAAGCATTTAAGAGCAAAGAGGTTTTCCTCTAAATACTGACTTAAGAGCATCTGATATGTGTATTTTAATTTTTGTTGTTTAGAAAACTGATGATGGGGTGCCTGGGTGGCTCAGTTGGTTAAGCCTCCAACTTTTGATTTCTGCTCAGGTCATGATCTCAGGGTTATGAAACTGAGCCCTGTCGAGCCTGCTTAAGATTCTCCCTCTCCCTCTCCCTCTACCCCTACCCCACACCATTCACACACACATGGGCTCTCTTTCCCTAAATAAAATAAATTTTTTTTTAATTTAAAGATTTTATTTATTTATTTGACAGAGAGAGACACAGCGAGAGCAGGAACACAAGCAGGGGGAGTGGGAGAGGGAGAAGCAGGTCTCCTGCTGAGCAGGGAGCCTGATGTGGGACTCGATCCCAGGAACCTGGGATCATGACCTGAGCCGAAGGCAGACGCTTAACAACTGAGCCACCCAGGCGCCCAATAAAAAAAAATTTTTTTAAAAAGAAAACATGATATTGTGAGCTGGATTTGCTTTATTTTTTTAAAAAATTTTAAAAGATTGTATTTATTTATTTGATAGAGAAAGTATGAGCAGGGGGAGGGGTAGAGGAAGAGGGAGAAGGTCAAGCAGACTCCCTGCTGAGTGGGAAGCCCAACACAGGGCTCAATCCCAGGACCCTGAGATCATGACTTGAGCCAAAGTCAGATGCTTAACCGATTGAGCCATCCAGGAACCCCATGGATTTGCTTTATTTTATTTTATTTTTATTTATTTATTTATTTATATTTATATTATTTATTTATTTATTTATTTATTTTAAAGATTTTATTTATTTATTTGAGAGAGAGAGTGAGAGAGAGAGAGAGAGAGCCCAAGAGGGGGTAGGGTCAGAGGGAGGAGCAGACTCCCTGCCGAGCAGGGAGCCCAATGTGGGACTGGATCCCGGGACTCCAGGATCATGACCTGAGCCGAAGGCAGTCGCTTAACCAACTGAGCCACCCAGGCGCCCTGTTTATATTATTTATTATATATATATTTTTTAGAGAGAGAGAAAGAGAGAGAGCATACACAAGTGGGGTGGGGATGGAGGGGCAGGGTGAGAGGGAGAGAGAGAATCCCAAACAGGCTCCATGCTCAGCAGGGGCTCCACACAGGGCTCCATCTCAGGACCCTGAGACCATGACCTGAGCTAAAATCAAGAGTTGGAGGCTTAACTGACTGAGCCACCCAGGCATCCCTGGATTTGCTTTATGATTTAGGTTTTATTTAAGAGTATGTGTGGGATGCCTGACTGGCTCAGTTAGTAGAGTATGTGACTCTTGATCTCTTGGTCATGAGTTCATGAGTTTGAGCCCCATTTTAGGGGTAGAGATTACTTAAAAAAAAAAAAGTATGGGATGCTTGGGTGGTTCAGTTGGTTAAGCATCTGCCTTTGGCTCAGGTCATGATCTCAGGGTCCTGGGATCGAGTCCGGCATCGGGCTCCTTGCTCGGCGGGAAGCCTGCTTCTCCCTCTGCCTGCCGCTCCCCCTGCTTGTGCTTTCTCTCTCTCTCTGACAAATAAACAAAATCTTTAAAAAAAAAGGTTAAAAGGGTATATGTGGGGCGCCTGGGTGGCTCAGTCGTTAAGCGTCTGCTTTCAGCTCAGGTCATGATCCCAGGGTCCTGGAATCGAGCCCCACATCGGGCTCCCTGCTCAGCGGGAAGCCAGCTTCTCCCCCTCCCACTCCCCCTGCTTGTGTTCCCTCTCTCGCTGTGTCTATGTCAAATAAATAAATAAAATCTTTAAAAAAAATAAAATAAAAGAGTATATGTGTGGTACATATATATACACACATATGTTCATGTATTTATTTTAAAAATATTACATTAAGATTGTATTTAAAATTTTGTTTTTGTCACTGTCAACGAATGCCATATACAGAAATAATATCTTGAGGTATTAACTATGTGTATCTTTGTCCTATAATACAGGATCAAATTAAGTGAATCTTACAACTACATTTGAACAGAGTGTGTTCCCCAAATTCTACCAGTAAGATCTTTTCATGTATAAAGTCTACCACGAATTCTCTAGTTTTATAATTTCCTTAATTCTTTTGATATTATGGGAGTGATGTATTAACTTTTCAAATATACTTTACTGTTATGGTTCCTCTTCATCTTTCACTCTGTCATATTTCAAAATGGGTTTGTTGGCTCTGTGACTTAGCTCAGCCAGGCGGTGGGAACAATGTGTACAAAGGAAAAGAAGTGCCATATGACATACCAGTTGGGTTCCTATAAGTGGTTTGGCATGGTTGGAGGACAGGGGGTAAAGAAAGGAAAAGTGATAGCCAGGAGATGAGGAGAAAAAGGAAACCAAGGCTTTTGAGATCTCAGTAAGATCAAAGAACAGTCGCTTTTGGAGGAAAAGAGACTCTATAGGGTCTTGATTAAGAGGATGCACTTGGGAGCCCAAACTGGCTCTATCCACTTACCAGCTGTGGGACCTGGAACAAGTCACTTTACCTCTCTGAATTTTAGATTTCCCATGTGTAAAATGAAAAATAATCACACGGTTCTTGTGAGGATTAAATGAGATATACTACCTATAAAGCAGCACAGTGTTCACTACATAATAGCTAGTCAATAAAAATATTATTGTCATTAAGAGAGCTGGAAAGCTTGGAGGTTGTCAGAAAGATTTAAGATTTCAATGTAGAATTACTTTTATTTTATTTTAATTTTTTAAAAGATTTTATTTATTTATTTGACAGAGAGACACAGCGAGAGCAGGAACACAAGCAGGGGGAGTGGGAGAGGGAGAAGCAGGCTTCCCGCCGAGCAGGGAGCCCGATGTGGGACTTGATCCCAGGGCCCTGGGATCATTACCTGAGCAGAAGGCAGACACTTAACGACTGAGCCACCCAGGCGCCCTCAATGTAGAATTATTTTTAAGTAGAAGTAATTGTTTCCTAACTTTGTTTCTTAAGAAAACTTCCATATCATTACAGCATTTGCCCATTATGGCATGTATTTACATTGTGTTCTAATTATTTGTTTCCCTAACAGAGACAAGGGGCTCTGAAAGCTGGGGTGGGGCCTCATTCCTGATTAAATTGTCACCCCCATAACATTTGTTGAATTGACTTTGGAAATTATTCCCAAAGAGGCTAACAGTTGAGGTAAATAGAAAGATCTTCAAGAGAGAACTTTGGGTCAGGAACTATACACTTAGCAAGGATTTGATTTCTGTTCTCATTAATTATGCACTTACAAGTCTTACAGAAACATATTTTCACAATGTGTACATCTGCTTCTTGATGGCTGCCTGTTTATAAAATTGACAATAAGCACAGTGATAGTTTATTAAAAATTTAAAAAGAGGGGTGCCTGGCTGGCTCAGTCGGAATAGCATGCAGTTCTTGATCTTGGGGTCATGAGCTAAAGCCCCACATTGGGTGTAGAGATTAGTTAAATGAATAAGCTTTAAAAAAAATCTTAAAAGCGCAAACAGAACAGTTCTCTGCTGTCTTCTTTACACACAGAGTGAGAGAGCCACCTCCTAAGAAGTCAGACCTTCCTGTCTCAGTAACGGGTAATAGAAAAAGCAACCAATCGGAAGGAAGAGTTGAGTTCCTAAGCCAATTTTGCTGCTTACTAGCTGTGTGAACTTGAAGGAATCGTCTAACCTACCCAAATCTCATTTATCTCATCCTCAAAATGAAGATAATATTTGCCCTACCCTTTTTTCTTTTTAATAGATTTGGGTATCAAATGGAATATTGCACGAGAAATCTTTGAATACCATATAGTTCTATTCAAATGCAAGATAGTATTATAGTATTCTCACATTCACTAAAACCTGGTTTTTAAGCTTTCTAAAAAGTTGTTACTAATAGTCCAATAGAAATGCTTCAACCCAACATTGGATGCTATGACATATATTAAAAGCATAGTTTACTTATTTGTTCCTATATCCATACCTGGCAAAAAGTAAGTGCTTGATTAATATTTGCTGAATGAAGGAATGAAAGAAGGAAGGAAGGAAAGGAAGGAAGTTGGGCAGATAGGTGTGAACAGTAGGTTTTTGGCTTTAGAACTGTGAGAGAGTAGAGCGGAGTAGCTGTGTGAATGAAACATGATGATCACCTTGTGCTTTCAAAGCAGGATTTCCAGAATGGGCAGAGCTGGTTGTAGCAGCCAAAGATGGAAATGTTTTCCCACTCTGTTTTGTTCCAATTGGAGCACCCTCCCTTGTAGCTTTCGAGTAAACTACTGGGGTAGAAAAAGACATAGGGAACAACTAAATGAGACCTAAGAACTGGCCTTTGGTTTTAAATATTTAACTTGTTTCTAGAAAACTTGTTATTAAAAATAGTAGACCAAAAAGAAAGAAAAAAGAAAGGAAAGGAAGGAAAAAGAAAAGGCATAAGGGAGAGAGGTTGAATCAGCATTTTGTCCAATAATACTTTCAGTTAGCAAAACACCATCAATTAACCAAAATATTTAATGACAATTAAAAATGGCACACATTTAGTAGGGAGTACCACCCTTACCTCCCATCTCTGGACTGCTTTCTCTTCTCTGTCTCCTAGCCAGATGGGGATTGCAGGTTGCTCAAACCCAGTGCTTTAACTTGTCCATGCCTCCGCTCAGCCACCAATAATCTTTCTTTCCAAATGCCTGTCAAGGTCTTTAACTTCTTTCAAAGATGTCAAGGAATGAATCATTGGATCAACAGGTATTTATTGTGTTCACCGAGTACCTACAATATGTAAAGATGAAGAAAGTTCATAGTCTAATTCTAGTAGGAGAAATACATATAAATGCATAATTTTATTTATTTATTTTTAAGATTTTATTATTTATTTGACAGAGAGACACAGCGAGAGAGGGAACACAAGCAGGGGGAGGGGGAGAAGGAGAAGCAGGCTTCCTGCGGAGTAGGGAGCCTGATGCAGGGCTCGATCCCAGGACCCTGGGATCACGACCTGAGCTGAAGGCAGACACCCAACTGACCGAGCCACCGAAGTGCCCCATTAATGACTTTTTAAAATTCTTTTTTTTTTTTTAAGATTTTATTTATTTATTTGAGAGAGAGAGAATGAGAGATAGAGAGCACGAGAGGGAAGAGGGTCAGAGGGAGAAGCAGACTCCCTGCTGAGCAGGGAGCCCGATGTGGGACTCGATCCCGGGACTCCAGGATCATGACCTGAGCCGAAGGCAGTCGCTTAACCAACTGAGCCACCCAGGCGCCCCGACTTTTTAAAATTCTTGATTCTATTAATCTATATGTCTATCCACATACTAGTACCACATTGTCTTGATTACTATAGCTTCGTAGTAGGTTCTGAAATCAGGAAGTGAGAGTATTCAAACTATTTTCTTCTTCTTCAAGATTGTTTTAACTATTATGGGTTCCTTGGCCTTCCAGATGAATTGTAGAATCAGCCTGTTATTTTCTGCAAAAAGAGGCCACTGGAACTCTGATAGGGATTGACTCCATAAATCAATTTGAGGAGTACTACCGACTGAGTCACCCAGGTACCCCAATTTGTTTTATTTTCTATATTCATCAGGGATATTGGTCTGTAGTTTTCTTGTGATGTCTTTGTCTGGTTTTGGTACTGAGGTGATACTGGCCTCATAGAATGAGTTGGGAAAGTGTTCCTTCCTCTTCTTTTTGGAAGAGTTAGTGAAGGATTAGTATCAATTCTCCTTTAAATATTTGGTAGAATCACTATGAAGCCATCTGGGCAGATAGGTTCTTTAAATACTGTACATTAGGGGGTGCCTGGGTGGCCCAGTTTTAAGTGTCTGCCTTCGGCTCAGGTCATGATCCCAGGGTCCTGGGATTGAGCCCCGCATCGGACTCCCTGCTCAGTGGGGAGTCTGTTTCTTGCTCTCCCACTCCCCCTGCTTCTGTTCCCTCTCTCACTGTCTCTCTCTGTCAAATAAATAAATAAAATCTTTAAAAAAATAAATACTGTACATTAGGAAGTGTTGGGTTGTTGTGGGAAGTTAAACGAGCAAGTGACCAGTCCTGCCTAGAAGGGCAAGGAAGCTGGAAAAAGAGGAAACAGTAAAAGTTTAACTTCTATGACTGATATGTTAGGGAAATGGAGAGTGAGAGAAAAGGGCTGGAAAGACAGGCTGTAGATAGATGAGGCAGGACTCTGAACGCCTGATCCGAACCCTCACCAGACATTATCTGCCACTTCTATGTGGTAGTTGCTGCTATCATTTTGAGAATAGGGAAGGTAGGAAGGGCATTATGCCAAAGAAGAATAGAGCCACTGACCAAACCATGGGAGGAATTTTGCTAGCCAACTGTCAGTCAGTAAAGATGACACTTCATGGTGAAGAATGTAGTTGAAGCCCATGTGTCCAATAAGGAAGATGGAGAGCTGATGAAGTAGGTACAAGTTGGAGGAGGTAACAAAGTAAGCATAGAAAATGGGCTAGCCATATTGGTGACCCAGGGGTTTAGAAAAGCATCCTAAATGCTTTTAAATTAAATTCTAAAAGCTCCTGGGGGAGTGCCTGTGTGGCTCAGTCAGTTAAGCGTCCAACTATTGATTTCGGTTCAAGTCCTGATATCAGGGTCATGAGATCGAGCTCCAAGTCAGGCTCCCCCGGGAGTCTGCTGGCGATTCTCTCCCTCTAACCCTCCCCCTGCTCTTTCTCTCTCTCTCTCTCAAATTAATTAATTAATTAATTATTTTTAAAAAAAGGAAAGAAAGAGGGCGCCTGGGTGGCTCAGTTGGTTAAGCGACTGTCTTCTGCTCAGGTCATGATCCTAGAGTCCCCGGATCGAGTCCCACATCGGGCTCCCTGCTCAGCAGGGAGTCTGCTTCTCCCTCTGACCTTCTTCCCTCTCATGTTCTCTCTCTCTACCATTCTCTCTCTCAAATAAATAAATAAAATCTTAAAAAAAAATTAAAAAAGGAAAGAAAGAAAGAAAAGCATTCCTGGGGTGCCTGGCTTGCTCAGTTGGAAGTACATGCGGCTCTTGATCTTGGGGTTGTTAAGTTTGAGCCCCACGTTGGGGGTAGAGATTACTTAAAAATAAAATCTTTAAAAAGAAAAAGAAAAAGAAAAACGTTCCTGTGTAGACCATCTGCTGTATCATCCTTCTTATGTTTGCTCTAGGCCAAAGCCATGTTCTTAAGGGGTCTACACCATACAAGTCAACTGAGCTGTTTGAGCTTTGTCTCTGTCATCACATTTCAAGCTCCTTTTTTTTTTTTTAAGATTTTATTTATTCATTTGCCAGAGAGAGAGCTCAGGAGAGAGAGAGGGTACAAGCAGGGAGAGCGGCAGGCTGAGGGAGAAGCAGGCTCCCCGCTGAGCAAGGAGGACACAGGACTCCATTCCAGAACCCTGGAATCATGATCGAGCTGAAGGCAGACTCGTAACCGACTGAGCCACCCAGGCGTCCCCCATTTCAAACTCCTTAACAGCAGAGATCATGTCCTGTGTATCTGTACCTTTTGCAGAGAGATTTACCAATATCAAAAGCATGCCTCCATTGAAATTTCTTTGGGCAGTTTGAAGAATGGCTCATCCAAATTCCACCCCCCACCTGCTGCCTCCATACCAAAACTCTTCTAAATTCTCAATGTTTCAGGCAGTAGCTGTGGAGTCAGAACCCAGGATACCAAGAAGAAATGGGTCGGCATCAGAGGTGGGCACTCAAGTCCTTTTTCCGTCCTGAACGTTGCAGTGGGGAGGATCTCTCAACCAGGATGTCTTTCCCCTACTGAAACCTTAACAAGAGAGGTCATTTTCACCAAAACCAGCTACCCAGACATCTGTGAGGCCCATCTAGAAAGCCTATCATACTCTCCAAGGAAGCATACTTTCTGGGTAGTCATGGACGTGACAGGGAAAGAGCCCTGGGCCAGGAGCCAGGAGACTTGAGCTCTGAGAAGAGCCCTGCTACTCATTAGCCAGGGCACCTTGGCTGGGCAAGTCACTTATGTCTTTGGCCTCTTGTGAAAAGAAGGAGCTGGAATAAAATGTACAAAAGTCTCTGCCAAATATGAAAGTCGTAAGCTTTGATGACAGATTTAATGCTTATTTTGACTACCATGTTATTTATAACCATTGTAGAATGTTATATCCTTCATGGGTCTCAAGTATACTTCATAATTCATGGTTATCTTGTAAGCAAGCTACAGTATAAAATGCAGGTTACTTGATAAAATTTAAGGTGCGCTATTACTAAAACTAATTTTTCTAAAGATTTTATTTATTTGACAGAAAGAGACAGCGAGAGAGGGAACACAAGCAGGGGGAGTGGGGGAGGGAGAAGCAGGCTTCCTGCTGAGCAGGGAGGCTGACACGGGGCTCAATCCCAGGACCCTGGGACCATGACCTGAGCCAAAAGCAGACACGTAACGACTGAGCCACCCCGGTGCCCCAACTAAATCTATTAAATCAGCTTACTGGAGCTTTGCTTTTGTGGCTTATTTTTGGCCACATGTATACGTTGCAACTCAGCTTTCACTGGGAGATAGGTTTTACTTTGTGACAGTCTGCCCTATTTTAGCTTATTAATAAGATTTCTAGAGTATAAACGTGGTTCATGTTAAGTATAGTGCAGTGCCCAAATGCAGTCTCTGGAGTCAGACTCCCTAGGTATAAAGCCCAGCTCTGCCAGGGCCTCCCATGCTGTTTTCGCCAAGTCATTCTTAGCCTCTGGTTTCATCAGTTGTAAAGTGGGGGTTAAAAAACAGTACTTTTAGGGGCACCTGGGTGGCTCAGTTGGTTAAGCATCTGTCTTCGGCTTGGGTCATGATCCCAGGGTCCTGGGATCAATCCCCACATCAGGCTTCTTGCTCAGGAGGGAGTCTGTTTCTCCCTTTCCCTCTGCTCCTCCTGCTTGTGCCCTCTCTCTCTCTCTCTCCCTCCCTCTCTCTGACAAATAAATAAATTTAAAAAGTCTTAAAAAAAACCACAATACTTTTACCTTATTTGGTTGTTGTGAGAATCACATGAGATAATATATATAGTGTCGATTTAATAAATAAAAGTTATTTTATTGTTGTTATTTATGTTTATAAAGAAAGATCTCCCTTCTGCTCTCTTTCCCATCAACCCGATGGACCACTCCTTACTGGAAGTGCTAATGGTTTTTTGGGGTTGCCTTTCAGAATGATGATCTGATTCAAAATATTGTTTGCAGAAGTGGATGCCGATTCAGATAGATTCTAAAGCAGGGATACAGATTTGAACAAGAAAGGGATGTCCTATTACTGGGAGCAGTTCTTCTATTTTGGAAATGTTATTCTTCCTCAAAGGTCAGCATAATTGATGGATACCCTCACCAAACCTCTTTCCCAAGTTCTAAGCATGAGCAAGTACTACTGGTTGTTAAAGTTCATATAGGGGTGACTGACTGGCTCCGTTGGAAAAGCATGTGACTCTTGATCTTGGGGTCATAAGTTTGAGTCCCACATTGGGTAAAGAGATTACTGCAAGAAATAAACTTAAAAAAATAAAGTGCACATAAAGAGAAGAGTTTAATGAAAGCAGCCATAAAGTGGCCATTAATTGAGAGTCTAGAATTTTAAGAAAAGAAAGCTTTTGCCTACTTGAAATAAATAATACAGGGCAGGATTTTAAGTACATAGTCTATAGTGGTAATCACTGAGGGCTCTGGGAAGCAGCATAGATGGATTTGATATTTCAGCTACAGAATATATAATTTATTCCATCCTTCCAACTCAATTTGAAAAAATGAACAACAAGACTGAAGTAGGCTTGGACCTTTCTGAGTCATTGGCTGTGCGAGTTGGGGCAGCCTTAGCTGGTGGTGCTGCGCCTGAGATGCTTCAAAGCCTTATTAAAAATGTTTGGATCCCCATGAAGCCCCACTATACCCAAGTTTAGCAGGAGATTTGGGTAGGAATGGGGTTGATGGGCTTCACGGTTTATAAAATCAGGAGTGCTGATAAAAAAGGTAAAGCTTTGGGGCGCCTGGGTGGCTCAGTCGTTAAGCGTCTGCCTTCAGCTCAGGTCATGATCCCAGGGTCCTGGGATCGAGCCCTGCATCGAGCCCCGCCTCGAGCCCGCATTGGGTCCTTGCTCTGTGGGAGGCCTGCTTCTCCCTCTCCCCCACTGCCCCCGCTTGTGTTCCCTCTCTCGCTGTGTCTCTCTCTGTCAAATAAATAAATAAAATATTAAAAAAAAAAAAAGGTAAAGCTTTGAAAACTTCAAGTCCTGCACCCGTGTATGGTCATCTTTAACCAGCTTTATTTGGAGTACACATCAGATGGAATGTCAGTGTGGCTGTAAATTTCAGCAAGCTCTGTTGGATGGGAACATGGAGCATCCCTGTAGCCTTGTAGAAGTGTCGTTTCCTTTGTGGCATGAATACATGTACCTGTGAGATGCACTTTCACAGAAGAAAAAAGACTGAGGTAGGTAATATTAGTAAATGCATGTTAGGGAAAATGAGGAGGTTACAAGAACAGAAGATAGCTGAAAGTGGGTAGGTGCCTCTGGGAAGCAGGAGTCAGAATTCAGGGGAGAGACAGGTAACTGCAGTTTTTTATTATAAACCATGTAGCATGATTAGACTTATAAGATGACATACTTGTACTACTTTTATTTTTTAATTTTCATTTTTTAAAGATTTATTTATTTGAGAGAGCGTGCACAGAGTATAAGCGAGGAGAGCAGCAGAGGGAGAGAATCTCAGGCAGACTCCCCACTGAGAGCAGAGCCCAATCCCATGACCCATGAGATCATGACCTAAGCTGAAATCCTGAGTCGGTGGCCCAACCGATGGAGCGACCCATGCGCCCCAATATATATTAATTTTAAAAACACAAGTGAGTCTTAAAAAAATAAAAGGGGTGCCTGGGTGGCTCAGTTGTTAAAAACACAAGTGAGTCTTAGGAAAATCAATTTGTTGATAATTTTCAGAAGGGATCAAGGCAGTGGCTTCAAAATTCTGACAATGATTTTTTCCAATGGGAAACTGAATGAGACAAAAAAAGGACAATGCGGAGGGGTGCCTGGCTGGCTCAGTTGGTGGATATGTGACTCTTGAATCTCAGGGTTTTAAGTTCAAGCTGCATGTTGGGTGTAGAGATTACTAAAAAATAAAATCTTTAAACACGCACTCCTGTCAACCCACCTTGACTTAAAAGATAAGGTTTGCTGCCGTGCTTCCCTCTCTAACTGGATTTTGGGAGAGGCAGGGATGTACTCCTGGGCAAAGGGCATGAGGCCAGGAATAAGGAGGGAGGTTATCTGGGTGGAATCATTTCCCTGTATGCCAAGTGAAGTACATCTGTGGTTCCCAAGGAGAAGGTGCATCTTGTACAGATTCATGGAGCATTTCCCTATATGTAATTTTTCTGTGTATCTCCCTAAGACATGACAGTCAGTAAAGTCTTGTTTAAATGTTTCAGGCTGCCTTGATGGTGTCTTTAGTCTAAGCTAACAAAGGTCAGAGGGTTAAGGCCTTTGTGGTTGTCTGAAGAGACCCCTCTTCCCACCTGGAGATTGCTCTTGAATAGTAAACTTCCTAGTTCTCAGGTTTGTTTCCTTTAAGGAAGAGACTTCTTTATACAATTCTTCTCCCCTGAAAACCTATGACATATACATTGTCATCATCCCCATTTTCACAGGTGAAAAACTGAATCCTTGTGAAGCTAAGGGACACATTCAAGGCCATGAGGGAGAAAATGGCAGGGCCAGTTAATAAACCCATACTTCTTCCATACAGACTGTCCATAATAATTGCTATGGTTCAGACCAGTAATTTGTTTAAATATGTGATGCACAGTGTAATCCACAGAAAATTAAAATGTATTTAGTTATCTTCACCATCACTTCCCCTTACCTTCAGAGAAGTTGGATTTGTCCAGGGAGTATAAAATGTGGATCTCTTTGCCAACTGCATCTAAAACAAATAACTAAGAAATATCAGTGGCTTGTGGTAGCCTCAGAACACAGGCTTTTACATTGATTTGCCTTTTTTTAAAAAGATTTTATTTATTTATTTGACAGAGAGACATAGCGAGAGAGGGAACACAAGCAGGGGGAGTGGGAGAGGGAGAAGCAGGCTTCCCGCGGAGCAGGGAGCCCGATGCGGGGCTCAATCCCAGGACCCTGGGACCATGACCTGAGCTGAAGGCAGACGCTTAATGACTGAGCCACACAGGCGCCCCTACATTGATTTGCTTTTTAAAAAAACTGAGATATAATTCACATTCACCCTTTTCAAGTATACAATTCAGTGGTTTTTAGTATATTCACTACCAACCATCACTACTCTACTTCAAGAACATTCGATTCACTTTTATTATTACAAAAGTTGATTTAACGAAAAAGTTCAATATAAAAATGCACACGACCCGATTTTTATTTTGTGGTAAAACAGAGGTTACGGAGAGGGGACATGCGGCAGCAGTTGATTTCTTCCGGTGAACACACCCCTTGCTTATACTTGTTCCAAGGCTTCTAATACGATGGTATCATTTCCTTGTATTACCACCATTCCAATATTCTTGTTTCCCATGAGTTGCCATCTCCACACATTAATCTATCACAAGATTTATAAAGGGATTGAACCCCCACAATATTCCCTGGACATGTCTGCCACCATTTAATCTCAATGACAATTTTTTGTCCATAAATTTTTTCAGCTCAGGAGGGTGAGCTTTGCTCCTGGTGTCTATGCAGAGCTCAAAGATCCAGACTTTGATTTACTTTTGAAGGCTCTTAAAAAAAAAAATTTAAGATTTTATTATTTGTCAAAGAGAGAGAGAGAGCACAAGTGGGGGGGCAGCAGGCAGAGGGAGAAGCAGGCTCCCCACTGAGCAGAGAGCTTGATATGGGGCTCGATCCAAGGACCTTGGGATCATGACCTGAGCCAAAGGCAGACGCTTAGTCAACTGAGCCACCCAGGCGTCCCCTGAAGACTGTTTTCTTACAGGTACA
This sequence comes from Zalophus californianus, assembly GCF_009762305.2. Lineage (NCBI taxonomy): Eukaryota > Metazoa > Chordata > Mammalia > Carnivora > Otariidae > Zalophus > Zalophus californianus. The sequence continues at coordinate 149,919,907 of NC_045598.1, forward strand.
AGAGAATAGCTATGTATGTGCAACTGAGAATTCCAAGAAAGATCTAGAGATCTCAAACAAAACTGGAGCCAGCAAATGTATTGCTACCATTATAGTCTTTAGTGGGAAATCGGAGGGGGAGATGAACCATGAGACACTATGGACTCTGAGAAACAAACTGAGGATTCTAGAGGGGAGGGGGGTAGGGGCATGGGTTAGCCTGGTGATGGGTATTAAAGAGGGCACGTATTGAATGAAGCACTGGGTGTTAAATGCAAACAATGAATCATGGAACACTACATCAAAAACTAATGATGTAATGTATGGTAATTAACATAACATAATAAAATAAAATTTAAAAAAATAAAGGCACATACTGTGACAAAAAAAAATGGGGAACTGCGTTACAAGCTATAAGAAAATGACACAGAGCAGTGCCTGGGTGCTCTGTTGGTTAGGCGTCTGAATCTTGGTTTCAGCTGAGGTCATGATCTCACCGTTGTGAGATCAAGCCCCACTTTGGGCTCCACACTTGGCACGGAGTCTGCTTCAGATTCTCTCTTCCTCTCCCTCTGCTTCTCACCCCACTTGTGCACGCTCTCTCTCTAAAACAAACAAATAAATATCTTTAAAAAAAAAAGAATGACATAGAGATACCACTGTGTCAATGGTCACTGACCATGGTAGAGACATTTGAATTTTATCCAGTTCAAGAGCTGCTCTTTAAAAGTGATAAAAAGAAAAGGGTCCAAGGAGTGTAACGAAGATAATTTAAAGTAGAAAAGATTCACAATGAAAGCTTCAAAAGCTTGCAGTAATTTAGTCTAGGAAAGTTATTTAAGAACAACCTTAAAGGATTTAAGAGGATTGTTATACAAAAAATGTGATCACCTTTATTTCCTTCTTCTTTCACCAAGGAAAAGACAAAGAAAATGGATTCATTCTATAGGAAGAAGGTTTAGGTTAGCATAGAAAGTCATCAGACAGAACCTTGTTAAACACCAATGGTGGTGGTAGCAAATGTCCTCTAAAATTTTTTTAAAAAGCTTTTAAAAGTTGCAAAGAATAGAATAAAAAATTCCTTCACTCAGATTCACCAATGTTAACATTTTGCCACATCTGGTTTATCATTTTCTCTCTCCTATATATATATATATTTGTAATCGTTTGAGAGTAAAATTATATATAATTTTATCCCTAAATAGTGGGTATTTCCTTTTTTTAAGATTTTATTTATTTGACAGGGAGAGACACAGCGAGAGAGGGAACACAAGCAGGGGGAGAGAGCGAGGGAGAAGCAGGCTTCCCACCAAGCAGGGAGACCGATGTCGGGCTCGATCCCAGGACCCTGGGATCATGACCTGAGCTGAAGGCAGACACTTAACGACTGAGCCACCCAGGCACCCCAAAAGTGGGTATTTCCTAACACAAAGGATATTCTCCTGCCAAACCACAGTAATATAAAAATCAGGCAATTAACACTGATACAACACTATTTTTTTAAAGATTTTATTTATTTATTTGAGAGAGAGAATGAGAGAGAGAGAGCATGAGAGGGGGGCGGGTCAGAGGGAGAAGCATACTCCCCGCTGAGCGGGGAGCCCGATGTGGGACTCGATCCTGGGACTCCAGGATCATGACCTGAGCTGAAGGCAGTCGCTTAACCAACTGAGCCACCCAGGCGCCCTGATATAATACTATTATTTAATCTACAGACCCTCCTCAAAATTTTCCTATTATCTCAATTATGTCCATTATTTTTTTTTAGTATTTTATTTATTTATTTGAGAGAGAGAGACAGGGCACGAGGGACATGAGGGGCAGAGGGAGAAGCAGACTGCCCACTGAGCAGGGAGTCCGATTAGAGGCTCCATCCCGGGGCTCTGCGATCAAGACCTGAGCCAAAGGCAGACAGTTTACCTACTGACCCACTCGGGAGCCCCTCAATAATGTCCATTAAAGGGGAAAAAAAAAAAGGTGCCGCGTCCATGATCCATGCTGCATTTAGTGGTCATGTCTCATAAAGTCCTTTCATATAGAACAGTTCTTCAGTCTTTGTCCTTCATAACTTTAATATTTTCATGAATACAGGCAAGATATTGTGTAGCCTGTCTCACAATTGGGTTTCAACTGCTAAACACATACACACACACCACAAAAACAGATTCTCATTTGTTTTGGGAGTTTTAAGTGTGGTCTTGAGTGAAGACCACAGGTAGAGTGATCCACCCTTCAAGGTCCCTCCCAGCCACCTCCTACCGATTATTCTTAGCATATTAAAATTATTCTAGATGGTGGGATAGACATTTTTGTATTCAGAACTGCAGTGTTGCATAGATTTCTTTTTTTCTCGGCATTCCTGCATTTTACAAGAGTTTAACTTATTTAGCAAAAGTAGGTTTGTCCGTCCTAGAATTAGCACCTACTCTTTTTAAACACTTGAGACTTAAATTACCTGTAGACTCCCATTTTCAGAATTTCTCCTTCTCAGTGATGAACTATGCCCTTGCTAGGAAACAAGAGCTGCAAAAATGGATGGGTGTTACTCATTAAAATCTTTCAACAAATATTTGTTGAGTGCCTAGTGTACATCCGGCTCTGTTCCAACCCTCGGAATACATTAGAGGAAAAACAAAACAAAATCCCTGTCCTTGTAACCTAGTTGTACAAATTCAAATTTAAATTAAAAACAGGAGAACCCAGGGATCGGACTTCTTAAACAGGAAGAAGACAAGTCTCTGAAAAGGAGCAGCTCTGAGATTCGATTCTAATATGGATAGCGCCGCGGAATCCCTGACAAAGGCGCCGATAATAAAGTTCTCGCTTTATCCAAACGCGCTACACAAATGATTAATCCGAATACCAGAGGCCACAGAGGACCGGCGGGGCAGGACTTCCTTGAGCGGTCGTAACCACTTTCTCGGCCACTGTCGGCCGCCGGGCCTTGGCCCTCCTCGAGGTGGTCGCACGCGCTCGGGCCCGCCGGGCGTGGGCCACCACGCACCGAGTCCCACATCCCCGCCAGGCAGGGCCAAGCACCTGGGAACCGCGCACCGCGAACGCCCCGCGGGGAGGCGGCTCAGGGGAACCGGCTCCTCCGGGCGGCCTCGCCCACTGCAATGCAATCTGGGTGGTTTTTCCAGGTCCCTCCCTGCCTCGCTCCGCACCCAGTCCCTGCCCCCGCGGCACCTGCGGGCCGGGGAAGCTCTGCACGGGGACCTGGGGTGGGGGGCGAGGCGGCCGCCGCAAGCCAGCGGAGGACTGCGGGGGTCCCGTTTCCACCCGGCATCCTGAAGTCCAGACGAGGAAAGCACGCGCCGCTGGAACTCGAGCTGCGTACGAGGACGGTACCGAGCACCCTCGTGGTACCTTGAAGCGCTGCCTGGCCCCGGCGGAGCCTAGCCTCCGCCCGCTCTCCCGGGACGCGAGCTGCTACCTGGGCCACCGGCGGCAGCGCCTCCGCCCGCACGGACCAGCCAGGAAGCGCAGCGGCTCGGCCCTGGGCTCCTCAAACTCCACCCCGCCCCCGCCACTGGAAGCCTCAGCCGCCCCCCACTTTGTCCGCTCTTCCTCCGCGATCTTCAGCCTCCCCAGACACGCATCCTGACAGGTTTTCAGATTTGTACCCGGAGTGGGTTACGGCAGTGCGTGTATGCTTGCCTGATTTCACACCATGAATATAAAGGATGGATACCTGGGGCCCAACTAGTAATACTTCAGACGGATTTCGGTTTCCAAGAGTAGATTACGTTTGAAACCTAAAACTCGAGGAAACGTCACTTCTGGCGCTTTTCTCTCACGTGTCAAAAGGCCCCACCACATTACCTTCCGACCCGGAGGCCGGGTGGTAATGGTGGGCGCCTAAGCCTCTGTGCAGAGCTAGTTTAGCTAGAGGAGGGAGAATGCTCGCAAGGTTGGCCAAATCGACACCTAACTACAAAGGCAAAGGTATGAGTAGGGGGCGTGGGCTCTGAGCGGGGAACTGAGGAAAAAATTTGCTTTGGCCTGATTTAGGAAAACAGTGTATACGTTTTCTTTAGAGCCCAGGGCAAACCAAAGAAAGTGGGCCCAGCCATGGAGAAGGTTCTGGGCTCCAACTAGCAGCCAGGACCGAACAAGACATAGCAATTAAGGGAGTAGTTAAGAGACAAGGAAGTGGGGTCCATTGTGCCTAAATTTCCTCGAGGGGGCCTCTTGCTGCGTAGCGCGCTGCATCTGCGTCTTTGGGCGAAGCTTGGTGGCTGAGTGTGATCCCCCGGCGTCTGGCTGTCTCCAGAAGGTGGGCAGCGTCCCGGGGTTTAGAGCAGCGTGTGCCTGGGTTCCGGCCCGGAGCGGGGTAGGTCCCACGGGGTTTCGCCTACAGTTTGCACTTGAAGGTGTGTTGGGCTCGGGAGCGGTTTTTCCGGTGTTTGGCAACTGCCCCGGCCACCTCCCGGCTACCGTTGGCCGGCACCTCCCTCCGCGGGTCGCCCTCTCGGGGCGCCGCGCCCTGAGTAGCTCCGCACCCAGGGCTTCACCTCTGGCCTCCTTTTCGCTTCCCGGCGCCAGGTCTTTTCCCTTGACCCTTTAAAAGAACCTCCGGCGTCGCTCCCCCCAGTCGGCATTTTTCCATGCCCCCCATCCCTCTCCGTTACCTTCAAAGAAGAGGTGACTTTCTCCCACCCCCCACAAGCGACTCCGGCACTCCCCTCCGCGCCTTTCACCCCTCACCCCTTTCCCGTCTGGCCTGGGCTACCCTTGAGGTGGCAACCGCCTCTTCCCCGCCCCTCACGTCTCCCCCTCCTTCTTTCTCGCCCTCTCCTCTCCATTCATCCACCCATTGTCTCCCGCCCCCTCCTTCCCTTTCCCCAGGCGGCCTCCTCCCCCACCGCTGCCACGTCGTGGTTTGAAGGAGCCAATGGGCCGGCGCCGCCAGGTGTCTCTTACCTGCACCACGTGGGGGAGGGGGAAGGGGCGGGCAGGTAGAGCCACATCCCAAAACAGAAAAGCTTTCAGCCATTGCGCGCTCCACCCGGGGTGCAGCCCTGCTCCTGGCTTTTTGCATAGACGCACCGGCAATTGAATAGAAAAAGGGCAGGCCTCCTGCGCCCTCCTTCCCACCCCCCTTCCTGCCCAGGGTGTGGAGCACCGGCCAGGTGTGGGCTTGGGTGGTTGGTTACCGCCTTTTGCACCAGCCGCGGAGAGAAGGGGGGGGGTGGGCGCTCTTTCTTTTTCTCTTAGAAGAGGTTTCAGCACAGGTTTTCTCGTCCTCACTTCCACCCCACTTCACCGCCTCCCAACCCCCCTCTCCCCCTCCCCACCTATCATCATGACGGCGTCTCCGGATTACTTGGTGGTTCTTTTTGGGATCACTGCTGGGGCCACCGGGGCCAAGCTGGGCTCGGATGAGAAGGAGCTGATCCTGCTGTTATGGAAAGTCGTGGATCTGGCCAACAAGAAGGTATTTCTCCAGGTTTCTGTCCAAATGATAGGAATGGGGCAAGAAGTTTGTTGTAGAAGTTTGGGGAGTTGGTAAACAAGTGTTCTTGTTTGGCCACTTATGAGGTTGGACCCGAGGCCTACAGAATCCAGAGTAAAACCGAACGTTTTGGCCAACACTTTGGAACCGTTTCACTAATCCGAAATCTGGCTCAGGTGGGGAGGCCGGGCGCAGCCGAGCCGGGTTCTCTGCCCGTCGGGGGACGCCCCGCGGAGCCGGGGTGGGATCCCTGGGGCCCGGGTTCCCACTTCCAGGGCCTTTCCGACCTGATCCGGGTGGGGGTGGGGCCGGAGGCAGGGCCGTGCCGACCTCTCTGCCACTGGAGCCGCTCGCGACAAGTGAGCTTTGATTCTGCGCCCAGACCCCACGAGAGGCGCCGGCCGCCCGGGCCGGGGAGCGAGGGAGGAGGGTGAATATGGAGGCTTCCAAATTGAGGAAGGGGAAAACTGACCCCAGCTTCTTTCCCCTCCGGAGGTGGGACAGTTGCATGAAGTACTAGTTAGACCGGATCAGCTGGAGCTGACGGAGGATTGTAAAGAAGAAACTAAGATCGACGCGGAAAGTCTGTCCTCCGCGCCACAGCTGGACCAAGCCCTCCGACAGGTGACAGCCCTGGGCCACGCCGCCCACCCTTATCCAAGCCGCGCTGGCGTCCCCCCCGCCCCAAGGCAGCCATACCAGGTCCCACGCCCTCGCTGGCGGGTCCACGCGCATCCCCCGGCAGGGTGGCGAGACGCCCGGCTGCGTGGGTGGAAACCCGGCCCGGAGGCCCGGGTGGACTTTGGGAGGAGGTCGCTGCTCCTCCAAGCCTCCCAGCCCCTAGGCTCGTGGGCCAAAAGTCGCTAGTTTTCGAGATATTCCTGGGGCCTCGGAATCAGTCGGGCTTTACCAATTGAATGATGAGAGGAGTTTGAATCCTAGCGCCCCAATCCCCAGGTCCAGACCCCAGACGCCCCTGTTCTCTGCAGGGGTTTGGTTGGGTCTGTGGCTCAGCCCTAGGACAGAGGGCGCTGTGGCTGTGGTGTAGAGGAGCGGGTGGTCCCCGCGCGGCGTGCTAGAGGTGGCCCCGGTGTTGTGGGAATCTGAGGGTGCCTGCTCGGTTTCAGGCTTCCGGACTCCGACAGGCTCGGTTCTGGTTGCCCTACTACTTCTTCAGTGGCCTTGGTCCTAGCGCCGGGGAGGGTTTGCAGGCCGGAGCATGTAGGGCTGCTCGTTGGGTCACTGAGACTGGTGGAATCCCCTTAATGGAATTGAGGTGACCCAAAAACCGCCTGCTTCGTGGTTCTGTTGGGTACTGGATCAGGGATAGGGCGGGGCGCTACACACCTGTGCACGGGTGAGGGTCAGATCTCTCACGGCCCCTGCCCTAGTACACAAGGTGGGAATTAATAGGGGTAAGTTATCATCTTGGGGTTCTGTACCAGGAAACGTGTTGCCAGACCTTCCAGAGGTCCTTATACCCATTAACCACATTTGTTTATCACAAACTGGCATCTTTCTTAATCTCGGAACATCCAACAAAACAAAGTAACACCAGGGAATGATGTAATCTGAAGGCAACCTGCTGATGAAACAAGACCCGATTTAAAAGTCTTGAATGTGGATTTATTGCAAAAATAGAAGGAGGGAATGGAAGGAAGAATGTATATACTAAATTCACCTGTCTGAAATGTGGGTTGATTGGAAAGCTTTCCTATCTAAAGGAATCTAGATAGTTTGTGGGAATGAAGCCTTTCTAACATTGCCCCAGCACTGGTGTCCCCTTATATGGCAGTGTGGTTTTCCTTGGTTATCAACACGTGGGGCCACTTTGCCTGGAGTTTGGAAATCCTGCATCAGTTGCATCCCTGTGTCTTGTTTTCAGTTTAACCAGTCAGTAAGCAATGAACTGAATATTGGGGTCGGAACCTCCTTCTGTCTCTGTACTGATGGGCAGCTGCATGTCAGGCAAATCCTGCATCCTGAGGCTTCCAAAAAGGTAAGAGTGCTGGCTTCTCAGAGAATGATTAGACCTTTGGGGGTCACTGGAAGCTGCTTTTTTTTTAATGGTTTATCCAAGTTTCTCCGTTTTTAAAAAAAAATGCATGTTGGGAGTTACTGTTTGATGGCAGAATTTCAGCTTCAGAAGATGACAAAGGAATGGTGGTGATGGTTTCACAACAGTGAATGTATTTAATGCACTGAACTACACTTACATGTTAAAATGGTAAATACTGTGTTATGTGTATTTTACCACAAAAAATTCATGACCCTTCAATAGAGCTATTTGAGATGGCAGTAATTTTATAGATACTCTCTGGTGACTTAATGAAAGTTTCTCCTTTTGTTTATGTTAAGTTTTTGAGATGGTTGACATTCTCCCTTTTCCAAAGTATATGAGCTGAATTTTTGACTTTTAAATTAACAGCAAGTAGGCAAGAGAAAACATTTACTTTAAAATTTTAAGACATTGTAACATTCTTATCTGTGTGGAAAATGCTTTATCTTAGAAAGGAAGGAGGAAAGAAAAAGATTGAATTAAACCTTTTTAATTGTAACCAATTTCATTTAAGAGCTTTGTACTGTGTAAAGACAGCCATATAACTAGTGAAACATTAATTATAGCATACTGCACTTTGACTTAAAGAAAATGTTCAAAACTGATCAAATATTGTGTCAAAACAGTAGGTTCAGCCTCATCTTTTACCTTTGCTGGTCTTTCTGATATAGAAAAGAAAATAGAGTGAGAAAAATACAACCTGACCGTAAATAATGTGATTTCTCTCCCTGGGAAGAATACTGAGGGGCTGAGGGAAAATGGATAGTGTAGAGGGCAGACCCAATGTAGCCAATCATTGCTAATATAGTTGATCTTATCAACTTAATTAGTTTGAGCTGTAACTTTTTATTGTGGTAGGCAAATACTGAACTTGAAAAGATGAAGTAAAATATTTTTAAGGAAACTGGATGAGGCAAGTCTTCAAAGAAAGATTTAGACTGACATTTGATGTCATAAGTATAGTGGCTAGTCAGTGCAGATTTTTCTTTTTATCTCACTAGGGAAGAAATGGAAAGGTACAAGTTATAATGACAGTTTCAAAAGTCTGAAAGAGAAATTCAAGTCCCTATATCTTAAGAGTTGAGAAAACCACTCCTTTTATAGCAACCTTAGTAATTATTCGATTAAAGGGGGGGTGTTTTTCATTAATTAGATGCTAGACCAATTGCTATACCCTCGATCCAGAAATAGATATATGAGGATATTTTTCTTCCCCTCAAACTCCTTTGGAGAGGGATGAAACAATCCTTTCCCTATTGGGCTGAAGGAAAACAGCTGTTTTTATTTTATTTTATTTATTTTTTTATTTTTTTAAAAGATTTTATTTATTTATTTGACAGAGAAAGACACAGCGATAGAGGGAACACAAGCAGGGGGAGTAGGAGAGGGAGAAGCAGACTTCCCGCTGAGCAGGGAGCCCGATGTGGGGCTCAATCCCAGGACCCTGGGATCATGACCTGAGCTGAAGGCAGATGCTTAACGACTGAGCCACCCAGGTGCCCCACAGCTGTTTTATTTTAGATGGGCTGCTTTAAATGTGGGAAAACCTCCAGAGAATAATTGAGACATTTTCCTGAGTCATTTCTATTAGGATTTTGATAAACCTGAAACAATTCAGTATCCTAAAACAAGAAACTAATTTAGTATTGTAAGGTAGTTCTATTCATTAAAAAAAGAAAATCATAAAACAATAATTTGCCATTCAGAAAACCATATTAAAGTGTTTTTCTCTAATATGAACATATTTGAAAATATTCTTCCAGGTGTTTGTAGAAAAATCTATTTTTACAAGGAGCATTCATATACACTTTTTAGCCTACTTTATAATTTAGGATAACATCTTTTAAGAATTAAATGTTCAGTATTTTATGTGGATACAGCTATTTAATCTTACTGTTGAACATGCAAGTTATTATCAACAGCTTTTAAATGAGCATTCTAGTAGGTAATCTTGAAGATTCACCATTTTCTTAGTAACTGTTTTGAAAACAGACCATGGTACAATGATATCTGTTTTATTTTTTTTTTAAGATTTTTTTTTTTTTTTTAGTAATCCCTACACCCAGTGTGGGGCTGGAACTCACAACCCTGAGATCAAGATTCACATGCTTTAATGACTGAGCCAGCCAGGTGCCATGATATCTATTTTAAATATAGCAGGAGCAGAGCTGCATCTAATAGAATCCAGTTAGGAAATCTGGATAGAAAGATATATCATTGTATAAATGTTATAGGTTGCAAACATTAAAAAGTCTTTATTTCCTTGACTTTCTAATGTGTAAATGGGTAGAAATTCCCAGTGAGTAAAGAGAAACTATTTTGAGATTGTAAGAAAAATCTAAATTAAGTTTTAAAAAATTCATCTTTGAAAGTTATTCACTGTGGGGTTCCCCCCTCCACTAGGGGAAACAAAAACATAATAGTATAATATTTGCCCAGACAATTGAACTAGCTTAATAACCACAAGAATGGTGCTAGTAGCTAAGAACAGCAGGTAACTGTTTCTCCTTTGTTCTTGAGATTTGTGGTCTCTTTTTCTCTTTCCTTCCTTCCTTCCTTCCTTCCTTCCTTCCTTCCTTCCTTCCTTCCTGTCTAATTTGAATTCTCAGGTATAGCCAGAATCTTGGTCAGGAAAACTAATGTGGGACTATAACTTGGCACAAAAATCATCCTTTTTAGGTAATCAGGAATTTACTATCTTATTACTCTGAATTCAGTACAGAAAATATGTATTATATGAAACCAGTATTTAAAAATACTGTTTTGTAACTGAATCCTATGTCGAGGTAGACACTGTAACCATAGGCCTCTTGATGAGAACTAAAAGAGCTAATATTGCTGCCTGAAAATACAGATGGTCTGAAATGATTATGGCTGAAAAGAGTGTAGTTTTATCAATCAGAAAATACATGACAGCCCAAATGTATTATAGCTTCAGAAGTGTTTTGAATGGAATGCATGATGGAACACAAATGTAATCTATTACCTTAAAATAAGGTATTTTTTCCATGACACTTGTGTATAGGATGTAATACTGTACTAGAAAATAAAGTCACTCTTTGATTAAAAATTTTAATTGTGGTAAAATATATTTCCATTTGATTCTTAGGTTTCTGATTATTAGAGAAGAATTGAACTAAGTTCATCTAGTTAACAGTGTCTACTTTTGTCCTTCCTCAGAATGTATTATTGCCTGAATGCTTCTATTCCTTTTTTGACCTTCGAAAAGAATTCAAGAAGTGTTGCCCTGGTTCACCTGATATTGATAAACTGGATGTTGCAGCAATGACAGAGTGTATCCTTTAACTGATTACCCAAGAATCATTTGAAAAGATAGCTCCAGATAAAATGGTAACTCAAAGTTTAAAATATTTTTTAAAAGATTTATTTATTTGGGGGGCACCTGGGTGGCTCAGATGGTTAAGTGTCTGCCTTCAGCCATGATCCTCAGGGTCCTGGGATCGAGTTCCCCATCTCTCCCTCTGCCTGCCACTCCCCCTGCTTGTACTCTCCCTCTCTCTCTCTCTCTCTCTCTCTCTCTCTCTCTCTCTCTCACAACTAAATAAAATCTTTAAAAAAAAAAAAGATATATTTATTTGAGAGAGAGAGCATGCAAGCATGAGAGTGGGGGGAGGGGCAGAGGGAGAGAATCTTCAAGCAGACTCCCTACTGGGCCGAGAGCCCACACAAGGCTTGATCCCATGACCCATAAGATCATGAACTGAACCAAAACCAAGAGTTGGAGGCTCAACCAATTGAGCCACCCAGGCAGGCCTAAATTTTTTTTAAAAAATATTTATTTTTAATAAAAAGACATTTATTTATTTTAGAAAGCATGAGCGGGGGAAGGGGCAGAGAAAAAGGGCAAGAGAGGATCTCAAGCTGACTCCTCACTGAGTGCAGAGCCAGATGTAGGGCTTAATCTAACGACCCTGAGATCATGACCTAAACCGAGATCAAGAGTCAGTCTATTAACTGACTGAGCCACCCAGGCACCCCACCCCTAAAATATTTTTAACTTTGTTAGTGTATGAATGAAATTGCCCTGTCCAAAATGTGTCTATTGTACTAGAAAGAACTAATAGTACAATTACAGGCATCTTTAAAAGTTACTTGTTTTTAAAGATTTTTATTGAGAGAATGAGAGAGAGAGAGAGCACATGTGAGGGGGGAGGGTCAGAGGGAGAAGCAGACTTCCTGTTGAGCAGGGAACCCGTTGTGGGACTCAATCCTGGGACTCCAGGATCATGATCTGAGCCGAGGGCAGTGGTTAAACCAACAGCCATCCAGGCGCCCTTTAAAAGTAGTTATATGATTTACTGAATTTGAATACTGATTTAGTTAGATGGATTTAGAGTTGAACTTTTATGATTTGAGCACATCTAAAATAGAATTCAAGTTCACATTATGGGAGTGTCTGGATTTTTTTGGTTAATAAAGAATGTGAAGACTACCTTCTTTGATATTGATTCTGTTCTTGATTATCTTGGTTTTAGGACCTTGACATCTTTTGAATGGATAAGAATTTTTTTTAAGTAGTGGGTATTTCCTCTTTACAAACATTCCTTTTTCTTTTTTTAAAGATTTTATTTATTTATCTGACAGAGTGTGTGTTTAAAAGAGGGCACAAGGGGGGGGGCGGGGGGAGGGTTAGAAAAGCCGACTCCTGCTGAGCAGGGAGCCCGATGAGGGCAGCACTTGATCCCAGGACCCTGAGATCATGACCTGAGCCAAAGGCAGACACTTAACTAACCGAGCCACCCAGATACCCCTTTACAAACATTTCATTGGTACCCCTTTTAATGGTGATTATAATAAGTCATCTTTTGAGATGATAAAATGAGGTTAGGACTTTACCCCCAAATTCTTTCATTACCAAGATCGTATATTTGATGCACTGTGTATTGTAAAAGTAAATTTTATCATCACAAGTCTTATAGTCATGACTGACCCAACACTTTCATCCAGTAAGTCTTTAAAGTGCTAACTAATGAGTAGTCATGTGCTAACATCAGATGTGAAATTGAGTAACAAGTTGGGCAACTCATCTAAAGCCACTATGAGAATCAACTTGAAGTCGGATTTAAGTTACTTTCAGGAACTTGTGGGTTATAGATGTTTATTCTTAAACTTTCTCATTCTTTTCAGGAGCTAAAGTCTGATTCTTGTTTTATTTCAAAACATCTTTTCCTGATTGGAAAATGTTTGCACGTTTTTCCTAACCCCTTGTACCCATTGTATCTGTCTTTTTTCTGGAAGTGGTTAGCTGGAAATTTGCTTTAGCATCACCACTAGTGCTGGGAGGGGAGGGGGTGCAGTAAGCTCATTTTGAGGGAATTCTTTTTTTTTTTTTTTTTTTGGATTTTATCCATTTATTTGACAGAGAGAGACATAGCAAGAGCAGGAACACAAGCAGGGGGAGTGGGAGAGGGAGAAGTAGGCTTCCCGCAGAGCAGGGAGCCCAATGTGGGACTCTATCCCAGGACCCTGGGATCATGACCTGAGCTGAAGGCAGACCCTTAACGACTGAGCCACCCAGGCGCCCTTGAGGGAATTCTTTTAAGAATTAAAAGGTTGGGACAGCAGAAAAATTCTTACTAATTGTTTTGTTGGTTTGAATGCAGTCTGCTAGGGCTACCATAACAAATACTATTAGACTATGTGGCTTAAGCAACAGAAATATTATTTGCTCACAGACCTGGAGTCTGGGAAGTCTAAGGTAGACAAAATAGAGAAACCTAGAAAAAGTAGATGGAGGTCTAATAAGTTATCTAATTTAGAAAAAGACAATTTTAGAACTATCTAATTTAGAAAAATAATATTAAGAACTGTTTATCTTTGACTATTCAGTATCCTGTTTTGGCAAAGACAATCTTCCCCTAGTAATTATAGGTCACATGCTAGTAAAAATTTCCTAGCTACAAGTAAGAGGTTGTTAATTTGGGTTTTTCAGTTTTCTCAATGTGTTGACAGTTCAGGGAAAACTTATTAGAAGTTCATCTGTTTTTTTTCTCGGTTTCTTCTTGAGACCTTCATGTATATAAAATTTGGGGTTATTAGTAAACATTTTCAGTGTGGTAGTCTGGACTTTTTACTTGCTCTGTGCTTCATTATCTACACACCAGTATATAGTACTTTTTAAAATAATATTTTAAAATAAAAAATTGAACTATCTGACATTTAAGTGAAGAGATACGATGCTTTGCCAATTATTTTTTGTCATTCACTTTAATCCTAGCTCTAAAATTATTTGTTGATGGTTCTTTTTTCAAGCACCATGAAGATGAAAATCAGAAATATTTGACTATAGTAAACAAATGAATTGTGAATAATGCTAACTTGGGCTCCATTTCAGACACATGACACTTGAAATATGAAGGAGCTCATGGCCATTTAGTAATGCATTCATTGGAAAAACTAGGGTATTTTCTATTTCTTAAATATCTTAATTCCTTTCTACTTTCTTTTTTTTTTTTTAAAGATTTTGTTTGTTTATTTGACAGAGAGAGAATGAGAGATAGAGAGCACGAGAGGGAAGAGGGTCAGAGAGTCAGAGGGAGAAGCAGACTCCCCGCCGAGCAGGGAGCCCGACGTGGGACTCGATCCCGGGACTCCAGGATCATGACCTGAGCCGAAGGCAGTCGCCCAACCAACTGAGCCACCCAGGCGCCCCTTCCTTTCTACTTTCTTTAGGCTTACATTGGAAGAGTCTTAGATTTATAGTTTTATTCCCAATTAGAAAATAGAATTTTGATCTTAACTGTTCTTATTAATGTTCTATCTACATATTTCTTTTCCACTTAATAGGTAAGAAATCTTAAGCTTTCCTGACAGTGGTTTTTTTACATTGCAGCTGTGATTAATTATTTTGACTCCTATTCAAAAGAAACATTATTGCCTTGACTGGGCCACCAAAGTCCCCAGGTCAAAAACAATCATACCAAATTTGACTATGCACTTGTCCTTACTTGTCCTTATCTATGCAGAGGATTTCCATAATGTCTGGACTGAAGAGTTGTATTCTTTAAGATCACTAACTATTTACCTTTCTCATATGGGAATGACACTGAATTTGGAAATCTAAAGATGGTCATTACACATCCTTGATGGTTTTGCCAAGTAGATGGGGAGTCAGTTGCTCCTGAGGGATTACCTGTCCAACCAGGTAAACCAGGGGAGGGAGAGGCTCTTGCCAACCCTTGGAAAGGAACAAGTAAAATATACAGCTTCCCTTTCCTGGGAAAGTTACTTGTCTTCTCTAAGCCTCACTTTTATCTCAGGTATTCCCAAATGAAAGCTTTGTAAACCACCAGGAGCTGTGTAAATGAAAAAGTAGGACTACTTTGATAAAATAAAGGGTTTAGGAATTTCTTGAATGCAGTGCTGGTCCTTATTTTAGCACTTACTTCCTTGTGTTGGTTCTGAGACCACTTCTGGTATTAGTGTTGGACCTCTCTGAGTTGTTCAAGTTGCAGTTTTGTCACCTGCCTTTTAAAATTTGTCTCAGGAGAGAGGACCTCATTTAGCAGTTGAAATGTGGGTAGCATTTTGTAAGCTTTTTATTTAATCAGGTGTGGTGGTAAAGGTGTGAAAATAGGAATTGAGGCCTCTGATTTTTTGGGGGGATTATCTTAGATAATTTCAGGAAATTAATACTAGTTTTCTCCTGTGAAAAAGACATTTCAATTATGGGACTGTTTGTATAAGTGACTTTTATCCATTTAAAAAAAAGAGCAACCCTATTTTTTCCCCAGTGGTGGATGGGATTACTTCTTCCTGGTTTCTTAACCTGTGTTTTCTTTCTTATTCATGAACTAATTTATTCTCATTAATCAAGACCTCTTCCATTGTGTTTATTTTACTTTACCAAGCCTTTAATGAGAACTTTTTAGTAACGTCTGGCCTTGTAAGGAGAGCAGGTAAAAGAAAGCTTGTGAGTTAAGTGCTTACCATGTATGCCACTAGCAGCCTCCTCACAACCAGTGGAGTGTCACCCCCTTTTTACAGCTGGGGAAACTGAGACTTAGAGGTTTTAGCTAGAAGTGCCGGGACTTGAGCCAGAGTCACTCTGATGTAAAAATTGTGCTCCTTAACTAGGGGGTAATATTCTAGAATTTATAAAGCTCATTTGAGGGTGGGGTTGGCTATTTAAATAGATGATGTCCCTTCTAGGTTTATGTTCTGTGTTTCCTGAGCACATACTGAACTGTAGCAAGAAAGAGGAGTTAATTTTGTAAAACTTCTATCCAGTTGCATCCATATGTGCTGTTTATTATTAGCAAGTACCATTTCACTAGCGCAGTTTTCCACTGTCAGGATGAAAAAAAAAATCACTGAACCACTTTTGTCTCCCCATCCAAGGGTTAGTAGGGGTGTATGTGTGTCTGTTTGTCTCACCTCTTCTTGATGGGGTGAAGGATTTCTGTGTGTGCATGTGCTAATACAGTAACATTGGCCTATTTTTCCCATATATTAAAGATGGAGATGGGCGCCTGGGTGGCTCATTCAGTTAAGCATCTGCCTTCAGCTCAGGTCATGATCCCAGGGCCCTGGGATCGAACAATACAGTAACATTGGCCTGTTTTTCCCATATATTAAAGATGGAGATGGGCACCTGGGTGGCTCATTCAGTTAAGCATCTGCCTTCAGCTCAGGTCGTGATCCCAGGGTCCTGGGATCGAGCCCCGCATTGGGCTCCCTGCTCTGCAGGAGGCCTGCTTCTCCCTCTCCCACTCCCCCTGCTTATGTTCCCTCTCTTGTTGTGTGTCTCTGTCAAATAAATAAAATCTTTAAAAAAAACCCTATTTTACACTTAAAAAATTTTTTTTGACTTTGAGATTGGATATAGACCTTTTAAAACATCAAGTATGTGTTAGTACAGCTAATCTTCAAGGTTAATTTTGCTTCTCCATTTGTAAAATTGTGCGGTTAATTCTGCACTTCCGTGCTTATTCTGATAAACTGAACTGGGCCTTTACAATTGCATAAACTTTCATTGCCCTGCTTAAAAAGGGGAGGGACGGCTGAATCCTCCTTGGTACCTTTCTGCGTATGAAAGGGATTTTAAATATCTTCAAGTGTACAGTTAAGCTAGGTTAGTAGTTGACCTTGTTAGCTGGAGGGGGGAAGAAATTATCTTTGGCATCATGTCGGCATGATATGAGCCAAATCCGCAAATACTCTGGTTTGTGGTCTATAATAAGTGACTAGAAATACTTTTTTCTTGGCCAGCACTCAGAGTTATGTTAATTTTGTGTGGCTTAATTATAAAATAATTTACTTTTAAAATGTGAGATTGGGCATTTCAGGTTAATTTTTTGGTTTGTTTTAGAAGGCCTTAGAAGACTTGTTTTCATAGAGTCTCCCTTTCTTAATTTGTTTATCCCGCATGAGTGTGTTTTTCTAAAGTAAAAATGTTCACTCTTTTGTTTCTTTTCTATTTTATTTCTTTGAGGGTATAATTGAGTTGTCAGTTCTGTGTTTTGTTAAAATAGTATCTCCTGAAGTAATATTTGTTAGGATGGGTCTTACTGTTTTCCCTCTGGGAAGGAGTAAGCCCTCTTGGAATAGAGTTAAAACTGTGGTTTTAGATTCCCCCCCTCCCCCCAGCATTTTATTACTGGTATGGAAAAGTTTTTATTGCCTTGACTCCTAGTTATATTTTATAGTAGCATTCTTGATTTGCTTCTTTCAGAGCTCACTTTAAAATATAGAAGGTTATTTATAGAACCTATTTTTTTAAATTATGCAACTCATTTAAGGGTAATTTATCACTTCTTTCCTTCACATAATTGTAGGAAATTCAATTCTTCGGGTAGTAATTCAACTTTTCTCTTTCCATATTCTGTTGGCTATTCCTTTGTTCATTAGCATAGGCATTTTATTGTAATATGTCTGGCCATTAAGCCATTGTGTTTTAAAAGAGCAGAGTAGAAGGGGAGGAAACAGACTTGTCTTCTGAAGGATCTATGGCAGGGAAAAATGGCTTGATTAGAATTTTTAATTGGGATGCTGTTATAATGTAGCTTAAACTTAATCATTCCACAATGTATTTGTTTTATATATGTGATTCTCCTAGTATAAACTAAAAATTTAGTTTGAAAAATGTTACTTACAAGCGAAAATTGATAACCAAATGTGTCCATTTTTAGGCAGTCAGAAAAGGTGACTTTTTTGACTGGATGAGCTAGTAGTGGTGAGCTTTGCTTAAAGGTGGTTTTTTATTTTGCTTTTTGAGATGGTGAGCTAATATTGATAGACTTTGTAAAATGTTGCTCTCTGAATTTCACCTTCAGCTAGTATAAGTTTGGGTTGAATCCTGAAATCCTTTTCACTGAAGGTAGCACTAAGGAAAACGTTCCTCCTATTCAAATAAAAGCAAAGTCTGGACTTCTGTGAGCTTGGTATAAATGTTGCGCTCTGCTCAATTGTAGCCTGAAATGTTAGTGTTCCCACCATGTCTGGCTTTACCCTTTCTCATTTCCTCATGGCATTTCTCATTGTAAAGCTGGCTAAGCCTGTTCTTGCTGTTGTGGCCGCCTCGAGGGCAGAATGAGTAAGTTGCATGATGAGCCATAAATCAGGAGGCATAGGCTCATCTTTCCTTTCCTCAAGATCAGACGTGCAGCAAGTCATTCAATATATAATTATAAATTGATACGGGAAAGAATTGGTACTAAAACTTTTTTTTTTTATTACCCTCCTTAATTTGTTATTTATGTTAAATTCTGGTAAGGATTAAGAATTGAACGAGCCTTCTGAAGAGAGGGTGGGGATGTGTGTGTGTGTGTGTGTGTGTGTGTAAGTTTTGGTTTTGGTTTGGGCATGCAGGAGGTTGGGTGACTTTTAAAAGTTGTCAGGAGCTTAGAACTGCTGATCCTTGGTGTGTGATGTCTTGAAGGGAAACATGTTGAAACGTGTCATGTGGAACCAAGTTAGCCAAATGTCTAGAACATATTCCTACTTTAAAAGCAGAATTCAGTAAATAATTCCTCATCTACTAATCTATGTCTACCCAGACAGGATACTTTACATTTTTACTTTCGATCTTTATCACTCAGCTTTTATATATACATTTAGAAATCTTCTCATAAAGTATTCTCAAAACGAAGTAAGCAAAGCTTCTTATCTTGGTGCAGTAAATTATGTACACACAGTCAAATCAGAGCTGTATTGTGATTCCGGCTCTTTCCTACCAGCCAGGAGACTGGGTGAGTTATAGAACTTCTCTAAATCCTAGTTTCTTCATCCATTTGGTTTTACCATTATCTACCTGATAGGGCTACGGTGAAAATTGGAGGAAACAGATGGTGTTTGGCATGAAATGGTATTTAATGCCATCATTTATGTCAGTAGATTCTGACAAATGATAGGTGCTGGTAGAGGGATCGAGATCAGAGGAAGGTAGGGACCTGTGCTCAGGAAATGGATAGTACAGTTGAGGAGAGAGTAATATTTTATAGGAATAGTAATATCTAATCAACTCTTAAATTGATGGTTGCAGCCTAGAGCAGTAGAGAAGGTATTGGTGCTGGGTAGGAGTTACCTATGGTCTCATTTGGTGAAGGGATTAGGAAGATGAGAAGACTTCAAAGAGGAATTACCTGAGCAAAGGTGAGAAGGCTCAATACCTCTTATTTATAGAGAAGATTAAACAGTGGTTTGAATGGAATATGTGCTCCCACTCCTATTCCTCCAAAGCTTAATTTCCCTCCAATACTCTGTTCGGGGACAGAATGTTGTGACGTGGTAAACATGCCTGTGGCATTCTGGTTTTGGCCATCTTCAAGCAGTCTCTATTCCTTTAGACCAGAGGTCAGCAAACTTTCAGTAAAGGGCCAGGTGATCAGTAGTTTAGATTTTTATAGACCACATGTGGTCTCTGCTCATATTCTTCTTTTAATCCTTTAAAAATATAAAATCCATTCTTTTTCTAGGCCACACAAAAACAGGCTAAGGATCAAGGGCTGACTTCTGTGTTTTTCTGTCATTTCTGAAGGTAGGGGTTGTGTGTGTGTGTGTGTGTGTGTGTGTGTGTGCGCGCGCGTGTATGTGTGTATGTGTATGTGTATCTATTGATAGACATTTTGACACAGCACCGTTCTGGATTTCTAGGTTAGTGTTTGACCAATTTTCTTTTTTCTTTTTTTTTCTTTTTTTTTTTAAGATTTTTATTTATTTATTTGAGAGAGAGCGAGAGTGCAAGATAGAGGGGAGGGTCAGAGGGAGAAGCAGATCCCCGGGGAGCAGGAAGCCCAATGTGGGACTCGATCCCGGGACTCCAGGACCATGACCTGAGCTGAAGGCAGTCGCTTAACCAACTGAGCCACCCAGGCGCCCTTTTTTTTTTTTTTTTTTTAAGGAATATTCCTTTCAGATTTTTTATTTATTTTATTTTATTTTATTTATTCGAGAGAGAATGAGAGACGGAGAGCACGAGAGGGAAGAGGGTCAGAGGGAGAAGCAGACTCCCCACCGAGCAGGGAGCCCGATGCGGGACTCGATCCTGGGACTCCAGGACCATGACCTGAGCCGAAGGCAGTCGCCCAACCGACTGAGCCACCCAGGCGCCCCCAGGCGCCCTTTTTGAAAGATTTTATTTAATTTATTTGACAGACACAGCCAGAGAGGGAACACAAGCAAGGGGAGTGGGAGAGGGAGAAACAGACTTCCCGTTGAGCAGGGAGCCCAATGCGGGGCTCCATCCCAGGACCCTGGGATCATGACCTGAGCCGAAGGCAGACGCTGAACGACTGAGCCACCCAGGCGCCCTGTCTTTGACCAGTTTTCCTGAAAATCTGTTCGGTCTCATAAATAAGAGCTTTCTCTGATGGTTCAGTAGATGGTAAGGGGTGAAGGTGGAACAATTGGGAACTGTTACCCTATACTAGTGATTCTCAACATGGGTTGATTTTTGCCCATTTGGAGACATTTGGCATTGCCCAGAGATATTTTTAGTCAAAACTGGGGTGGGTAGAGGCCAGCATGCTAGTAAAAATCCTATAGTACACAGGAACTCCCTGCACACCCCAACAAAGAATTAATCTGGCCTATGTGCCAATACTGCCAAGGTGAAAAACAGTGATTTATGCAATGGGATTGGTCTCCATTTCTTGAATGCCTTTCTCTTGACTCCACTGTAGCCCCTGACAAGGGTAATTGCAGCGTTCCAGAGGACTGTTTAGTGGCTGAGTTTGTGTGATAAACTATGGCTAGTCATAGCTAATCCTTCTTAGTTCTGTAAGGATTCTTAAGGTCCTCCACCCCCACCCCTGCCTCCCCAGAAAATTTAGGGCAGTTGTTTCCCCAAAGTATTTTCATCATTTGGCTCTTATTTTTCTGTCCTATCATCATATTCCTTGAAAACAACACTGGATTAATACTTTATTGTGTACCTTCCATGGATAATCATTTATTTTTAAGACTTTAATTTTTTTAAGATTTGATTTATTTGAAGAGCGCACGAGCAGGGGGAGCGGCGGGCAAAGGCAGAGGGAGAAGCAGACTCCCTCTGAGCAGGGAGCCCGATGCGGGACTCGATCCCAGGACCCTGGGATCATGACCTGAGCCGAAGGCAGTCGCTTAACCAACTGAGCCACCCAGGCGCCCCTAAGAGTTTATTTTTGAGTAATCTCTACGCCCACTGTGGGACTTGAACTTAATGAGATCAAGAGTCACATATTCTACTGAATGAGCCGGCAATGCCCCCCAATAATCATTTTAATGACCCAATCCATGGTCATTGCTCTGTTCCTTGAACATCTCCTGGGATTGTTTTTCTAATCCCTCAGTGGGCAGCACGTTTATTTCATCACTAGATGATGTAAGGGGTCGGATTGAGGGGTGGGGAGTGCAGAAATTACCTACCATTTCAGCTTGATTATTATCCTGTGAACTGTACAAATAGGCATCTGGTGAATGACCCTCAAAGTGTGATTATCATGGGTTATGAAAGTTGGCCACCCCAGGGCTCTAGGAAGAAGGGAGGACACCACTTTTTATAATGCCTGCTTTGTGCCCTGGACTTGTTTTATCTCCTTTAATCTTCACAAAAATGCCCAGGGAGGTAAAGATTATCACAGCTTTGGCTTTTCAGATAAGCTGAAGTTTAGTGGGGTTAAGTAATTTGCCAAGAGACATATGGCTGCATTTCTACATGTGGTATATTTAATGGCAGAGAAATGTAGCTGGATGAGGAACAACACGAAGTGAATGAAGTAAATTTGCCCAGCACAGTGGGTAAACAATGTCTCTTTAGTGGAGAAAGAAAGGTTGGGGGGGTGGGGGTGGAGGGTGTGTAGGAAAGAAATGGAAAGGGATTTTGGATTGAATGGAAAAGAATATTGCTCATTGAATTAACTCTTCGGATGATTGGTTATGATGCTTGGTGGAAGGGAGCTCCCTGAACTGTTTTAACGTTGCATCCTCCTTGATTGCAGTGAAGTAATACTTTGAACTTAGTGTCTGTCTTCATTTCTTTACCCTTATTATAAAATACCAGTTAGAAAACTAAAATAAAAGCAAACATTCTAATAACCACCATCCAGTTTTCATTTTAAACTCGAGAAAAGACAAAGTTCCATAGTGTTATCTGTTATATGTATTGTACTACATTCTGAAATGTATGCAAATTTATACGTAATATAAAGTGTGACTATAGTATTGAAACTTAAAAATAAAATTAAGTATTCTAATAACAGCTTCTTGACAAAGATACAAGCTTATTTTAGAGAGATTGTAAATTTGTAAAACTTGATGGAAATCTCTTCTGGTCTCACCTTCCATCACAATTTAAGCCATGAATTTCTTTCTTTTTTTTATTTTAAAGATTTTATTTGACAGAGACACAGTGAGAGAGGGAGCACAAGCAGCGGGAGTGGGAGAGGGAGAAGCAGGCTTCCTGCTGAGCAGGGAGGCCGATGTGGGGCTCCATCCCAGGGCCCTGGGACCATGACCATGACCTGAGCTGAAGGCAGAGGTTTAACGACTGAGCCACCCAGGCGCCCCTAAGCCATGCATTTCTTAAAAGCCATGTTTCCTGGCTTACCCAAAGCATGCATTCACTTGATCAAGAGCCATATTGGTCATTAAAGCTCTGAGCGTTTGAATTGTTTCTACAAATTCACTCTCAAAGGACAAGCATTTGCTGCCATCTAGATGGCTGTACTATACGGCTCTTAAAATCTTCTAGTAGGGAGGTTCTCAGGAAAAGTGGCATCATAGAAATAGTGTCATCAGTAATCTGAAATGTCTTTTTTCAAACAGCCTAAAAAAGCCATTTGATACCTCGTGGTCTTGACTATATGTCTAAGTCCACATCTTCATTGCCTTGCATATGCTGTAAAGATAATAGGATGAAGGAATTTACTAACTTTGGTGTATACTTCGTGGTTTGACACTAAATGAAAGTGCTTGGTATTCATGCATTTGCTAGTACTTAATAAATTTTATTACTGGTAGTGCCTCAGGACAGGATTGCTTGGGCCATTTTACTATATATTTACCCAAGAGGGTAATTGGAGACTCCAGGAAGTATGGGTGAACTCCAAACTGACAGGAAGCAGCTGTTCTGTGATTTCAAATAATTCTCAACCTTAGATACATTTTACTTGGCTTCTTGACTCTGTGAGTTTAATCTTGAGTTAGAAGCACATCATTTTACTTCCTCAAAATGTTTCCTTAACTTAATATATCCCAGGTTTAAACTTCGAGAAGAGTAGTTCAGTCTCCCGGTATGGAGCCTCTCAAGTTGAAGATATGGGGAATATAATTTTAGCAATGATTTCGGAGCCTTATAGTAAGTATTGCTGTTGTAACAGTTGCAGACCTAAAATTTGGTCCTGCCATATTTACCTCATATATACTTTTGAATGTCCTCCCACAGCTTTGTCTCCCTAATAGCTAAAATGATGACTTCTATGTTCTCATTTTTAGATCACAGGTTTTCAGATCCAGAGAGAGTAAATTACAAATTTGAAAGTGGCACTTGGTAAGTAGTAAGAGTGGTATTCCATTTGAGCCTTTTGATTTGTTTTATTCATATTGTGATATTTAACTCCCTTTGTATTTCAGTAACTTCACTAAACCTTTTGGCTATCCATTTTTTTTTTTAACATTAGGTTATTTATAAAAGAAGGTTGTATCTTAAAGTGAGCTTGGATGTTGGGGGTTAAACTTAATGAAATATTTGCATCCTTAGTCACTATGACCCTTAGGTATTGTCTGTGCTTCTTTTAGTCTCTCTGAACTATTCATCCTCTCACAGTAAAACTTACAAAGGAAAAATCATAGGCTTTAAGAGTTCACAAGATTTTTACTGAGATAATTTTAAAGTATGTTCTATCAGCTTCTACTTTAAAGCAAAGGAAATAACTGGCAAGGAGTATGATGTGGTATCTCTGTGATCACAGGTAGACCTGTTTGCTTGTAATTCACTGTGGTGAATTCCTGAGATTGCTTGGTGCCTGAAGTGAACAAAAACTTCTGACGTCGTTGCCCGTAGAGAGACTTTGGGGTCAATTTAGTTGGGGAGAAAGTAACTCATTTGGATAGTGTCCTAGGACTTCTGGAAATATGAATATGGGAGGAACAGAACATCAAAAGGTGTCAAAATATATAATAGGAGATTTGCAAGTGACTCATTAAGGTGTGGGAACTCCCATGCATTTCCATAAACACTCTGTGAAGGCTCTCCTCTTTGATAGGGGAGATATTTTAATGGCAGAGTTCTGATTGCATGCACACATTCCTGATGGGGGTTAATTGCCAGCTTTATGCAGATCTTAAGTTTTGCTCTCAAAGTGGATTTAACTGGTATACTGGCTGGATCTGAGAATAAATGTAAACCTATCCTTCTTGGTTCTAGAATAAATATAAACCTATCCTTCTTGGTTCAGGGTATTGGGAGAACTTCGCTTCCTTTGAGTTGATCCTGGATCCTTTTGAGTTTATGTCCAACAGGCAGCAACTCAGCTGATAGATGGTTTGCTGAGTGAACTAGCTGTGTTGGACCTGTATAGGCAGTTGGCTTTCTATAGTGAACTACCTAAGGAATACTTTGAACTGTACCCAGGTAATCTTTGAGGTTATGAAATAGGCAGTATTACAAGTCTATCTGAATACCAAATAATACCTTATGTGTAACTAGGAAAATGGTAGCATGGAATAGGTCAGACTCTCTAGCACTAATTAGGCAACGTGAAGTTTTGCTTCACCCACAGCAGCAAGATGGAACTTATTGATGACAATACCATAGTCCGCGCACGAGGTTTACCGTGGCAATCTTCAGATCAAGATATTGCAAGATTCTTCAAAGGACTCAATATTGCCAAGTTGGTTTTCTTTAATCTCTATTTTACTTAGTAATCTCAAAGGGATAACGGGTGTCCTATCATTTTTCCTCACTGTGCTTTTTTCCCCCCACTGCTATCTGTCCTTTTCAAAGGGGAGGTGCAGCACTTTGTCTGAATGCCCAGGGTCGAAGGAATGGAGAAGCTCTGGTTAGGTTTGTAAGCGAGGAACACAGGGATCTAGCATTACAGAGGCACAAACATCACATGGGGACCCGGTACATTGAGGTATGTCCTCACAACCTGAGATCCTTGACGTCTTGAATGAGTATTGATATTGGAAGCCTCAGAAACTGTATTTAATGTCCCTTTCTTTTTTTAGGTTTACAAAGCAACAGGTGAAGATTTTCTTAAAATTGCTGGTGGTGAGTGCTTTTTATATAATGCAGCTGTAAGAAGAATCTAAAATTTATTTATATCCCACAGTAGATAAATAGGGCCATGAATAGTTTTTATTTCCTAAAGAAACATAGGAACTGACTTTTTTTTATTATATATTTTTATTTTGAGAGAGTGAGAATGGGAGAGAGAGAGAGTACATGAGAGGGGGGAGGGTCAGAGGGAGAAGCAGGCTCCTCGCTGAGCAGGGAGCCCGATGTGGGACTCGATTCTGGGACTCCAGGATCATGACCCGAGCCGAAGGCAGTCACTTAACCATCTGAGCCACCCAGGCACCCCTGACTTTTTTTTTTTTTTTTTGAAGTTGGAAGAAATGACCCATAGTCTGAGTGAGTACAGTGTATACATTTGCCCTAAGACTTCATTCAACCAACTATAGTTAAATAGCCATTAAAAATAGTACCATACAGGGATGCCGATCTGGCTCAGTCAACCTGTAGAGTGTGCAACTACTGATCTCTGGGTCGAGAGTTCAAGCCCCAGGTTGGGTTAGACATTACTTTAAAAAAAAAAAAAAAAAAGTACGATATAGGGGTTGCAAAGGTGAAAGGGTCCTGTAAAGTCACGTACAAAAGGAGAGAGTAGCTCTTGAAAGAAATTAAGTAGTCTGAAAACTACTTTCAAACAGCCACACCAGAAAACCTGGAATTGTTGGATATGTGCTCGTAGGTTTTCTCTCAAGCTTCCATAACTCATCAGTCAATGGCCAGGAACCCAGTAGTTTTCTGGCTCTAATATGTTTGAGTACATAGTGTTTGCAGTAATAAGGTCAGAAAAAAATGGGAACAGATAATGTTTTTATCTCATTATTGAGTGATTTGTTACTTTAAAATCTATAAGTAACAGATGCATAAAAAATGTTGATTATGGTTTGAAAGATTTTTTTTTTTCTATACATAAAACTACCTTGTAAGTTCCTGTTGCTCTGTTCTTACAGTTGTATAACTTTCTCCTTTTAGTGTATTAGGAATATTTTCCCATGTAACTAAATTTTCTTGAATGTTAATTAATATACAATATTATGTACCATACACGTTTTTTAACACCCTGTTGGACATTTATAGCTCATTTCCAATTTTTCACCCTAAGTATGTTGCAGTGAATATTTTGTATTTTGTATCTCTGTAAGTGCCACTCATTAGGATAACTCTAAATCTAAGAATGTAGGTAGACCTTTTAAGAGCCTTTTGAAAATACACTATTGCCAAATATATAGTGACTTTCACCTTAAATATAGAAAACATTTGTATCAGTAATATATAGCCCTGGTTAAAATCCTTGGAACTGTTGAACTTGTAGCAAAAACATCTTGTTTGCACAATTTGCTGGTATATTTCCATTCTGACACTTAAGTCTTTAGATATACTTGGGCTTCCAAATTCAGAGCTTCAAGTTTGTGTTTCCAAAATCCCAAAGTGATGTTTGATATTGGTTGGGGATAAAATATTTTTGGAGTTGCTATGGTTCTGAGGTTCCATGATAGATGGCAAGGTTAGCTCATACATTAATCCTGGGATTTCATGGTATGTGGGTAGTATGAGAGTTTGCTCTTAAAGGAAAATGTTATTGGGACATCTGGCTGGCTCAGTAGGTAGAACATGCAACTTGATCTAGGGGTTGTGAGTTCAAGCCCCATGTTAGTGATAGAGACTCTTAAAAGATAACAATAAAGGAAAGCATTACGAGTATATGAGCTCGAAGGATGTGTATCTGAATATTTGCTACATGGCAATACTGTACAAGAGGCTTTATGACAGGCAGAATGTTGATAAATCTCAAAACTGGCTGCTGTGCATGTTCATTATACTCCCCTTATGTTTGAACCTTTCTTAATCAGGAAAATAATAACAGTGCTTTATGTGTAGTAACTTATTTAATTATCATAAATCTATGAGGTAGGTAATTTTACCCCCATTTTACAGATGAGGACACTAAAATATAGAGGTTAAACTTGACTAAAGTCAGAGCCTAGTAAATGGCAAAGTCAAGAGTGGACCCAGGCATTCTAGCTCCTTGACCTGTGTTCTTACCTATCCTGATGACTTACTGCCTGTCCATGAGAAGAATATAGTGATTGGTCCATGATTTAATTGTCTGGGCACCTTCCCAAGTTAGATGTTTTATGAAAATGGTAGGGGGGGAAGGTTTCAAATTTGTGGGGAGAGAGTTCTGATTCCTGGGGTCTTGTCATGAATTCAGTGGGAGTATGAGTTTTAATGATAAACTCAAGACATTGCCAAGAATTTTACCATGTTAAGTTTGGTAAAGTTGATGTCTTAACCATTTCTCCCCATGCTTCCTGGTATTTGTGTTCCTTAGGTACATCCAATGAGGTAGCCCAATTTCTCTCCAAGGAAAATCAAGTCATTGTCCGCATGCGGGGGCTCCCTTTCACGGCCACAGCGGATGAAGTGGTGGCCTTCTTTGGACAGCATTGCCCCATCACTGGGGGGAAGGAAGGCATCCTCTTTGTTACCTATCCAGATGGTAGGCCAACAGGGGATGCTTTTGTCCTCTTTGCCTGTGAAGAATATGCACAGAATGCATTGAGGAAGCATAAGGACTTGTTGGGTAAAAGATACATTGAACTCTTCAGGAGCACAGCAGCTGAAGTCCAGCAGGTTGGTTTTTAAGAGCATTCTAGTGGCTTTGCATGATTTTCTATTTATTTCCAAGAACAATCCTACATTACTGTGTTAAAACTTGAAAAATACAGAAAATGTAGGTGCATTTAAAAAAATTTCATTCCGTAATTAAAAGATAGCTACTGTTATTTTCTATGCACAGAGAAAATGCATTTGTTTTTATGTAATTAGAATATTGCTATAGATACACTTTATGTTCTTTTTAAAAACTACGTATTTTGTGAGTTTACCCATGTCTAAAAAATTTCATTTTTAATGTTATGTACATAATTTATTTAGAAATTCTGTACATTCAAGTTGGCTTTTTTTCATCTATAAGAAATTTCTAGATAAACACGCTTATGAAACTCTCAGTTTCTGATTGATTCTTTAGAACTGGATGGGGTGAGCTTTTAAGGTTTTTAATATCTTACCAAATTTATTTACAAAAAGGCTTGATCAGTTGCATGCTGCTGGTGATGGTAGGAAGTGTCCCTTTTGTCCTGTTATTCTTTCAGAATTCAGAAATGTTTTTGAGGCACAGATGGGACAATTCAGTTGTGCAAAATGATCCAGACATGAAGCCATCTGTAGGGTTTCAAGCCTTTTGGCTATTCTTCTTGACTCCCCAGCTGAAACGTCTTTAAGGGTCTTTGCTTTTCTTTTGTATCTGAGATCATGCAGACTGCTTCCCATGTGGCTCTTCCAACTTAAACTACTTGGGTCCCCTAGTAGAATAGAGCAACTTTAATGATACATTTCATCTTTTTTACAAGCAATTAGGACACTGACTCTAGTATCATTCCTATGAGTTCATAAAATGATTTTGCCTTGCTTCTTTCTGCAAAGCTCACTGTGTATTGTGATTTGGAACAGTTGCCCAAAGTTGAAAAGAACCTCTCATCTGTTAGGATACTGACATGATTTTTATATCTGGAATAAACATAGGTGACATTTTAAGCTAGTTCTGCATCCTGATGTACTAGTGCTCTTGAACCCTAAACTGTGAACATACTTAAAACTTAAACAAGTTTGTGCCTTGTTGAAAAGGAGTATCATAAATTCTGAATTTCTAAAATATGCTAAACATGCTTGAGGCTTCAAACATATTAAACACATCAATGCCAAACCAGAGGAGGGGAAAGAATAAGATTTTAGATCTTTAATTGGAAGAACAGTTTTATGGAAATCTTGGCCTAGAATAGACTACTCCAGGGCCTCAGCTACTATATATTGATTTGGTTTAGGTATAGAGAGTATGCTGTCTCTATATGACTTCACCATAATGAGATTTGGGTGATAGATGAGCTTCCTCTCCAGCCCCCATCGTACTGATTTATTTCAGAAATGCTGAAGTAATCCTATGTTCTGCACTGTAATCTTTTCATTCCTAATAATCATTTCATTCAATAACTACTTGCTCACCTTCTATTTGGCAGGTATCAGAAGGTACTTGACCATTTCCTGTGCTGAGTCTGTCTACAACCACACTTATTTTCTATTCATGTTCGTCGCATAATGTTTGTGCTGTGTCTGAATTATTTGTATACTTTTTTAAAAATCTTGCTGTCTCTGAAGTTTCTTTGGCTGTGTTGTATTAGTTCTTTGATTTCTGTCACCTCTTAGCATCTGTACAGGGTGGAGTGAGGAAATTAGGGCAATTTTGGGGGAGGGTTTTGATTCTATATTTTCAGTTTACGGGATGATTAAGGCTACAGTAGTAAGTTCAGAAAACCTAGGGCTGTCACACATGCTGTTTGCACAAGGAACTTCCTAGTATTATAAACTAGTAGGCATGTTCTGAACTAAGGCAAAGGTAGACCAGAACTTAATTTTTTTTTAAAGATTTTATTTATTTGAGAGAGAGAAAGAGCAAATATGAACAGGGCGTGGGGCGCCGGGGCGGGGGGGCGGGGGGCAGAGGGAGAGGGAGAAGCAGGTTCCCTACTGAGCAGGAGTCCCATGCGGGACCCGATCCCAGGACCCTGAAATCATGACCTGAGCCGAAGGCAGACATTTGACTGAGCCACCCAGGTACCCCTCTTTAATCTTTTCAATTTTTAATTTTTTTTAGAGATAGACCAGAACCTTATAATAGAGTTTTGGCCTGGGAGTAATCCTTTCTCCTAAATATACCTAACCTCTTACTCATTTTCAAGATAGCCGAATTCCATGACTTTAAAAGATAGTCAAGATGCTCTGTCTTGCCACTATCTCAAATTCACATCAAAACTGATTATTTTGTGGTCATCAAATAATTTTTTTCATTTTTACATTACCAGCCATCCTGTCTTAGGCTTATACATTGTTAGAATGTGGCATTACATTATAATTAATCCAGAGTCATTGCTGGACCTGTGGTTCCTTTACTATGTCATTCTCTCGCTTGGGTTTGCAGGTAGAATGTGATAACAATATTAAGGGGAACACCGTGCTTCGTGAAACGGAAGTCTAATAGATTGCTATAAAAGTTCACATTTAGCAGTATGTCTAGATTGTTATACAAGCAACATACTTTTCAGGATATTTGTCCTGAGACCGTGACGTACTTGTCCAGGAGACCGGTCCTTAATTGAAGCACATCGTATTGTGTGTGGCATGTTCCTCAGCATGCACTTGACAAAAGTGGGGATCTCGTGCTTTCCCCGCTGAACAATATGAATCCCTATCTCCTTAGGTGCTTCTCAAACTTTCTGAATATGCTTATGAATTACCTGGGGCTCTTGTTAAAATGCAGGTTCATGTTTCCTAGGTCCGGGGTAGGACTGAGATGCTGAGCTGCTGCATTTCTGACACGCTCCCCAGCGTGTTCCACAGCACAGTGCTGCTGTGCTTGTTTGCAGACCCCATCGGAGGAGCAAGGCTCTAAATCACTTCTCTTTTGCTTCGAGTACAGGTGCTGAATCGATTCTCTTCGGCCCCTCTTATTCCACTTCCAACCCCTCCCATTATTCCAGTGCTACCTCAGCAATTCGTACCCCCTACAAATGTTAGAGACTGTATACGCCTTCGAGGTCTTCCCTATGCGGCCACAATTGAGGACATTCTGGACTTTCTGGGGGAGTTTTCCACAGATATTCGAACTCATGGGGTTCACATGGTATTGAATCACCAGGTAAGGAGTAACTTATTGGAAAACTGATTTGCTTATTCTTAGGATCAAAGGCTCTCTTCCAGTTTAAAAAAAAAAAAAATACAGGTGTTCATCAGCGGTATCGTGAATTTCAAGGAAATTTTCAAAAAAATTTTTTTAAGATTTTATTTATTCAGAGACAGAGAGAGAGAGAGAGAGAGAGGCAGAGGGAGAAGCAGGATCCCCTCTGAGCAGGGAGCCCGATGCGGGACCCTATCCCAGGACTCTGGGATCATGACCTGAGCTGAAGGCAGACGCTTAACCATCTGAGCCACCCAGGCGCCTGGAAATTTTCAAAATTTTAAGGAAAGCTTTAACTGTAGATGCAGGAGGTCTTTCAGATGAACTCCAGAGAATTTTATCATGAGCATGGTAATTTAAATTCAGCTCTGATTCCAACATCACTTATATGCACCAAATTATCAGTAGTCTCAGGAAGGGTACAAACACATCCGTCTAATACAACATTTTACTGTTGCCGCTACTGAGCTTTGCTGTTGTAGTATGAAAGTGATTGTAGACCGTATATAAACCAAAGAGCATGTCTGTTTTCCAAAGTATTTTTTATCTATAGACTGTTTAGAACTCACTTATTTTATATATAATATATATATGACATCAAATGACATTTAATAGAGTGCAAACTTAGTAAGGATTTGTATCTGTATCACCTGGAATACTGTGTGATCATAACAGGCACTCGAATGTGTTAATGAATGTTGAGAAGCCTCCATCAAGGGATAACGAAATTCTAATGGTATAGATGTACATATTCTAAGCGTATTAAAAGTAGTTCCTGTCTTGGTGTCCCTTGATTTTTGGTTAAACAAAATTAATCCATTAGTTGCTGAATTATTTACCAGCATTGTGTGCTATGACAAGCGGGACAGAATTTTTAAAAACCTGTAAACCAAGTGATTCTAATTAAAATTTTGGAACTCTTAAAAGCAAGGTTGCATTAATTTTTAAAAATGTTTTCTGAGCATTATGGGTTGAATATAGGTTTATATTGGAAATACCAACATTTTTCTAAATTGCTAGTCAGAGTATGAGGAATCAGAAAACCTCCTGAGCCCCTGGCTTGGTTTTCCACACCAGCACATGCTCATTCTAACTCTTATGTCAATATTAAGCTATGCAACTTTTAATCTATTTATCCTCTTAGCATGCTTCACTGGGGGGAGTCCTTTTGAATAAATCTTCCCTACAATTCAGCATCGCCAGGAAATTGTTTGGTTCTCTTTGAACACCATTTCTAATAACCTAGGGGCTATTGTTCTTTGATTAACCACAATGGACATATTTGCCTCTTATTGACCCACGTGACCTATTGTGATTGCATTTGGGAGAAATGCTTCTTTAGCGATGGACGAGCTTTTAGCTGCCTTGAAGATGTTAGGTTTCCATCTTGGACTGGGTTTCCCTGGTATCCCTAATTTCCCTGGTATGGTGACTCTTATGGTAACTTGCATGGTTATAATTTGCACTAAATAGTCCCTTAGAGACTTTTAAAGAAATCCATAAAAAAGGAAAGGAGTCTTAAAAGTTGATTGTGTCTTTTTCTCCCCCACAAAATGTCCATGTTAAAGAAAACTGACATGTTCTGGTTCTGTGAGACAGAAGTCTACCAGCTTGGTTTTAAACAAGATTTTTAGCAAGCTATCAGTAATTGAGGAAATGTCTGTAAACACCTGTCTGACCAAGGTTTCGGGTGGAGGTGCCAGGGAAGAGGTAAGATGAGGACTTCTAAGCAGGGCTGATGATACAGCTTTCACCCACCCTCACTGTGCTTTGCAGGCTCCCATTTCCTTATCCCCCTTCTTTGTTCTCAAGCCCACATCTCAGCCTAGGCTTCAGGGAGAAGAGAAAGGGATGTTGCACGTCAGTGATGGACAACGGAGGGCCAGCACAGAACACCGGTTTATTCAGCTTCATGTAGGAGTATACATAAAGCCCTTACACTGGTTGTGTTCCTAGTTCTTCTCAGTCAAATAAGATTCAGTCAGATTTCTCAGAAAGGCAGAACCCCATATACCATCCTATACCTTGAAACCCCAATTATAAGGAGACCCTTTCAAAACCCTGTAAATCTGATTGATGCTAATTAGCAGAAATGAGAAAGGATCATTTTCAGCTATGAGCTCTCAAAACTTTCTCCGAGGTTTTGTGGGCCATTCTGGTTATTAGGTGATAAAAATGCCAGTTAGATTTCAGTAGGCAACACTTGTCACCCAGATTTTGTGGCTAAAATGTACTATGGGTGATTGTCACTTTTGCATGTTTTGTAAGCAACCATTTCCTTGTTGAGGGAGACAGTCTCCTTTTGTTTTTATTCTTCCCCCACACGCTCAGGGCCGCCCGTCAGGAGATGCCTTTATCCAGATGAAGTCTGCGGACAGAGCATTTATGGCTGCACAGAAGTGTCATAAAAAAACCATGAAGGACAGATATGTTGAAGTCTTTCAGTGTTCAGCTGAGGAGATGAACTTTGTGTTAATGGGGGGCACTTTAAATCGAAATGGCTTATCCCCACCGCCATGTAAGTTACCATGTAAGTTTTTCTTGGGTCTTGGCGCTCTTCTAAGCTACATGCTGGTAGGTGCTTAAGCTGCTTTCATAACTTTCTGTGCCCCTGGTTCTTTCTAAGGCAGGTGAGGGGGTTACATAAGACTTTCCCATCTGAAATCAGGAGTATCTGGTAATCATGTAAGACCTTGGTTGTGGACACCCATAATTAGAGATAGTACAAATACCTCTTTTCAAATTATATTCTTGCTTTTCCAGTGATAAGCACTTGATTTCTGAAGCTTAGTGTGCTCAAGATAAGCACTGACTCTGGGAGGCAACCTGGCTATGTAGATATTTTAATACGCATTTACAGGTAAAATAAGTATGGTTGGATCCTTTTTCCTTTTTTTTTTTTTTTGGTAACACATTAAACTTTTTTTTTTAAGGGTGATTTGATGCCCATTTTGCATTTTTAATTTTTTTGAGCATTAAGTTTCTTTGGAAAGGACAATCTGGGGAGCACTTCTCTTGCTCTCCAGGATATCTGGAATGAGCAAGTTAGTAAAAAATACCAATGCGTAAATAAATTAGCCAAAGTTTCCATTGGATCGCAGGATCAGTGCTTAATTTCAAGCCATGCTCTTGCTCATTGGCACCTGGGTGCAAGCCATCTGGAATCCTGTGTGAGAGGAATAAGCCCTTGAGTCTGAAGACCATGTTGTTGTTCGTGACTAAGGAACATTTGGGGATCTGATGTTAAAATTTGAATCTTTTTGACACAGTTTTCACTTCTGAATAAGACATACCTTGTTAGGAGCCATGCAGGGTATGTTTAAAGAATGTAGCACTTGGAATATAGTCCAAAAATAATGGAGAAAGCTGACTGGATTATGGACTTGATCCTAATAAAATGGAGTGTGTTAGGACATCACTTTCTGTGAAGAGGGATTTGTACCGATAAAACTATTTGATAAAAGTATTTTTCATAGAACATTCAGTGGGGCTTACTCCTTTTTTTTCCCCTTGGACTTCCTAAATGCTAATAATTCCATTCATCTGCTGCTTGCTGTTGGTGAATATCTTAAGAGTTGATGACTAATGAGTGTCAAGTTCTGGAAACTTATGATTGGGTTTAAGTGGTGTCTTAAAGTAATCTTAGTCCTATGTATTCTGTTCATAAGCCACTGGTAATGTCAGTAACTTTTGCGATTTCCTTGTGATAATCTTATCAAGCATTGTGCGATAAGGGAATTTCTTCATGCTGTCTAACCCAAATTATTCTGCTATGGTATTCTTTTACTTCTCTCTCTTCCTGGTTGAAAACTGGTCATTACTTTATTCATAAGACTTTGATTTTTTTCCTCTTTCCTCTCAGAAGCCCTAAGGTAATAGAAAAAACTTAAAATGCCTTTTTCCACATAAAAATAGATTTCCATGTCTTTTAATACTCCCCAAAAATTTTAACCAAAATTGACTAATTGCTATTTTAGTGGAAGAGTTCACTCATTAAAAAAAAAAAAAAAAAAGCCAATTGATACATGCTAATATTACGCCCATTCAACTGGACTTTTTTTTTTCCTACCAACTCACTTGAGGTGATCTCCTATTTTTTACAGCAAGCAAAAAAACTTAAGAGAAATTGCATGTTTTTCATCTACTCTCAACAACTAAAGAAGTTAAAATAGTGATTGCTTAATCCCCCATGAAGAGTTTCTTTTTAAATCTGGGAAAGAAATGCTGCTACATTCTCAGTGTTTTAAAGTTTTAAACTTTGTTTATTGAAATTTTAACTTTTTCACAAAGTTGAACATTTGAAGGTAAACTCCACTTTTCTAATCTAGGAATATACACATCTGATTCTCTTTTAGGAGTATAAGAATAACTGTCCTTTCATTTAAGGAATATCCAAACCTGAGCAGCCTAATCTATTATCAAATATTTCAACCTTTCTTTATATTGTCCTAAAATGAATTACTTAATAGTTTTGAAAGCAAGATATGGGCATAGGCTTTATAGTTTTCTATATGACTTAGGTGCCTCAATTTGTTCGGTTTGCCCTTTTGTGGAGTCTTTAAGGTCAGGAATCAATTTTAAAACTTACCTATGTTAAGTATCAAACATGCAGCACAATTTTGGTGAATTATGAAGCAGAGACCTAAAAGTTGAATATGAAATCAATATGACAGTCTTTGGTTTATGTAGCCCTGTGCAGCAGACTCTTACTCATCTCCATACACCTATAGAAACTCCTAAGAAACACAAAAGACAATAGAGATTTTCCTGTGAAAAGGTATCCTTTTCTGCTATTTGCAAAATATATTAGATGGTTCTATGTGTAAAAATTAAAGTCAAGAATTCCAAATTCAGGCAAACCATGCCGTTATCTCTTTTGTTGAATGCAGATGGCCTGGATAGTTGTGTTCATCCCACATGTTAAAGCTACCGAGCAGTAACTAGTGTGACTTAAAAGAGTTATGGGGCCTGGATTGAATAACTAGAAGATAGTAGAATTTCATCCTTTCTGTTTTCTCTTTAACCTGAGTCAGCATTTTGTCAGCTGACTCTCAGGAAGACTTGAGCATGGTTTTCTCGAGTTATTGTGCAGGCTGGGTTGTGGGGGTTTTGTTGTTGTGGTTATTGTCTGTTTTTTTAAAACAGGTCCAAACATGTAGATAAGCTTCAAAGCCCATCTTCTGGGGTTCATTTAGGTAGAAGTAATGCACAGTTAATCTGCTCTTAGGTCAGTTCACTCTGGCACCATCTATGCTTTGGCGTAATGCATGGAACTCGTGAAATCATTTTTATCCTAACCATTTTCATCTTACACTGTACTACAGAGTAGATAACAAGATGAAAGAGAAGCATAGCTCTCAAAAAAGCAGCAACAACCCAGCTTTTAGTGTGAAATTATACTAAATGTCAGTCCTGGGTTTTTTTCCTCAAAGGGTTAGTTTGTGCTACTGGCGCTCAGGAGTAGAAAACAAAAAATCACATGTCACAAAATGGTTTTTCCCAATTTCTAGGTCTTCAGGTTTTGAGATTATTTTTAGCTGTTATCTATATAATCAAAAGGAGATTGCTTGGACATTTTAATCAAATTTTGTATGGAAGATCAGGATTCAAGGATTGATGAGTTGAAGATTCACCAAAAGAATTACCCACCATTAAAAAAATTTTTTTTCAATCTTTTAGAAGATTACATATTTGAGGAATTTCACATTGTTACAAAAATTTCAGAAAATATTAAATATATACAATGAAAAAAGTTGCTTGGGATGCTAAAGAACTGGTCTCTTTAAAATGTATGTGTGAAACAAAATAAAATGGATGTATGCGTGGAACAGTCAGCAATGACTTTAAAGCAAGCACAAGTGTCCATTGTGACAAATGTGTCTCAAAGTCTCTCTCTTTGCTTATTTAGGCCTGTCTCCTCCCTCCTACACATTTCCAGCTCCTGCAGCAGTTATTCCTACTGAGGCTGCCATTTATCAGCCCTCTGTGCTTTTGAATCCACGGGCACTGCAGCCCTCCACAGCCTACTACCCAGCGGGCACTCAGCTCTTCATGAACTACACTGCGTACTATCCCAGGTAAGGTTCTGATGGAAGTGGAAATGAGGGACAGAAACAAAGGACTCCTTTGATAGGCAGTACCTGAGTTCACAAAAGAATATTGTCTGCCACTGAAGATTAGGATGGCAGGCACCAGCCTCTGTCCTTTCTCTGACCAAGAAGACTGTTTCGAGACCAAAATAAGTTTATTTTTTAACCATATATTGACAGCAGGATCTTTTAGGTTACCTATGTATACAACTTTCCTTTTTTCTTTCTCCTGTCTTCGGGTCATAAGAAAGTAGCACTGTAAGCATTGCCACAGCGTGGCAATATCATGTGCAAAATGAGATTTTTCAGTGCTTTCTTAGAATCAACATATTTTTAATCTGATTCATTCTTTTTAGTTTCTGGAAGGCAACAGGTATAATGGAGAGAACGCTATTGGTCTGAAAGTTGGGAGACCTGAGGTTTAGTCTCAGCTCTTAGCCTAACTGGGGCAAGTCACTTAACTTTTCTGGTTCTTATAAAATGATGAGATTGCCCATGTTTTTGGAAGTCCCTTTTAGGTCTGATAGCCTGTGATTCTAACTTGGATGTATAATGACCTTCTCAAATTTTCTTTTCAAAAAGATTTGTTTAGCCAGTCACCGGTTCATTATTAAAATTGTATTAAAATTAAATTACAACTTTAAAGATACATTTTTATTAAAATACAGTTTTACTTTGGCGCAAGCAATATTGCTCCAAATTTTAAAAATTACACCAGGCCTTATTTTTCCTTCCCCAGATATTTTGACTACATGTTTTGAGTATATCCACCAATATGTAAGTGAGGTTTTTCGATAAGTGATCTGGAAGTAACCTATCCGATCCCCATAGTTGCTATATCACGTTGTAGTTTTTTTCCCCTCTCCATCTAGTTTTCTAGAAGGAGGCAGAAACTGTAGAATCTCAGTAGCAGTGAAGCTTGTGGCCTCCGTTACTTACATTTGTTACTTTGTTAGGTATTTTTAAAACATTCATAAATGCTTTTGCACATACATATTCTTTATTCTGGGGAAGAATAGGGGGAAAGCCATAATAATTGTCAGTTGGCCATATTTTGAAGGTTTGAAAAGGCTCAGAAGCATGAATGATTGTTCGTGGTTGAGTACTGTGTCAGGTGTCTGGCCCAGTCCCAGTCTGTCACCTACCCTGGACCCTGTGACAATCACTTGCTAGTCGTGGGCTCTGGTTATAAGAAAGATACTTATCTACCTTTCTTACACCATCAGGATGTCAGGAGTGAAATGCATTGTTCCTCTGGGTGCCTGGTGCTGTTTTTCCTCTCTAGAATACAATTGCAGAGTATCCAATTCCACCATTGACTTGTAATCTGGACCCTGTGAAAAGAAGGAATCCCTTAGAAATAGCTGGCTGGGGGCACCTGGGTGGCTCAGTCGTTGAGCGTCTGCCTTTGGCTCGGGTCATGGTTCTGGGGTCCTGGGGTCGAGCCCCGCATCGGCCTCCCTGCTCGGCGGGAGGCCTGCTTCTCCCTCTCCCCCTGCTTGTGTTCCCTCTCTCGCTGTGTCTCTCTCTGTCAAATAACTAAATAAAATATTTAAAAAAAAAAAAGGAAGAAATAGCTGGCTGACATGGTAAAATGGGAATTCGAGTCTTGAATGGAAGCCCCAAAGTCAAGAGGAACTGACATTTATGGCTTATAGTTCCTGTCATTTTGGGCCCATGACTTTAGGTTAATTTTTTTCTAGTAGTTTTGAAGTTTGTAAGGTCCTCATTGTTACATATAAGAGTATAGACGTATAATGAGTAAAAGTAGACTCCCATTGTATACACCTCGAAGTCCAGAAGCGGTCCCCATTACTGGGTTAGTAATAAAGACGTGTGTGTACTTTTAATACTGTGGCATACTTAACATGTGTTGCTCACTTGTCCCTTTTGTGTTTTTTTTTTTTAACTTGCCGCTAGGTCATCGACATCTTCCCTAAGGAATATATATATATTTACCTCATTCTTGTAACTTCCACATGATGTCACAAGGGTGAAAATAACATCAGGATTTAACAATTCCTTTATTTTTAGACCTCTAATTTAAAAGAATTTTTCTCTGTTAAACAAAGCTCGTATTGATCTTTAAATACTTATATTTCTGTAGGACAATTTCACAGAAGGGGAGTTTTTAAAAAATACTCATTTTGAGAGAGTGCAAGAGGGGAGAGGGACAGAGGGTTAGGGAGAGGCAGAGTCCCTGCTGAGTACGGAGCCCAACTTGACGCTCAATGTCATGACCTGAGCCAAAACCAAGAGATGGATGCTTAACCGACTGAGCCACCCAGGCGCCCCAGAAGTGAAATTTTTAATTGAAGGTCATGGGTATTAAGTTAAAATTAATACTTTCTTTTTTCTCTCTCTTCTTTTTTTTTAAGACTTTTATTTATATGACAGAGAGAGACACAGCGAGAGAGAGAACACAAGCAGGGGGAGTGGGAGAGGGAGAAGTAGGCTTCCTGTGGAGCAGGGAGCCCGATTCGGGACTCGATCCCAGGACCCTGGGATCATGACCTGAGCTGAAGGCAGACGCTTAACAACCGAGCCACCAAAGGCGCCCAGAATTAATACTTTCAAATAACCCCTAACATATTACATTATTTTAATTGACATTTCCCTAATTGTGAAATTACCCACCCAAAGTGTTTAAACATGGGAATGTCCTCTTATTTATACTGCAAAATCTAGAATAATTTTAAAAAAACAAATTCCAAACTATAAAATAGTTTACAGTTTTGGCAGGATACTACTAATTTCTAACCTGACATGACTAAAAGGCATTTGAGGTTATTGAAAAATTGCTGTGTAAGTATTCAAGTGTATTTTGACCATATTCTCTCATAAATGGGAAAGGCTTAAGAGAGTGTCTGTGAGGCTAAAAAATGATATTAATCAGACACTGGAGTTTTTCTCTCTAAAGTTTTTAACATTTCCTCCTTTTTTATGAAATGTCAGTTTGACTTAATTCATGTGTTCATTACTTTAAGAGGTTAAGATCCTGATGTATTTTGCAGATTTTTTTTTATTTTTATTTATTTATTTATTTTTTATTTTTATTTTTTTAAAGATTTTATTTATTTATTTGAGAGAGAATGAGAGATAGAGAGCACGAGAGGGAAGAGGGTCAGAGGGAGAAGCAGACTCCCCGCTGAGCAGGGAGCCCAATGTGGGACTCGATCCCGGGACTCCAGGATCATGACCTGAGCCGAAGGCAGTCGCTTAACCAACTGAGCCACCCAGGCGCCCTGCAGATCTTTTTTTAAAGATTTTATTTATTTTGAGAGAGAGTGAGAGCATGTGCACACAAGTTGGGGGAGGGGCAGAGGAAAAAGGGAGACTCAGACTCCCTGCTGAGTGCAGAGCCCTACCATGCAGGGCTCCATCCCAAGACCCCAAGATCATGAGCTGAGCTGAGCTGAAGGCTGCCACTTAACTGACTGAGCCACCCAGGCACCACTATTTTGCAGTTTTCCTTTTTTTTAAAGTATGTCCCTCAAAAAGAAGTGGTTGGCTTTAATTTTTTTTTTAAGATTTTTTTTTTTAAGTAATCTCCATTCCCAACATGGGGCTCAAACCCACGACCCTGAGATCAAGAGTTGCATGCTCTACTGACTGAGCCAGCCAGGTGCCCCAGTTTTAACTGTTTTTAAAACTTCCAGTTTAACTTAGCAAACTATTATTTAGTACCTCTGTGAGATCTATTGGGAATGCAAGGATTAATAAAACATAGACTCTAGTATAGAGTGGCTGACAGAATGCGTATGTGACCCTGTGCTAAGTCAGTGACATCAGAGGTCTTCAGACAGAGGGCATTTGTTCTTATTTTATCTCTAATTTGGTCTTATTTAAAAATTTGAAGATAAACTGTCCAGTGGCTACTGCTCTGAGATATGGCATCTTTCATCATAAGCATTTGGGTTTCTTGAGGAACATTTAAGGAGAAAACATGAGCCATTTATTATTAAAGAAGTTTTTAGCAGTCTAAATGTGTGGCTGTGACAGTAACATTTTGAAGAGTAAGTGAAATAAAAGCATATGTGGTTTTATTTTCTGCTTATGGACTTTCCCCTCCCTTTTGGAAGACAGTTTCAGTTACCCAGTATCCTGGAGCTTAGCCAAGGATGCAAAGGAATGAGAAGGGTGGATACATTTATGTCCATCCTGCTTATCACTCAAAACTCCATTTCTATCACATCATTTCTCTCCAAAAGAAGAGTCCTACCTTTTATTCTCACCTTTCATATTTTTCTTAGAAAAGTACATTCTCCTTTTCACCAAAGCTGTAGCATAGATGAGAAACATGCTGATTTTTCAATCCTATGCCATCTAATTTAAGGAAAACCAGATTAACAAATGTCTTTATATGCATCACCTTACCTTTTGTAGGACACTAAATAAGTAACATATCACTTTGAACCAAGAAAGAGGGCAAGGGATATTTTATTCATGAGTGTGTTTCATTTGTGTGCCCATGTGAAAGATTTTTTTCTTTCTTGGGATAGCCATTTGTTATTCAATCACCTTATTTCTGCCTAAGCAATGAATATGTATATTTAGTAGTATTAAGGCATTCTGCACTATTTGGTTTGTTGTATAGCATTACTGTATTCTGTTCTGAAATTCTTTGCATTTGAACCAAAAAAATACCAACTCTCTGAGATGTCTATATTTTGTATTTTCAATGCCTAGCTTTCGAGATAAGTATACTTTCATTCACATGCAGTTTTAACAAATAGTGGGAGAGATCTCCTATACACTTTAGCAAGTTTCTCCCAATACTAACATTTGGCAGCCAGTTTACTTTCTTTTTCTTTTTTTAAGATTTTATTTATTTATTTGACAGAGAGACACAGCGATAGAGGGAACACAAGCAGGGGGAGTGGGAGAGGGAGAAGCAGGCTTCCCGCAGAGCAGGGAGCCCGATGTGGGGCTTGATCCCAGGATCCTGGGATCCTTAACCTGAGCCGAAGGCAGATGCTTAACAACTGAGCCACCCAGGCGCCCCAGCCAGTTTACTTTCTAATTTATTTGGTAAAAGTTTTCCGATAGGACTAGGAGAAAAGATAAAATAATCTTTAGTATGGGGTTATAGTTTTCTTGGTTATGAATGTAATTTTTTTATAACTTAAATATTTAGTGCTACAAATGCAAACTGGAATTCAGCATACAATGAAGTGATACCAGAATATTGTAGTAATACAATATGAAACAGTGTTGTAATAATGGAGAAGTGTCACATAATTTGTGTTGGTGGGAATGATTATAACCAAGGTTTTTCAGTTTGACAGTTCTGAATCATATAAGCAAGAACTGCTGTGGGCAGTTGACTCTACTGTCGGTGAGAATTTAGTATAGCTTTCATGGAAGAAGTAGTCATCTGCTAGGCTGAAGACTATTCATGTAATGAGCAGTTCAGGGATTTAAAATGCAAATATGCTTACCATTTTTTTTAGCATGGCAGAAAATTATAGTGCAGTGAACATCAAGGAAAAATAACCATTCAGAACACCTGATACAATTCGTTCTGATTTATAAATTTGTTTTTCTAAGAATTTTTTCTTAAATTTGAATCATGTTACTTTCGAGCATGTTAAGAAAACTCTATTATAGAAATTTTCAAACTCAAGAGATTCTATTTTCCCTACTTGTGACAATATCAATGTTTTGCCCGTCTTGTTTCATCTATTTCAGTTTACCCTATACTCCTCTCCTGGAATTATTTTTTATATATTTTATTTTTTCTTTTAGTAGGCTGTACATTCTACCCACTGGGCCAGCTAGGCGCACGCAAACCCCCCACCCCCAACATTTTGAAGTAGAAAACCTAGGGGTAATTTCTTCTTTTCTTTTTTTTTTTTTTTAAGATTTTATTTATTTGACAGCACAAGCAGGGGGAGAAGCAGGCTCCCCGCAGAGCAGGGAGCCCCATGTGGGACCTCATCCCAGGATTCTGGGATCATGACCTGAGTCAAAGGTGGAGGCTTAACCGAACCCCCCCCAGGCGCCCCCTAGAGGTCATTTCTTTCACCTACTATTTGTGTGCCAAGTATATCGTTAAGCACCTTATTCTCAAAGCACTGATGACTTTAAAGCAGGCAATTTAGTTAAAACACATGTGTCAATGTTGATAACCCTCTTTTACCTTTATTGCCTTAAACATTTCATTGGTATATCTTTAAGAGATTACACTGAAGGAGACCTAAAGGAAGAACTGACATTCGTCTATGAATTTTTATTTAACATTTTAGATTAATGATATTTGATTTTCCTTAGGTCTTTTATTTATTTATTTTAAACATTTTTATTTTTAAGTAATCTCTACACCCACCATGGTGCTCAAACTCAAAACCCTGAGATCAAAAGTCACGTGCTCCACCAACTGAGCCAGCCAGGCTCCCCAAGTTAATGAGGTCTTTTAAACTACCTTTTTGTTTTTCCCAGCAAAAGCAAAATGCCTTTAATAGGAAGCATTTTCCATTTAAATTCAAAATAACTAATAAACTGTCTCTAGAAATATAGCCAGTAATAACCAAGCTGGAATAGGGTTGCTTCTGGAGAGGAATTCTCATTTGCTGGGTGAAAAGAGTGTGGTGGAGTTACATTACTAAATTTGTACCTTCCAATAGAGCTGTACTCTATTCCCATTCAACAATAAGACAAAAGTGCATTTAAAAAACAGTAACCCAAAAATACCTTTAAAAAATAAAAACTTTTGGGGCGCCTGGGTGGCTCAGATGGTTGGACGTCTGCCTTCGGCTCAGGTCATGATCCCAGGGTCCTGGGATTGAGTCCCACATCAGGCTTCCTGATGGGTGGAGAGCCTGCTTCTCCCTCTGCCTCTCTCTCTCTCTGACTCTCATGAATAAATAAAAACATTTTAGGGCGCCTGGGTGGCTCAGTTGGTTAAGCAACTGCCTTCGGCTCAGGTCATGATCCTGGAGTCCCTGGATCGAGTTCCGCATCAGGCTCCCTGCTCGGCAGGGAGTCTGCTTCTCCCTCTGACCCTCCCCCCTCTCATGTGCACGCGCGCGCGCGCTCTCTCTCTCTCTGTCTCATTCTCTCTGTCTCAAATAAATAAATAAAATCTTAAAAAAATTATTTAAAAAAATATTAAAAAAATAAAGATAATAACTTTTGGGGGCACCTGACTGGCTGAGTCGGTGGAGCATGTGACTCTTGATCTCAGGGTTATAGGTGCAAGCCCCACATTGGGTGCAGAGATTACTTAAAAATAAACTCTTAGTAACTTTTGTGAATATGCCTCTTTGGAAATTATCTTCTGTTTCTTTGCTGAAGAGCAGAAAATACCCACAATCACAGTGCATTTTACTTGCTTCATCTAGATTTTTTTTTAAAGTAAAATCAGTGGCCCATGTGGGGCTCCAACTCATGACCTTGAGATCAAGAGTCACATGCTCTACTGATAGCCAGCAAGGCACCCCTCAAATATTATTTTTAAAAATGTTTTATTCTAGGGGCGCCTGGGTGGCTCAGTCAGTTAAGCGTCTGCCTTCAGCTCAGGTCATGATCCCAGCGTCCTGGAATGCAGCCCTGGGTTGGGCTCCCTGTCTCCCTCTCCCTCTGCCCTCACTGCCCCCTTCCCCCGCCGTTTCTCTGGCAGGCTCTCTCTCTCTCTCTCTCTGAAAATCTTTAAAAAGAAAGTTTCTCTTCTAAGAGGATCAGTTATGTTGTTTTGTACTTTCATTTGAGCAATAAGATTCCCTTCAAAATAATTACTAGGGGCACCTGGGTGGCTCAGTTGGT
The DNA here is from genome assembly GCF_009762305.2 of Zalophus californianus. Lineage (NCBI taxonomy): Eukaryota > Metazoa > Chordata > Mammalia > Carnivora > Otariidae > Zalophus > Zalophus californianus. Next base: position 149,964,781 of record NC_045598.1, read on the forward strand.
TAAGCACTGACTCTTGATCTCAGCTCAGGTCTTGATCTCAGGATCATGAGTTCAAGCCCCATGTTGTGCCCCGTGAGCTTAGAAAAAAAATTTTTTTAGAAAAAAAAGTCCTACATGAAAATTGACTCCAGCCTTTACACTTACTGGGATTCCAAGTGTTTCTCCACTTTCCAAATACATGGTCTTTGTAACGCAGTGGTGTTAGGAACGTTAATACAAAGGCTCTGCAATAATTTTGCAAGGCGGTGTGTGTTTCCTGTGTTAATGTGTTGTGACTCATCAGAGGGGAGAACGTAGTTCTCTAATCTTTTCACTTAATCTATTTCTCTAACAGCTTAGATAATACTTTGATCCTCTCTTTTCCAGAGAAATACCGCAAGTCTTCAGATTATGCATATTGTCATACTACAACTACCTCTATTTTGAATGTCATCTGATAATATTAATTAGTATTACCAATGTTTAGTAGTTTGTAATTAATACATGAAGGAAGTGTATTATAAGGCTTGTTTTCAGTAGTGTGTATTATGAGTATTCTGATGTGGTAGGCACCTTGGCCCCCAGGATTTTCATATATCTTTCCCTGTTCTGCAAAGAAAGAAATCTTTTTTTTTTGAGGCGGGAGAGAGAGGAGTGGGGGCAGAGGGAGAATCACAAGCAGGCTCTCCACCCAGCATGAAACCTGAGGGTCTCTTGACCCTGAGATCATGACCTCAGCTGAAACCAAGAGTCAGACTCAACTGACTAAGCCACCAGGTGCCCCTTTAAGATTTTATTTTACTTATTTATTTTATTATTTATTTGACAGAGACAAAGCGAGAAAAGGAACACAAGCAGGGGGAGTGGGAGAGGGAGAAGCAGGCTTCCCAGCGAGCAGGGAGCCCAATGTGGGCTCGATCCTAGGACCTTGGGACCATGACCTGAGCCAAAGGCAGACGCTTAACAACTGAGCCACCCAGGCGCCCCTTTAAGATTTTATTTTTAGGCAATCTCTACACCCGACATGGGGCTGGAACCCACAACCTGGAGACCAAGAGTCGCACGTTCCACTGACTGGACCAACTAGGCACCCCTCCATTTTACATTTCTAACCAGGAATGTATGAGAGTTCAATTTGTCCACAACCTTTTAAACTTCTTATTTTCTTTTAACCATTTTATTGGGTATGGATTTGATTCCTCATGGTTTTGATTTACATTTCCTTAATGACTATTGATTTCGAGCATCTTAATATGTGCTTTTTAGCCATTTGTACATTTTCTTTGGAAAAATGTTAATCCTTTGTACGTTTTAAAACTGGATTAGTTTTCTTTTTTTTTTTTTTTAAGATTTTCTTTCTTTGACAGAGATAGAGAGCCAGAGAGCACAAGCTGGGGGAATGGTAGAGGGAGAAGCAGGCTCCCTGGGGAGCCTGATGTGGGGCTTGATCCCAGGACCCGGGATCATGACCTGAGCTGAAAGACGCTTAATGACTGAGCTACCCAGGTGCCAGTTTTCTTTCTTTCTTTCCTTTTTTTAAGATTTTATTTATGTATTGGAGAGAGAGAGCACAAGCAGGGAGAGGGGGTGCAGAGGCAGAGGGAGAAGCAGGCTTCCCACTGAGCAGGGAGCCCAACACGGGCTCCATCCTAGGACCCTGGGACCATAACCCGAGCCGAAGGCAGACACTTAATGACTGAGCTACACAGGTGCCCCTAGTTTTCTTATTTTTCAGTTGTAAAATTTCTTTATATATTCTAGATGAGGGACCTTATGAGATGATTTATAGATAACTTTTCCCAGTCTGTGGGTTATCTTCCTTTTCTTGATGGTGTTTTTTTTTTTAAGATTTTATTTATTTATTTGACAGAGAGAGAGACACAGCGAGCAAGAGAGAACACAAGCAGGGGGAGTGGGAGAGGGAAAGCAGGCTTCCCGTGGAGCAGGGAGCCCGATGCGGGGCTCAATCCCAAAACCCTGGGATCATGATCTGAGCCGAAGGCAGACGCCTAATGACTGAGCCACCCAGGCGTCCCTTGATGGTGTTCTTTAAAGCACAAAGTTTGAAATTGTGATGAAGTCCAGTTTATCAGTGTCTCATTTTCTCATTTATAGTTCTATTGTAATATATAACCCAAGGTTGTGGAGATTTACTACATATTCTTTTTTTTTTTTTAAGATTTTATTTAAGAGAGAGAAAGAGAGAGCACATGGGGGGGGGTCAGAGGGAGAAGCAGACTCCCCGCCGGGCAGGGAGCCCGATGCGGGACTTGATCCAGGGACTCTAGGTTCATGACCTGAGCCGAAGGCAGTCGCTTAACCAACTGAGCCACCCAGGCGTGCTTTACTACATATTTTTGTAAGAGTTTTGTAATTTTAGCTCTTATATTTAGGTATCTTTAACTTGGATTAATTTTTTTATATAGTGTGAGATAGAGGTCTCAATTCATTCTTTTGCATGTGGATATTACATTATTCCAGCACTATTTTTGGAAAGACAACAGGCATATCTTGTTTTATTGTGCTTTGCTTTACTGCACTTTGTAGATACTGGGTTTTTTACAAATTGAAGGTTTATGGCAATCCTGCACCATCTTTTTCACAGCATTTACTTCATTTCTCTGTTGCATTTTGGCAGTTTTTGAAATATTTCATAGTATTTTGTTATGATCTGTGATCAGTAATTATAACTAGCTGAAACTTCAAGTGGTACTTTGCATTTTTTAGCAATAAAGTATTTTCAAGATATTTCCACTGTGTTTTTTAGGCCTAAAGCTGTTGCACACTTAAGACATTACAGTATAGTCTAGACAAAACATTGTGCACTGGGAAACCAGAAACTTCATTTGACTGGCTGTATTGTGATACTTTATTGCAGTGGTCTGGAAATCCACAACATCTCCCAGGGTTTGCTTTTACATTCTTTCCTCACTGAATTGTCTAGAACTCTTGTCAAAACTCGAATGAACCATAAATATAAGGGTTTATTTCTGGTTACTCAGTTGTATTCCGTTGATCATTACCTACCTTTATGGAAGTAACACACGGTCTTGATTACTGTAGTTTTATAGTAAGTTTTGAATTCAGCAAATGTAACTCCTGCTTTGTTCATTTTCAAGAGAGTGTGGCTCTTCTGAGTCCTTTGCATTTCCTTGTACGTTTTAGGTTCAGTTTTTTTTTATTCTTGTTAAAAAAAACAGTTGGAATTTTGATAGCTACTGAATTGAATCTTTAGGTGCATTTAGACAGTATTGTCATTTTAACAATATAAAGTCTTCTGTTTGTGAACATGGGCTGTCTTTCCTTGTATTTAGATTATCTTTTATTTTTAAGCAATGTCTTTTAGTTTTCAGTGTACAAGTCTAGCTATTCCTATGTTAATTTTTTTCCTAAGTGTTTTTTATGCTATGGTGAATGGAATTACTTTCTTATTGTCATTTGTGTTTTCACTGTAGGGTATAGAAATGAAATTGATCTATTTTATGTGTTGATCTTGTATATTAACTTTACTGAACTGGCTTTTTGATTTTAGTTTTTTTTAATAAATTATTTTCTACATAGGGGTTTACCTTGTCTACATCTTATCATTTTTTATTTTATAAATTATTTTTGTTGATTCTTCAGTAATCTGAAAGACTTCGGTATTTAGGTTGTTAGAAAAATTCTTAGTCTCATGTCCTGTCAGGTAGATACACAATTGTTTAATTTTCCTTAATATGCCTTGTGTATAGCAGGAATCCTAATACAAAAAACAAGGATATGATTCCAAGTTTAGGCTTCATGAGAATGGGTGCTACCTTATAGATGCTGAACATAGTTGTCACTTAAAACCTTACATTTCCAGTTGGATAACTTTTTTCTATTTTGTCTTTGTATTTTGAATGTATTCGACACCTAGATTTAATTTATAGGAGATCTTTAGCCAAAGGACTAGACTGTCAGGACAGAGCATGGAAGTAAGTTGTATACTGTGGAAACAATCTGAGTCTCATAGTCAGTGTGGAAAGTCTAATAACTCAAATACACAGAGAAGGCTTGGTGGTCTTTGTGAATTAGGGTTAGTATCTATCAGGCATTTGACATGAGCAAAATATGGTCTTTGAATGAGTGAATGGTGGTTGAAAAATCTGGGTGGTTCTTCTGGTTTGTTGAAGAGCTAACTGGTTGTGTGACCTTTGGGAAATTATTTAACTCTTGGTTTCTGTTTCTACATCTGTAAAAATAGGAGGTGTGTCTGAGTGATGGCTAAATTTCTGCTCAGGTGTAAAGTTCAGCATTCCCTCTGTCTCTGCTCTCCTAGTTGCACATAGATTGACTGTTAGCCTCTAGTAAATAGACTCTCCTCATACAAAGTTGTAAACATCTCGCAAATGACTCATGCAAACAAGTTGAGGATCACTGCTTTATAGATTTAAAAGGTTAAGGGCGGCTTGATGTCAAGTAATATTTTCAGGCTCTAATATTTAAAAAATGATGAAATGGAATGATGGTTATGGAAATAACATAAATTACTTCATTTTATGGTTTATGGAGTAATTTGGTATATCATTGAATCTGAAGAACAGTTCTGTGAAACTAAGAAGGTGCTATTATCCCCGTTTTGCAAATGATGAAATTGAAGTTCAGAGAAATTAAGTGACTTGCTCAAAGTTAATGTGCTAATAAAAAAAGTGGAATCTGGAACTATATGCACATCTGGCACCATTCCTATTAACCCATCAGTTAGGATTATGTAGGAGAAATCTCAAAGATTTTTAGTCCCTTCCATTATGTGTTTACTTGTCTTTGAAATTGGATAATTACCTAGATTTATAAGATTTAATAATCTAAAGCTGTGGGTCTTTATTGCCTTTAAGGTAATAAGGTCCTTAAAAAAAATTCCCCTATATGTTTGCAGTCACGGCTATCTGGCCACTAATTGTGATGGAAAACAGATTGGGTGGGGTACAGGATGAAACTAATTTCATAATATGGTAATCACTTGAGTTGCCACATGAAGAATGATTATGTATTTACCTGGCTTGTTCTCCTTGGAGGTAATTGCGGCAGATATGCAAGAGGACACAAGCATCAATTTTCCCCTTGTGTTAATGGTGATTGATTTAATTTGTTATGTGTCCCTTCCAATTTACTTTCTTCACTACCTTTTTTTCCAGTCAGGTTGGAAGAACTAACTCATGAGTGCTCTAGTACTTTGTGTTTTGTGCTGTACAATTGCTTGTACATATGGGTAGAACAGTCTATTCTTTGGAGCAATAACTGGATACTTTCTGTCTCTGTGGCTATGGTTCCTAGGAATCCTTTGAATTCATGCCTTTTCATGCCTTACTATTCTGGTAACTAGCCAGTTAATCATCAATGAACTGGGCTTTGGAAGTGGTGCTTTGTGGTTGAGTGACTGTGAAGGTTTAATTCTCTCCTTCCTGTCCCTTTAAGAAACTCAGAACTGGATTTCTGGGGAAGCCTTGCACTTAACTCTATATTGACTGTTCTACTTTTCAACTTTTGACTTTTGTGGAAATGTGGGACAGATCAGCTATGGTGTTCTTACCTGTCTTGGGAGAGATAACTGAGAATTCTAAGAAAGATCATCTTGAGAATATGTTTCCTTAAATAACCAATGTTTTTAGAGTAAATATTGGACGTTGTCTATTCCTATTGGTTTACTGTGCTTTCTCTCCCTTTAGCCCCCCAGGTTCGCCCAATAGTCTTGGCTACTTCCCTACAGCTGCTAATCTTAGCGGTGTCCCTCCACAGCCTGGCACGGTGGTCAGAATGCAGGGCCTGGCCTACAATACTGGAGTTAAGGAAATTCTTAACTTCTTCCAAGGTTACCAGGTCAGTAGCTTAAAGAAGAAAAATACACAGTGCCCTTATTACTTAAGTTGATTTGCCTGAAGAATGCAGCCAGGAAAGAAGCAGATTCTCTGAACCTCATGTGTACATGTGCTGATAGATTTGCTTACAGAGGCAAAAAGAACCAGAGGCAATGTCAGAGGGACTAGTCATGTGAGTGCTAACTTCAAACTCAGCCCTTTGACAAGATGATGGCTTTTCTGTGCTGTTCTACTTGTGTCAACATAATCTGTTGGTGCTCTTTTTGAAAATCGGGCTACTTTGGGAAAGCTCTTCAGAGCACACAGCAGTGTGGGTCTTTTCATCCAGAATAGGGTTGGCTGCTAAGGAGTTTTCCTCAAATTAGTCAAATTCTTGACTAACAACAACAAAAGTGTACTTAAACATGAAATTTGAGTATTTTAAAAAGTGATTAGAGGCCTCTCTGCCTAACCTAGAAAAAAACAAAGGAGACTCAATGAATCTTTAGATGCTAACTTATTAAAATGAGCTGTAGGATAATTAGCCTTTTATGAAATGATCTGCTGTAATTCTTGTAAAACGAGTATTCAATCTTACCGGATTTTTCTACAACTGCCGGTGTCCATCAGTTGTTTTCTGGCTCAAGCTAAAAAATGAGATGTTTCTTGATAAGAGCTCTTTAACAGGAAGCAAAATCTCCTCAGTGCCATCACATCTGAGCAATCTTTCTTTCCACAAATGACATAATTACCTAGAACCTGAATTCCTTTCCTGCAATGTCTAAAAATCTGTATCCTGAAGCTTTTTTATTGCATCAATAGGAAAAATTATCTTTCTTCTTGGAGCTGAACTTTGCTTGAGTCTCTAGAGTTGAAAAGTGTTTATAGACATAATTGTCAAATCCTAAAATAAGCCTTGAGCGTTTACAGTACAGCGTTGTCCAGGTTGTGCCTGCAGAGGCTGTTTTTGCTGTTAGAACGGGTTTACAAGCTTGATATCCATGAATCATGGAGGACTGTGGAGCTCAGCTAAAATGATCTCAGTGGAAATACCACAAACCCACCAAGTTACTGTAATGGTCTTATGGGCTTTTAACATAGAGTATTTTCTGGCAAATGAAGAAAATCTAATGAAGGTTGGACAAAAGTGTCTTTTTGTTACTGCCTGGCTTAATGCCTATGTGGTGAGAGGAATTGAGGTGAATGACTTAGGCATCGTGATGTCGCATTAGGACCCTCTGCTTCCTGTGGAGGGTAACTGAAACTGCTGATAAGGCGGACTATTGGAGAGACTTTGCTTCTTCCTTAATCCATTATGCTGCCTCTTGGGAGCTCCTGCAGGACTAAACAAAGTTACTTTCTAAAGTTCATATGAGATTATGAAAGGAATAGAGAATTTTACTGAAGGCTATTGAAGAAATTGCTTAATGTGACCAAGATAAACATTTGAGTTTCAATATTTTCTTCCAATGTTTTCCAATTCTGGAAAGTTACAAGCAAAGTTTCAGGTTTTAGGGGTCAGCTGAATTAATTTTCTTTTTTGTTTTGACTAATCAACTTTTCGCCTTCAACTGAATAGAGAAGTAAGTGATCATATACATAAATTGGTTATGACATTAAGCAAAATTGCTCTTATTGTGAAGAGTTCTATGGCTGGCTTTTATGGGTATTTATTCTACCAGAAACAAATAAGAGCAGTTATTTCTAGATTTATAGCTAAAAGATGGACATGCTTCAGAGTTGAGATCAAATAAGTTTGTAGCAGTTTATTTTCTAGTAGCTTCTTGGGAATCATTGAAGGTTAGAGTTATCTGGTATAATCAGAAGTAAGAAGATTGTGCAAAATTATTTCATCTCAAGGCATTTGGGCTTCATTCCTGAAGTGCTTGAGTTTATGAACTGGATCAACGAATTAGGATTATGTAGGAACCCGGGGTGCTTGGCTGGCTCAGTTGGTAGACCATGCTACTCTTGATCTCACGGTGGTGAGTTCAAGCCCCAGGTTGGGCCGAAAGCTTATACTTAAAGATTACATAGGAACCTCACCCAATAAGTATATCAAATTATTCCAATGTCTTTAGTAATTTCAGCTTTAAGGCAGTAACTGTGCATGCATCCGAAATCTTTTGTATCACATCACTCTTACGTAAAGGCTCATATTTTCTGTCTTTGAGAGTCCATGTCACCTTTTTTTTTTTTTTCTTTTTCCTGTACTCCATTATTTTGGTAATAGCCACTAGCTATAAGATTTCAGATTGTTTAGACATAGCCTTACTGTAAGAAAAAATCAGTGGAAGATGACTTAAAACTGTGTTCTCTTAAGTGTATTCTGTGTTTGTCTTTATTTACGGTGTATTTCTTGCTATTTTTTATCTAATGGGAGGTTTTCATTTGATTTCTGGTTATTTATGATTATTATATGGTTATGTAAGATATAATTTAAACAAATAGGTGGTAATAATTGGTTGAGTGAATGAAATCTTTTGATAGTTTCTGATTCTGCCTTTAAAAAATATCTTGAGGTAGGGGTGCCTGGGTGACTTAGTCGTTAAGCGTCTGCCTTCGGCTCAGGTCAGGATCCCAGGGTCCCTGGGATCGAGCCCACATCGGGCTCCCTGCTCTGCGGGAAGCCTGCTTCTCCCTCTCCCACTCCCCCTGCTTGTGTTCCCTCTCTCGCTGTGTCTCTCTCTGTCAAATAAGTAAATAAAATCTTTTAAAAAAATATCTTGAGGTAATAATGGCATATGTCATTTTCTATAAACATTATATTTAAATATAATTTTGGATGTATGTTTCTCCTACCCTTAGCAAAATTACTTGTACTGCAGTTTGTTTGTTTTTTTTTAAGATTTTATTTATTTGTCAGGGAAAGAGAGAGAGCGCACAAGCAGGGGGAGTGGCAGGCAGAGAGAGAGGGAGGAGCAGACTCCCTGCTGAGCAGGGAGCCCATGCGGCGCTCGATCCCAGGACCCTGAGATCATGACCTGAGCCGAAGGCAGACGCTTAACCGACTGAGCCACCCAGGTGCCCCTTTGTACCGCAATTTAATGTTTCTGTACTTCATACTTGGAGAGGGGGTGTGAAGCCAGAAAGGTCGAGGATTTACAAAGAAGGAAGAATTCTGATGGCCAAAGGAAAATGCAGGAAATGGATTCTGCTATCAAATCTGTAATTTTGTAGGGTCACCTGACTGGCTCAGTTGGAAGAGCATGTGACTCCTGATCTCGGGGTTGTGAGTTTGAACCCCACATTGGGTGTGGAGATTTTAAAATATATATATATATATATATATATATATATATATGAAAAAGTCTATAATTTTATAAAGTTAAAGTGCCTGGGTTGGGTCCATTTTGATAAATGAGATTTATAGAATGAGAACAGACTATATCAAGACAAGCTACCATGAAAATATTTGGTCAGGAGAATGTCATTCTGGTTATGAAAATAAACCCGTATCTATATTTTAGTTGATGGGCCTCTTTTTCTGGACTGTCTGGTATCCTTTCATAATTCCTTTAACTTTATTTGCTCTTTGCTGGTATCCTTTCATAATTCCTTTAACTTTATTTGCTCTTTGCTTTACCATTTACTGTTAATGGGTTTGCATTTTCAATAGTGCTAGTTTTTGTTTCTTCTCAAAATACTCTAATCAGTATCTCTTTGGGCTTCTCACTGCTGATATTTTTACTTGCTGTCCTCCTGAGAGAATTAGGCTGATATTCCAAGTAACAGCTAATATTTAAAGTTCACAGAGTTGTTTGCAGAGGCTGGGCGTATTGTACAATACCTTGCAAATAGTTGGTACTCAACTCTTTCGCATCTAGTCACACCTGTGGTATCATGGAAACTGTACCCTTAGCAAGATCTGAAAGGTTTGGTGTTTATTGTGTTAGGGTATTCTTTTCTTATCCCTATGTTCAATCGAACGAACTTCCTAAAAGGAAGTTTTATGGTATTTAGACATGTTAAGTAGGATGTGGCGACTTGGGATTTGTGGTTATGTATGTGGCTTATACCAGTGTTTTAACTTGTTTCCCACAGTCTAAATATAGTATAATACTGTTAGTAGATCTATTCAGTTGAAATACTAATCATCCATAGTGGCAGTTTGTCCATCTTTTGATCCTGTTTGTTCTAACTTGCATTTTAGTATGCAGCCGATGATGGATTTGTACACACAAATGACCAGGCCAGGACTCTACCCAAAGAATGGGTTTGTATTTAAGGGCCCCACCAGTTAGACCATCCTCAGAAAAGAAGGTAAGGTACTATGATGTGAAAGCTAAAGCATAAAGTGTCAAACAAAAAGAGAGAGAATCTGAAAGTATTTTTTATGAGTTGGGTGAGAAGTTTCCCCTTTTCTTTAGTATGATGTAGGAGGGTCAGAAATCCTGGAAGAAATGGGAGACTGGAATTCAGTGTGTCACCCAAGGAGACAGTATCTAAGCAACATTTATGGATAATAGTTGTATGTTATTTTGGGCTCAAGGGAAAACTTTTCCATCTGGAAATCCATTTTGCTGTATTTCATGTGGAATGCAGGTTGGGTATGCTTTTTGTTTTTGTTTTAACTGTAGTAAAAATCACATAACAAAATCCATCATTTTAAGTCTACAGTTCATTGACATTTAGTGTATTCACAACATGTGTAACCACCATTTCTATCTAGTTCCAAAACCTCATAATCACCCAAAGGAAACCCCATGCTCATTAAGCAGTATCTCTCCTATTTTCTTTCCCCATCGACCCTGGCACCCAGTATGCTTCCTGTCTGCATGGATTTGCCTATACTAGATATTTCATATAAATGGAATCCTACAGTATGTGACTCTTGTGACTGGCTGCTTTTCACTTCACGTGTTTTTGAGGTTCATCCTTGTTGTGGCATGTATCAGTGCTTCATTCTGTTTTATGGCTGAATAATATTCCATTGTATGGATATGCCACATTTTGTTCATTTCTCTGATAGACACTTGGGCTGTTTCCACCTTCTTGCTATTGTAAATAGTGCTGAGATGAATATTTATGTACAAATCTTTGAGTACCTGTTTTTAATTCTCTTGGGCATGTATCTAGGAGTGGAATCACTGAGTCCTATGGTAATTCTATTGAGTTGGGTGTACTTTTTTCCCATTTCTTTTTTTCCTTTAATAGTGGTAAGTATAGATAACATAAAATTAACCATTTTTAAGTGTATAGTTCAGTGGCATTAAGTACATTCACATTATTATGTAACCATCACCACCATCTAACTTCGTCTTCTCGAACTGTATCTCCCCTTTCCCTCTTCCCTCAGCCCCTGGCAACTACCTTTCTATTTCTGTTTCTATGCATTTGACTATTCTTGGTACCTCATAAATAACACAATATTTGTCTTTTCATGATTAGCTTATTTCTGTTAGCATAGTGTTTTTAAGGTTCATTGTCTAAATCTAGAGGGAAGGAACCCTGATAGTTTTTGAAAATAGTTTTTTAATTGGTAAACTTTTCTTAAAGGATACTGGCTTTCTGTGTGAGACTGCTTGTGAGAGAATGTATTGTGGGGACATGGTCAGGAATTGGTGTGGCTTAATTTCTTCATATTTTATTATTGAGTTTGCTGAAATTGGTTTCCTGGCATACCATCTTCAAATTTTGTTACCATTTTTATGGCTGCGGATCCTATGGGCCTTAACCATATGGATTCTAAATTGGAAAATGTGGTTACTAGTAGTAGAATGTTTACCTTGAAAAATGACAGTTGGGGTCTTACACTCTACTTCTGAAGTTTTAGAAACCTCAGTTTTGGGGTGGAGGTGATGATTCTCTGCCATTTTCTGTGAGGTTTCAAGATCTCTTGGGTCCCAGAGAGCACCATGCCCAGATACTTTGCAGTGGGAAGTGGGGTATTTTCTAGTCTAGTTCACAGTAATGGGAGCACATTAATCTAGCCTTCTGATACTCTTTTTGGTCCATACTTTGTCATTTGAAATGTTCTTTATTTAACCTCTAAATGTTGTTTATGAATTTGATAAGCATACTATCTATATAGTAAAATGAATATATTGAATTAGAAATGAAACTTTTTGCCATTACATTAGAAATACCCTAAATTGAGTATAACCATTACTCACCTTTGATTCTGTCTTATGCTTGGGGTCATGACAGAATAGCAAATCAGGTGCTCTGTTAAAACCCAGATTTTTGGGACGCCTGGGTGGCTCAGTCGGTTAAGCATATGCCTTTGGCTTAGGTCATGATCCCAGGGTCCTGGGATCGAGTCCCACATTGGGCTTCTTCCTCAGCAAGGAGCCTGCTTCTCCCTCTGCCTGCAACTCCCCCTACTTGTACTTGCTCTCTCTCTCTCTCTGACAAATAAATTTTATTTATTTACTTGACAGAGAGACACAGCGAGAGAGGGAACACAAGCAGGGGGAATGAGAGAGGGAGAAGCAGGCTTCCCGCTGAGCAGGGAGCCTGATGCGGGGCTCCATCCCAGGACCCTGAGATCATGACCTGAGCTGAAGGCAGACGCTTAACCACTGAACCACCCAGGCGCCCCTAAATAAAATCTTAAAAAAAATTTTTTTTTTTTGCATTTTATTCTAATATCAGATTAATCTGCTTTTATATTGAGAATTATAAAAAATTTACATGGGGTATTTTGTGAAACACTTGGCATAAGTTATAAGTTATTTAATGATTTCAGCAACTCTGGGAGGTAAGGATCACAAAAGTATTGTGTGCTCATTTTAAAGAATTTGGAACATATAGACAGGTACAAAGAAGTCTAATAATTCCATCCTCCAGAAATAACCACAACGAATATTTCCTTTCAGCTTTTTTGTATGCCCTCATGCAGTTTGGACCTAGTTTCTTTTCCCCTTAACCTTGTAGTATGACTATTGTTTTCAACTCATCTATATTAATAATCAGATTTATCATCACCAGTCATCTCTTACACCAATAGAGTGCCTTATGCTCTTAAACATTTTATACCTCCAGTGCCTCTTGAGTCTTATCACAGCACTGTGAGGTATCGGGGCGGGTGCCCCATGGTTCCATATGACAGATGAGGAAGTGAAACCCAGGAGGCTGGGTAACTTTCAGAGTCATACATCTTATGACCAAGCTGACCAAAAGATCCATCACTTCTAGTTTCAGTCTTGGTACTCTTTTTCATTGAGCAAATAAGAGCATGGCAGAGTAAGTACTCGTAGTCGGCTGAACGGCGGTCCCAAATATATATCCATGTCCCAATCCCTGGAACCTGTGACTGTTACCTTATCTGGCAAAAATGTAAATTAAGGATCTTCAGAGAAGGAATTTATCCTGCATTATCTGGGTGGGCCCTTAATGCAAAAGGCAGAAGGAGAATGGGCAGATAAAGGAGAAGAGGGGGCAGTACAACCATGGAGGCAGAGACTGGGATGATGCAGACATAAGCCAAAAAGCACCTGCAGCCATCAGAAGGTGGAAGAGGCAAAGAATGTTCCCAAGAGCCTCTGAAGGGTATGCATCCTGGCTGATAACCTTGATTTCTGACTTTTGGCTGTCAGAATTGTGAGAGAATAAGTTTCTGTTGTTTTAAGTCACCAAATTGTAGTAATTTTTTAAAAAAGATTTTATTTATTTGTTAGAGAACACAAGCGGGGGGCGGGGGAGGAGGAGTGGCAGACAGTGGGACAAGCAGGCTCCCTGCTCTATTTAACCAACTGCCACCCAGGCATCCCATAGTAATTTTTAAAAAAGACTTGTTTGTTTGAGCGAGAGAGAGAACGCGCTCTTGCGGGCATGAGCAGGGGAAGCAGGAGAGGGAGAGAGGATCTCCAGCAGATTCCCTGCGGAGCATGGAGCCCAAGTGTGTTGTATAAATGAAATAGCATAGTGGAACCAATCTGTGTTCAAATTCTGGACCTGCTGATTACTGGTTTAATTGCTCTATGCCTCCATTTCCCCATCTGCCTAATGGGGATGACATGGTAATCTTATAGGGTGGTTGTGTGGATAAATGAATTAATCCACATAAAGGTTGTTAATCAGCAACTCACATGTAGAGTTCATGTTTCCTATAATGTCATGCCTCATTGCCTTTTTTTTTTTTTTTTAAGATTTTATTTATTTATTTGACAGAGAGGGGCAGCGAGAGAGGGAACACAAGCCGGGGGCGGGGGGTGGGAGAGGGAGAAGCAGACTCCCCGCTGAGCAGGGAGCCCGATGCGGGGCTCGATCCCGGGACCCTGGGATCATGACCTGAGCCGAAGGCAGATGCTCAATGGACTGAGCCACCCAGGCGCCCCGCCTCATTGCTGCTTATTCAAATATTTTTGTTTCACATTATTTGAAATTTCTTGTATTAGAATTTAATTTTTAAAAATTGTCAATGGTTTTAATAGTAGTATCGAGCCTCTAATATCAGAAGAATGCTGTGGTAACTTGGGAACCCAGACTGAGGAATGTCTGTGTGCGTATAGACGTTGTAAAATGGTCTCTCCACAAAGGAGCTGAGTGAAGTATGGAGGTGAAAACATACACATTATCATGCATGGTAATACATAGGGTAGGGAGTTGTGGAAATTCCAGTTATCACAAACTTCACTTACCAGCACTGTACTCTGAGAACTTGCCTTGTGAATGCCAGCTATGTATAAAATAAAAATTTGGACTACCTAAGGCTTTTTTTTTAAGACCTTGTGTCATTCAAAATAATTTTTTATAGCTCCCAATAATTGAAAAATTTGGAGACTATAATATTTCATTTTTTTTTTCAGTGTTTGAAAGATGTATGGTGATCCTGAAACCGTCAGATATGACAACTTCTAGCAACTTCAGGGGAAGTTTGTCTATACTCAGGCTGCAGTATTCTCAGCAAACATGATTGGACAGTGGGCTTTTGCCCTATCTTTTGGTAGAGTAAAAAATTTGAGCCAGTGAAGCCAAATCCTTGTAGCAAGCAGCATGCCTGGCTCCTTGCTGATTGCAAATAGGCATTTAAAATGTGAATTTGAAATCGGGTGACTCCATTACTTCCAGCTAACATGGCATCATTGGTGTTTCCTAAGTTTTAAGTCTTGGACAAAAAAAATACTAGTGTCTACCATCTCCATCAAGAACTCTGTTGTGGAAGCTTCATTTGTGTGTTTCCATTTTTCATTCTCCATCTCCCTGTCTTCTGCACAAGTGTGCCCTCTCACTAAGTAATTCAAGAATAAGGTCTTAGAATCCATAAGTCACAAACTTAAATAAAAATCGTATTTTCCCACTCTCTTGGCCCTCATGATGTCTTAAGAGTTAAACCAATGAAACTGCCTTTTAAAACACCTTGGGATAAATCAGAAGACCTCATGCACCCACCATCAAACACTCCTAGCTTCAAAGTTCCATCTTTTTTTCTCAGCAGGTACCATTGTAAATAAGAATGAACTAGGGGCCAAAATGCAAAACCAAAAATGAAGCAGCTATGTGTAGTTAGTAATTTCTAGTTTAAACTGTAACTGAACATTGTGGCTTCATATGTATTATTTTATATTGTACTTTTCCCATTACTGATGGTTTGGACTTTAATAAGAGAAATTCCATAGTTTTTAATATCGAAAATGAGAAATTTGAACAGTGTATTCTAGAAAGCAAGATACTAACTGAAGTGAATGCTTGTATATATTAAGATAGAGCCTTAAATTTTTCTCTCTAATGCCTTAACTGTCAAATAATTAAGACTTTTGAAAGCCTAGGATTGTAGTCAGCATGCTGGACCAAGCGGTAGACACTAAAGCCGTTATAGCAGGTACTGATACTGTCAGTGTTCAGCACTGTGTGTTTAGCTGTGTTTATGCTAAAAAGTGCAATATTAGACACTAGCTAGTTAGTACGGCTGTCTCCTACAACTCCAGAGAGGAAAACAGGATTTGATAAAGTGCACACGTGTCTTTAAGGTACCCCTGTTGTCCTTGGTTTGGATGCAATGCTCTGCAGATTCATGTGGCTGCTATTTTTATTTCCTTTGCGTTACTTTGATTAACACCTTGAACGGAGAGCCAAACATTCCCTCTTCCCGGGACCAGCCACGGCCCTCTAACTGCAGTAGGAAAAAAACCAAATACCGTTTGGTGTGAAAATTGGTGACACCTGGCACTTAAGATCAGAAAAAGAGTTGTTTATACTTGATGCCTTAAGATGCTGTCTGCCCAAAGCTCTGAAAGACTTTAAGAAAGTAATACCACACTACTACTGAGTTTTCGTAGAATTGTTACATTTGATAATAAAATCCACCTGTTTAATCTCAAAGTGTGTGTGCTTTTTTTATTCCTGGAAGAGTTGGGGTCATGGCGGGAGGGCATGGGTAAGCCATCTTTTTCCGAGGTGGTAGGGTTTTTTCTGTTTGCCATAAGGATTTGTAAAAGCCACCAAGGATAAATGCACTCCAGATATAGTTCAAACAACCACACTTTTTTTTTTTTAAGATTGATTTATTTGACAGCACAAGCAGGGGGAGTGGCAGGCAGAGGGGGAAGCAGGCTAACTGCTGAGCAGAGAGCCCGATGTGGGGCTTGATCCCAGGACCCTGAGATCATGACCTGAGTCAAAGGCAGACGCTTACCCAACTGAGCCACCCAGGTTCCCCCAAACAACCATCCTTTAAAAACATAAATCACTGAAACTTTGATTTTGAAACGTTTAACTGTTAAAGCAGTCAGATCATTTTGTCCTTGCATTTTATTACTGGTGCTCTACTTGACAATTTAAAAACCTAATGTAAGCCACAGAAAACTAAGAAGACGTAGCACTTTGTTTCTGAACCCCACACAGTCCTTTATTCCAATTACTCTTTCTTTGCCCATATGGAGTTGTGCAATATTCTCAAATCCAAATTCTTTCCAGTCTTCAGGCTACAGTCAAGTCTTGGCTGAGGTCTGCTATTTCAGAACTGTTGTGTATTGTCAGGATCACTTGACATACATAATCTTGTTACAGAGCTCAAGTGTATCAACTCTGAATTTAGATTACAACCTCACGGCAGGAAGTATACCTGTATTTCCCTCTGTCTAGCATATTTCCGTTCACTCCGCCCTTGTGAAGCATTCACAGGATAGGAAGTTGAGTTCACCTGGAAAGTTTTTCAGTCCCGGCGATTGCCAATGTCATTTAAAAAAATGGAGTCATTGCTTTCAGGTTTGTACTTCACCTTTGGGTGTCTCTGCCATCATCCACGAGGAGGTGGCAGAGTTCTCTAGGCAAGCTGAGATTCTGATCCACATTCTCTTGTCTCTGGCAGGCTTTTAACATTGCCCAGTCTATTCCCTGCCTTAACCAAAATGTTGCCTGTGCTAAACTTGTTTTTCTATTTACCTCCCTGAGATAGCACACATGTAGCTGATATTCCCATGGCAGATAAAAAATAGGATGTGGAGTAAGGGAAGGAAGAAAAAATGAGCACAAAGAAGACCAGAATATGTAAAAGACCTTAAAGGTCCATCTCTTAGGTTTATAGCTGATTACACAATTTCTCATCTCCCTACTTTCCCCAGCTATTGGGGACATAAAAGTAGAATGATGAACACTGCACCCTTTACCCAGCTTCAACAATGATGAACTCCAGGCCCATCTTGCTTTATATCCCTTTCCATTTTCCCCATTGTATTATTTTGAAGCAAATCCTTTGGGTCAAGTCTAAAATGGATCCTCCAAGGTGCTTGGCTGGCTCAGTAGGAAGAGCGTGGGACTCTTGATCTTGCGGTTGTGAGTTCGAGTCTCATTTTGGGTAGACGTTACTAAATAAATGGGGGGCACCTGGGTGGCTCAGTCGTTAAGCGTCTTCCTTCGGCTCAGGTCATGATCCCAAGGTCCTGGGATTGAGCCCTACATCGGGGTCCCTGCTCCGCGGGAAGCCTGCTTTTCTTCTCCCTCTCCCACTCCCCCTGCTTGTGTTCCCTCTCTCTCTGTCAAATAAATAAAATCTTTAAAAAAATATTGATTTCCAAATTTAAAATTAAGCCACTGTAGGAGGTGATGTTCTTGAGAAGAGAAGAATAGAACTGAACTGGTTGGCGGGGGGGGGGGCGGGGGTCCGCCTGGATGGCTCAATTGGCTAAGCGACTGCCTTCGGCTCAGGTCATGATCCTGGAGTGCCGGGATCGAGTCCCACTTCGGGCTGGAGTCTGTCTCTCCCTCTGACCCTCCCCCCTCTCATGCGCTCTCTCTCATTCTCTCTCTCAAATAAATAAATAAAATCTTAAAAAAAAACCAAACGGGTGGGGATGCCTGGGTGGCACAGTTGGTTAAGTGTCTGACTTAGGCTCAGGTCATGATCTTGGGGTCTGGGATCAAGACTTGTGTGGAGCCCCATGCAGAGTCCTGTGTCAGGCTCTGTGCTCAGTGGAGTTGGCTTCCCCCTCTCCTTCTGCCCCTGCCCCTGCCCCTGCTCATGCACGCGCGCTCTCTCTCTCAAAGAGATAAATAAAATCTTAAAAAAAAACAAAAACAAAAACTGGGGATGCCCGAGTGGCTCAGTTGGTTAAGCCTCTGCCTTCTGCTCAGGTCATGATCCCAGGACCCTAGGATGGAGCCCCACATTGGACTTCTTGCTCAGCGGGGAGCCTGCTTCTCCTCTGCCTGCTGCTCCCCCTGCTTGTGCGCTCTCTCTCTCTCTCTCTCCGTCTCTGACAAATAAATAAACTTTGAAGACCAGAAGGCCACCAGGATGAAATTTGGAAATAAGAGCACTGAGTGGGAGCCTTAAGGAGAAAACCGTTTTTCTACATTTTTACTGCTTCGTTTGTGTTGAGTGAGATAGTAAAAGCCAAGATACCAAAGTGTTGGCCTAGGGAAAAAAGGTTCAGAAGCAAATTACTTGACTTGCCCCAATCTCAGACCTAAATTTTGTCCTTATTTCATTGTAGTTCAATACAATTCCATTATATGGGATGTGGAGGGATATTTGGAGCCAAAAACCAAGCTGGAACTCATTACATGGGAAGAATATACTGTAAACTACAACAAAACAAGCACTGAGAACGTGTATGTCCAACAATAATAAGCATTATATTGGTTAAATGAATCTTCATAACAACCTATTATAGTAGGTACTGCTATTATGATAGACTAGGAAATGGTCAAGTAAAACTTCACATTGCACAGAAAGTAAAGGAAGGGATGTGGAAAATTAGATTTGGAGACTGGATGACGTGGTTAATACTCTCATAGCTGCTCCCTTATCCGCTTTGGCTCTTTTTCCGAGCCCAGCACAAATTGTTTCGTTGTTTATAGTGTCACAAAGTTGGGCTCCAGAGTATTCCTTGAGTCTGTCTTTCTACTTTATTGCCAGCATGCCACTAATTCAGCACCTGAATTATTCAGTAGCTGCATATTGTTGCTGTTCTGAAAGTGAATGTAGATAAATGAGTAACAAAGCTTCTGGTTACACACTTGAATTTGAGGCAGTGTTTTATAACCGCAACCTGTATGATAGTAGAATTAAACACCAAAAACAGGGGTGCCTGGGTGGCTCAGTTGGTTAGTGTCTGGCTTCCACTCAGGTCGTGATCCCAGGATTCGATGCTCTGCGGGAAGCCTGCTTCTCCCCCTCCCACTGCTGCTCCCCCTGCTTGTACTCTGTCAAATAAATAAATAAATAAAATATTTAAACACCAAAAACAGGGGTGCCTGGGTGGCTCAGTCATTAAGCATCTGCCTTCAGCTCAGGTCATGATCCCGGGGTCCTTGGATCGAGCCCCGCATCGGGCTCCCTGCTCTGTGGGAGGCCTGCTTCTCCCTTTTCCACTCCTCTGCTTGTGTTCCCTCTCTCTGTGTGTCAAATGAATAAATAAAATCTTAAAAAAAAAAAAACACCAAAAACACATTTTAAAAAATTAATGGAGGGGCGCCTGGGTGGCTCAGTTGGTTAAGTGTCCAACTCTTGATTTTGGCTCAGGTCATGATCTCATGGATTGTGAGATTGAGCCCCAAGATGGGCTCTGTGCTGAGCGTGGAGTCTGCTTGAGATTCTCTCTCCCTCTCTCTCTCTAAAATAAATAAAAAATTTTAAAATTTTTAAAAAATCAATGTGAGGGGTGCTTGAGTGGCTCAGTCGTTAAGCGTCTGCCTTCAGCTCAGGTCATGATCCCAGGGTCCTGGGATCAAGCCCCACATCGGGCTCCCTGCTCGGCGGGAAGCCTGCTTCTCCCTCTCCCACTCCCCCTGCTTGTGTTCTCTCTCTCGCTGCCTCTCTCTGTCAAATAAATAAATAAAATCCTTTTTAAAAAGTCAATGTGAATCGCTTCTCAGCCTTTTGGCTAAGATCAGGAGTAGTATCTGTTCCCATCAGTTTAATATCTGATATGTCTTCTATCCAAGGACAATATATTAAATGGACTTTTGGAGTAGGGAGACTACAGGAGTTTGCTCTGTCCACTCCACACATCAACCTGGTATTGCAGTACTTCCAGGAACGGTGCACCTGCCTCCAAGGCAACAGTAGAAAAAATAAATCAATGTGAAATTCTCAGCTTATTCTGCTTCTAGCCCCCCTGGTGATTCATCCTTTCCTGCCTGATGGTATTTCTCACAGTTCCTTCCTCAGCTACCTTTTCCTTCTATTCATTCTCTGGGCAAACTCATTTTCTTCCACACTCTTCTGTGGAGCTACAGACTTCTGTATCCAACACTATAATGGACATTTCCATCTGGACATCTCCCCTGGCAATTCAAATTCGACATGCTTAAAACAGAACTTCTCTCTCTATGATCTCCATGATCTGCTACTCCTGTATTCTTTTTACTTCAGGAAGCAGTGCCGCATACCACTGGATGCCAAAGTTGAGAAAGTCATTCTTTAACTTCCTCTTTCACGGGTTTTTGCCTCAATACTGCACTCCATGTATCAAATTCTGCTTTCTTCTATTGCCGAAATGCTTTTTAGAAAACCTTTTTAAATGACCACAGATCTGATTATATGTTCTTTAAAGATTTTATTTATTTATTTGAGAGAGCAAGAGAGAGTGTGAGTGGTGGGGGGTGGAGGGGAATGGCAGGGGGAGGGATAGAGGGAGAGACAGAGGATTTCAAGCAGATTCTGCACTGAGCACGGAGCCCAACATGAACTGAAATAGAGTCAGACACCTACCAGCTGAGCCACCCAGGAGCCCCCAATTACATGTTCTTTAAAAAAAAAAAAAAGAGAAGCAGTAATTGAGGTATGACTGAGATATGAAAAGCTGCCCATATTTAACATATACAAACTTGATGAACTTGGAGTTAAGTATACACAGGTGAAACCATAACCACAATCCATGCCACAAATATCCATCCCCTCCAAAAGTTTCCTCCTGGCCTCTTTATTTTTCAATGTGTGTGATAATAACACACATAATGATTACATGTTCTTAAAAATCTTCTGATTGAAGGTTCCCATTTGCTGTAGGAAAAAACCCACACATGTATGGCTGAATGATTATTGCATGGGCTGAGCATTTTTCAAGGCACTCGTTTCGTGTGCTACATTTTGTTGTACTTTTTCTAATTCTTTGCCATCTTTGTCTGAAACAATTTTTTCCCCTCTTACTCCTCTCTTCACTAACTGCTACTCAGAAATAGTTTTCTGAGGAGGGTGTTTCCTGATTCACTGAGATCTCCCTGTAACCAGCTCCCCATACATCGTAACTTTCATCAGAGCAGTGTGTATCTTCTTCCCAACTTCCTTAGTGACTAGCTTGTGCTTGGGATATATATACAATAACTGTTTGTTGAATGAACAAGTTTATGTTCATTCCTGAAGGTGAAAACTAAAGTGATTCTTAAAAAAAAAGTAATTACATACAGCTTTAAGAATTTTTATAAATTTAAATGTTGCTAAACAGCAAAAATTGTTTTTCTTTAGTACCATTAAAAATCTTAAAATGAGGGGCGCCTGGGTGGCTCAGTCTGTTAGGCAGCTGCCTTTGGCTGGAGTCATGATCTCAGGGTCCTGGGATCCAGCCACACACGGAGCTCCCTGCTCAGCGGGGAGTCTGCTTCTCCCTCTGCGCCCCCCCAACCCCTGCTCATGCTCTCTCTGTCTCTCAAATAAATAAAAATCTTTTTAATATGTTAAAATGTATTAATTGAGTTATTAATGATATGCTTTTTATATTGGAGTACATATCCAAAGAGAGAGTTTGGTATAAAATTTACCTACACTTGATGATTTCGGCTGCTTCTGCCATCTACTGGACATGTAGTGCTGCTGGCTCAGCAGAATCCTAGTCTCAGCCAGAGTGTTTATCTAAGACTGCAATAAGATTCTAAAAATTTATCTATATTTAAGTCATGGGATAATTGATGTGGTTTTTTTTACTGTATTTAAAAAATAAATGTCATGCCAATTCCCTCTATTACATATTACATAAATTGTTATATTGCTAAGTCATAATTTTGGTGGGAAACAATCTTCCCCCCCAAAATCGTTATGCTCTTTTGGTTTTAAGATCCCTATAATTTGGAAGTGTGATTAGTTCTCCACACGGCAGGTCTAGATATGCCTGATAAATCATCTGCACTGGCTGTTTGAGAAGTAGTTCAGTGGTAGCTCCAAGGCTGCACTAGGCCAAACCAGGTCTGGCCTGAGCCCTTGATAGCCCAGCAAAACAGCAGAAACAACTTCATGTGTTGGGGCTTTAGAGTGACAGATTTTGTTTCTAAATTAGTGCAATTGAAGTACTCAGAGTCCACCTACTATCTAACTGCCTTCCTTCATCATAAGAAAGAATTTAATCTGTTAATTACATGTTCCCAGAAGGCCTGAAAGCAATCAATGCTAGGTGGCTTTGAATGGGGTAGTCTCAATCCATATAAATGGAACTGCCAGAGTTAGCAAAAACAAAACACCAAGCCAAACTGAAGAAAAAAACCAAATACTCAATTAAATGGGAATTTCAGACAAACAACAGATAATTTTTAGTATTAAATATGGCTCAATATTACATGGGACATAGTTACACTAAAGTGTTCTGTTTTTTATCTGGCAACTCTAATATAATCCATTTTCACAAATATTTAGAGGGCTTACTATCTGAAAGAAGAGAGGAAAGAATCTTGGTACAAAGTCAGCAACCTGTGTCTACTAAAATAGAAGCTTTGCTGGGAAAATCTCAATAATAGACCACTAAGTTCCAATAATGTTTTGCTTTTTTTTGGTTAAGATTTTATTTGAGAGAGAGAGTGAGCGAGAGAGAGAGAGAGAGCAGGAGTGGGAAGAGGTAGAGGGAGAAGAAGAAGCAGACTCTCCGCTGAGCAGGGAACCCCATGCCGGGCTCGATCCTAGGACCCTCAGGATCATGACCTGAGCCGAAGGCAGCCACTCAACCGACGAGCCACCCAGACACCCCTGTTTTGCTTTTATTAATGAGCATTGTTTCATACGACCAATTTGGTCAAAAATCTCTTCCTAGAGGAGTTTTAACTCTAGAAAAAACTGAACTTTAGAAAATCTAAGATGTCTAATATGTCCAATTAAAAAATATTTAAATAGAACACACATTTTTAAAAAAGATTATACCTATTTGGGAGAGAGGGAGAGAGAGCACAAGCAGGGGGAAGAGGGCCCCCAACATGGGGCTCAATATTGGGGCTGGATCCCAGGACCCTGGGATAATGACCTGAGCCAAAGGCAGATGCTTGACAGAGCCACCCAGATACCCCTAAATAGCACATACATTGTTTAATGTATCCCACGTGGGAGGATTATACATTTCACAGTTTGACCCTGTTAGTTTGTATGATTGTCACCCTCCCAGTCAGTGGAAAAGGACAGCAAGTCCTTATGATGAGTGACAATAGGGCAAATGTATTCAGGAGGCATGGAAGCTCAGTTTCAAACAATGAGGAACAAGTGAGGCCAGCTTGAGAAGCAACTCTGGGAGCAACTGACAGTATAAACCTTGATCCCTCTTCTAAAGAAAAGGCACAGGGAAAAAAATCTCATATTGATCCAAAATCACAATCAGAATTAGTGAACAAAATAGCTTCAAATCAAGGGATGGGGCGCCTGGGTGCCTCGTTCCTTAAGCGTCTGCCTTCGGCTCAGGTCATGGTCCCAGGGTCCTGGGATCGAGCCCTGCATTGGGCTCCCTGCTCAGCCGGAAGCCTGCTTCTCCCTCTCCCACTCTCCCTGCTTGTGTTCCTTCTTTCATTGTGTCTCTCTCTGTCAAATAAATAAATAATATTTTTTAAAAAAATCAAGGATAGTTCTCATGGATAGTGCAGAATACACGATTTATGTTGGTCTTCTAAGTCCCACCTACAGCTGATACTAGCTATTAACTTTTAAGTCAATTCTCAAAATACTTGTCTATAATGTGTTTTCAAAGACTTGAAAGTATGAGGATCAAACACGACCAAAATACAAGCCAGAATATAATGGCAGTAAGGGTGTTACATGTTTTCAAAAACAAATTGATCGCATTTGGTTCAGACTTCACAAAAGAGATGGTGTCTGAGAATAATATAAATATGTTGTTAACCAATGGATAACCAAGGCTTTATTACATAATAAAGATAAAATAAAATTCCATGTCTTTAATAGGAGAAAAGATGAACTGATGCAAAGATTTACTAATTCTGTTCTGTTACTAAGATGAAACATTTGATAGAAGGATGTTTTTGAAATAGGCTTTGCCTGTATTTTTTTTTTTTTTTTTTTTGGTTTCAAGTAGGTAAGTCCTCAGGGGCTTTTATTTTATATTCTTCTCATATCTTGGCAGCATACTATACTTGGCATACAAAAAGCACATGATTAATTTCAAGATAGGAACCTCAGGAATCATCTTCAACTCATCGTGTATCACATCCAATTTGTCATCAGGTGCTGTAGATTTTATCTCCAGCATCCTTTGAGTCCATTCTCCTTGAACATTTCCATGACCTTATTCCAAGTCTTTATTCCTTACCCAGTTTACTACAATAGCCTCCTAAGCTCCATTTCCATGACTTAATTTCTTAAAACAAAGAACATTTTATATCACTCCCTAAACATATCCATTGCATAGAGAAGGGATCCTCAAACTTCCAGAGGTAGCAGAAAATCATACGGTTTCTTTGAGAGCATATTGTAAATGAAAGAGCATTTGAGAAAATGAGAGGTCTTTAGGTCAAGGTGAGGCAAAAGGCAATGAAAGGACCCTTCAAATTTTGGACTGGAAACTAGCAGTCCATTATTGCAGTGGTAAAATAATCAAGTTATCATCAGAAGTGATCTTTGGACCATGCATCCACTACTCATGCCCGCTGCCATCTGGAAGCAGCTGGCATTAGAGAATTATGGATTGACCTACTGAAAACTCAGGTATAATGCCTGCTGCAAGGCAACATCTTGAGCACTTAGGGTTCTATCTTTTGGGATTATGTATATGTTTTGGAAAAAATGGCCTATTTCTCTCAGAGCAAAATGAGAGATTGGGGGGAAACAGAATGTTCCACTCTCATTATCCTTTGTGGAAGTTTCAGGTTTCAAGGGAAGAACAATATTTCTACTACGGAACACAATCATGATTCCACTGATTTCTATCTAAAGGTTGAATAATGATTCTTCTTTCATAATTGTTTCAGTTTAAGAGGCTATTTTTCCTCTCTACCCACGACTGTTTAGAGCAGGCACATTTGCAATTAAGCCCATCATCACCTTGAGGTGATTACGAAGGAACTATAAGAGGAAAAGGCATCACTTTAAGACTCTTGACTTGGAAAACAGTGGCCCTCGGTGGCCACTGTATTGTTCCCCATGAAGTGGAGCTCTTGCAGTTAAGGTCATCTGGTAAGGAGGAACTCTGCTATCTGCTGCCCATTACCCTGGGTCCTGCCATATCTTGCGGTTTTCAAGGTCCTTACAGTCTGTTCTCTGCGTTGATCCGGGTCTTTTCTGGTCTACTGGCAAACTCCACCATGTTTCTAACTCCTGGCCCAGTGTTGTTTAAGGGCAAGATATATTTACAGGCAGTCAAAGACATAAAAAGAGTTCCTGGAACTGTTTTTGCACAGCACTGAAAAGCGATAGCTTCTCTCCAAATATCCTAACGTGACAAAGGTGCTACTAGGAGAATCTTGCTGTCTGCTAAGAATGGGACATCCATAATTACCCGATGACTTCAGTGACTTCAGTGAGTTCTTGTGCTTTTTTCTCTCACTCCAAAATGAGCATTTTGGGGGCACCTGGGTGGCTCAGTCGGTTAAGCGGCTGTCTTCGGCTGGGGTCATGATCCCAGGGTCCTGAGATCGAGCCCCGCATTGGGCTCCTTGCCCAGCGGGGAGCCTGCTTCTCCCTCTCCCTCTGCCTGCCGCTCCCCCTGCCTGTGCTCTCTCTCTCTCTCACTCTCTCTGTAAAATAATCTTAAAAAATAAAATAAAATGAGCATTTTGTCTGTTCCTAAATCTACTTCTGAATATTGTCGGAGGAAATTTCCTGGTATTTGTTGGAGAATGCCCGAGGTAACACAAGCTAGGGTAGAAACAGTGCAACAAGTTGAAACTATGTTCCGCTCCTGTGGAATATCTAAATGCATCCCGCTCCCCGCATTGACCATAGTATTACTGTTTCTTTAAATAATAACATGAAATGCAAATGTATGTGTTTAACCAGTTTGGGTAGTTATGAACTCTTAAGTTCCAAGTAGAAGCTTCTGTTTTGTAATGATCTTGTACTCTAAAGTGGCCTACGAAACCAAAGCGCCCACCCAGAGCATTTTGCGGCTCTCCTGAAATCGCCAAGCACGCAGGCACCGAGAGGAGTTCGGAGCCGCGGGCTCCAGCTCAGGCTTGCGCCGGCTTCGTCACTCACACCTCGCTGGACCTCAGCTTCCTTTCCGTCACATGGGGCGCGGATGGGGTTTGGATCTGGAAGATGACACTGATGCTATTCTCTGACTGAGTCGAACGACAAAAGCCGCGGAGGGGCCGCTGGACTCCCAGCTTTCGGAAGGGCGGGGCGAAAGGGAGAGGCGGCCCGGAGCCCGGCGGAGGAGGCCGGCAACGCCGGCCGTGGGCGGTGCCACCCGCGTCGTCCAGTCTCCTTCCTGCCCGCGCAGGCCGAGGCGCGCCCGCAAAACGCTCCGGCAGCCCTCCGCTGCCGGCTCCCTGGTTCCTGGGCCGCCGGGCGGGACGTGGTTGGCGGCGACACCGGAGGGGGAAGGGTCAGGAAGTGGGGGCGCGGCGGCCGGGAGCGGTCTTGGGGCTGCTGAGGGGTTCGCGACGCGGAGGGCCAGAGACTCCGGGCCGCGCGGGACCCGGAGGGGAGCCCGGGCCTCCGCGGAGACGATGGCTGAGGAAGAAGGTGAGGGCCCCGGGGTCCAGCGCGCCAACTGTCGCCCGGGATCTCGGGAAAGAGGGGCGGGGGCGCGAGGGGCCCAGAGGCCTGGGCTGCGGGCGGTCAGTGGCCGCGGCTGCGCGCGGGGTGGCTGCGTCGGGGCCGGGAAGGAGCGGGGCGGCGGCGGCGCGGGGACATTTAGGAGCGGAGTGAATGGCCCGAAGTTTTGTCCGCCCGCCTCAGTGGGAAGCAAAGGTGGAGCTCAAAGTTGGGAATGGGGTAGGGAGAGAAAAAGCTCTGTGTGTGTGTGTGTGTGTGTGTGGCGGGGGGAGGGGGTACTGTTTGAGGGGGAGGGCTACTAGCAGACAATTAATGGGGTGGGGGCTTAGAAGATGGAGGCTTAGGTACTGAGTGCATATTTGAAAGTGATAGTGTTTAACCAAACGCTCCTCATTCTGAGTGCCTTCTTCAGAGGTCTGTGGATACCGACAAATACAAAGTCACGGGGGCGGGGGGCGGGGGAGAAGCCTCACGCCGCGGCTGTAGAAAGAGGCAGGGATTTGGGGGAAACAGGTGAATTGGGAGGGGAAACTGAAGAAGGCCCGTTCATTTATAGGTTAGGGGGAGATGGCAAAGGGTTGAGGGATGTAAGTAGTTTGGGAGGATTAGGAAGCCAGGTTTGAGCGTGAAAGTGGGTGGGCTTAGAGAAATCTTCCCATGCCCCCACAGAGCCAATGCTAAGAAAATTAATCTCTTCAGTAATATTTATTCATAGAAAATGATAGGTACGGGAGAAAAATGGGGAATTAGAGGAACTTATTAGCTAGCGATAGATATTACAGGAAACATTCATGGCAGGCATAATTTCATGATACCCCTGCTAGTTTCAGGAACAGGTATATATGATGGTGTCGCTTGACAGAGCAGTTAGATTTTGCATTCTGGTGGGAAATAGAACTTTTTACCTTCTTGAGTGCAGTTGTGAATGTGATCTCACTTAGATTTAATCCTTATTGAACCAAGAATGCAAGGAGGGAATTTCAAGAATTCAGTGGAAAGCAATTTATTTTTATTTATTTATTTTAAGATTTTATTTATTTGACAGAGAGAGACACAGCGAGAGAGGGAACCCAAGCAGGGGGAGTGGGAGAGGGAGAAGCAGGTTTCCAGCGGAGCGAGGAGCCCGATGTGGGGCTCGATCCCAGGACCCTGGGATCACGACCTGAGCCGAAGGCAGACACTTAACGACTGAGCCACCCAGGCGTCCCGAAAGCAATTTTTAAACAATTGTTTTCTGCTCTTTGGCTTGCTGCTTGTCCCTATGCTCACACTGGCTTCATATTTGCCTCTTCTTTCTTGAGTTTTCAGAGTGTTAAAGCTGATCTAAATTTAAGACAGTCTACCAAAAACAACGTCAAAAACAACGTCAAAACCGATGGCTATTTGTAGTTGGTGAGGAAGAATGTAATTCCATTTGTTACCTTGGTGTTATCTTTGGTGGCAGTAGTTTAAAAGATTTCTTGATATTTTTTCCTTTTCTGAATAGTTGCAGATCTGTGGAGTAGGTTGATAAACTAGCTTGTATGTTTCCATTAACACTTTCATGCTTAAGCTAAAGCATGAAAAAAAATTAATACTGCAATACTAAAAGTCTTTAATATGCATCATGCAAAATGAGAAATTGTTTTAGATTATAGTTACACTTAATTAAAGGCAGTGTGATGTGGAACTAATTAAAAAGACCATACTATTTTGTGAAATTTATTTATGGGATATAAAATGAAAAGTGGTTTTGGTTGTAGAATTACCGATAATCCAAAAGCAAAAGCAAATACATCTTATATAGAACAACTAATGTATTGATGTTTTGTTAAAATATATTTTCATTCAGCAGTTTTTTAATTCCATAAACATTTGGGTGCCTACTGTGTTAGGTGCTGGGATATAATAATAGTCAACAATGAATAATTACAGTCTTATAATAATGCTAGTAATGGTAATGTTTATAGCAAATATGTCTATGTGCTAGGCATTATTCTGAGTGCTTTACGTTTGTTTTATTTGGCACTTTTCCAAATACAAATTATCTTAAAATTAGACTAAATGGTCTATTTTACTGGTATCTTGTTCCCTATATCCCTTTTTTGCTTATCGTTCACATTCACTTGGGTCCTCTTCATTGTCCCACTGTTACTCCAGGTAAATAGTTTTTTGAGAATGTCGTCTTACAAAAAATGTCTTCCTTGTTGCAGTAGAGGGTCAGGTTGTTCATACTTACCCTTCCTGAAAGAAATGTTAGAGCAAAGAAAGAAGTGACCACCTCGAGTACAGCAGTATTAACATTTCATTTGGAAATTGCTGTGTGTTGTCTGGATGGACATTTGCAGGCCTATTTGTAGTTCTGCTAACAATCTCATGTGAAGATCATTGGACCAGACCTGGAAATAGCAGGTTATTTTTGTGGCTATGTTATCATTTTCATTTAG
Source organism: Zalophus californianus (assembly GCF_009762305.2). Lineage (NCBI taxonomy): Eukaryota > Metazoa > Chordata > Mammalia > Carnivora > Otariidae > Zalophus > Zalophus californianus. The sequence continues at coordinate 149,994,309 of NC_045598.1, forward strand.
TTTGACTTTTGCTTTACAATGCTAAAGATACAAGAAGGAAAAGGAAACTTAAAATCTGTCCTAGAACTTTCCTATCAGTTAATCCGCATCATTCATGACTTTGGCCTTTGCTGCTTCTCCACCTGGGGATTCCTGGTTTTGTCTTCCACTTATGAAGCTATGAGATCAGTATAAAGGAAAGAAGGTGAAATTTGGATCTAGTCAGTTTTGTTTCTTGGTGACAGGTAAAAAATTAAAAAAAAAATTTTTTTTTTTTAAACCCAACACTGGGCTTGAACTCATGACCTTGAGATCAAGATCTGAGTTGAGATCAGGAGTCAGAGGCTTAACTGACTGAGCCACCCAGAGGCCTCCCCTACACCCCCCCAGACTCAATTTTTTGTGAGGGACAGGTTGAAGAGATTGGCTAAAATGAATACTGTATTTCCCAGGTTGTACTTTTTTTTTTTCTTAATTTTATTTATTTATTTGAGAGTGAGAGAGAGAGCCCAAGAGGGGGTAGAGTCAGAGGGAGAAGCAGACTCCCTGCTAAGCAGGGAGTCTGATGTGGGACTGGATCCCAGGACTCTGGGATCATGACCTGAGCCGAAGGCAGTCACTTAACCAACTGAGCCACCCAGGCACCCCCCAGGTTGTACTTTTTGCTCCCACAATTTAATGTCACTGAAACCAACATGTCTTAAAATCAGTTCATACATTTAATATGGTAGTGTTTTTCCCCCCTTTGAAAAACTGCTTAGGGGCACCTGGGTGGCTCAGTTGGTTAAGCATCTGACTCTTGATTTCAGCTCCAGTCTCGATCTCATGGTCATGAGTTCAAGTTCTGCGTTGGGTTCCATGCTGGCCCGGGAGCATACTTAAAAAGCAAAACAAAACAAAACAAGGGGCGCCTCGGTGGCTCAGTCATTAAGCGTGTGCCTTCGGCTCAGGTCATGATCCCACGGTCCTGGGATCGAGCCCCGCATCCGCTCCCTGCTTGGCAGGAAGCCTGCTTCTCCCTCTCCCACTCCCCTTGCTTGTGTTCCCTCTCTCACTGTGTCTTTCTCTGTCAAATAAATAAAATCTTAAAAAAATATATAAAAACAAAAACAAACAAACTGGGCTCCTGGGTGGCTTAGTTGGTTAAACATCTGCCTTCTGCTCAGGTCATGGTCTCAGGGTCCTGGGATCAAGCCCTGAGTTCGGTTCCCAGCTCGGCAGGGAGTCTGCTTCTCCCTCTCCCTCTGCCCCTTGTTCCTGCTTGTTCTCTCTCTTTCTCTCTCTCTCTCAAATAAATAAATAAAATCTTTAAAAACAAACAAACCCAAAACCCCCAAGATACCTGCTCAATATCTTAAAATGTATAGCATCTTAGAACCAAAAAGATATAGTGTTATAGATCCTTTATAGATAATTTATTTGTATGGCCCTTGATTGTTGCTAATATAGATTCTGGAAAGATGGTTTTATGAATTATTTGGGAATCTGTGCAAAATTTTTGTATAAGCTCTACTTCTATAAATAAAATCCATTATATGTACTAAGAGAACACTTTAATGTCTCTGTAAAGTGATTGATTTTATGAGGAAATTTTTTTTTTAAGATTTTATTTATTTATTTGACAGAGAGGGACACAGCGAGAGCAGGAACACAAGCAGGGGGAGTGGGAGAGGGAGAAGCAGACTCTCCACTGAGCAGGGAGCCCGATGCGGGGCTCGATCCCAGGACCCTGGGATCATGACCTGAGCCCAAGGCAGACACCTAACAACTGAGCCACCCAGGCACTCCTAAGGAAGTTTTTTAAAAAGGAAAATGATAGCTTTTTGTAAAGAACACTTTTTGTGTGATATCCCCTTCCCAGTCTATCTTTATCTTAAATGTGTACTTTTAACCTCTCTATAATAAAAAAGACCTACTTAACCCATTTGTAAACTACTTTAACAGATTTGTTAGCTTGCTTTCTGAAATTATCCAGTTAAATTTTCAAAAAAAATTTCAATACTATCAATGTGTTTGATCTTGCAAGTGTAATGACTGAGTAAACTTCTTGGGGTTTTGTCACCCAGTTACTGCGTCCCCTCAGCCACCTCCCTTCCAGCAACCCTCAGTTTGTTTCCTGTAGTTAAGAGTCTCTTATGGCTTGTCTCCTTCTCTGATTTCACCTTATCTTTTCCTTCCTTTCCCCTATGTTCATCTGTTTTGTTTCTTAGATTCCACAAAAAAGTGAAATCATATGATATTTGTCTTTCTCTGACTGACTTATTTCGGTCAGCATAATACCCTCTAGTTCTAGCCATGTCATTGCAAATGGCAAGATTTCATTCTTTTTGATAGTTGAGTAATATTCCTGTGTGTGTGTGTGTGTGTGTGTGTGTGTGTGTGTGTGTGTGTGTGTACACACCACATCTTTTTTTTTTTAAAGATTTTATTTGAGAGAATGAGAGAGAGAGAGAGAGAGAGCATGAGGGGGGGAGGGTCAGAGGGAGAAGCAGACTCCCCGCTGAGCAGGGAGCCCGATGCGGGACTTGATCCCGGGACTCCAGGATCATGACCTGAGCCGAAGGCAGTCGCTTAACCAACTGAGCCACCCAGGCGCCCCCACACCACATCTTTTTTATCCATTCATCTGTTGATGGACATCTGGGCTCTTTCCTTTTTTTGGTTATTGTGGACATTGCTACTGTAATTATTGGGGTGCATGTGCCCCTAAATCCTCATTTTTGTTGGGTGTTTTTAACTTTTGCTTTATCCCAGAGCAATTAAAAAGGCATCACGAAAAAGAAATACAGTAATATTTATTAATTGACCCAGATTTGTATGCAAAAATACTGAAAATCTGGGATGTTTGGGTGGCATAGTCAGTTGGGTGTCCATCTCCTGGTTTCAGCTGGGGTTGTGATCTCAGGGTCATGGGATTGAGCCCCGCGTTGGGCTCCATGCTCAGCATGGAGTCTGCTTGAGATTCTCTGCCCCTCCCCCAGTGTGCACACACATGCTCTCTCTCTCTCTCTTTTTCTCTAAAAAAAAGAACTCAAAATCTGAGGCATGGCTTTCTAATAATGTCATTTTCTAATCTGTTCACTGGCTTCAGTACTTAAGACAATTACAAAATAAATGATAGCTTAGAAATGGTTAAAAATTAGACCAGACTGAATCCACTAAATATAGTTACTATTTTTTAATCACAGTGCCAGTGTTTAAAGATATTTTAGCAAACTTGAATTTGCTCTGAAGCTATTTTAAAAAATGTCTTTTTTAGGGAGGACCTGGCTGGCTCAGTTGGAAGAGCATGTGACTCTTGATCTTGACAGTCATGAGTTCAAGCCCCACATTGGGTACAGACATTACTAAAAAAAAATAAATTAAAAAAATATAGATTTGTTTTTTCATTTTCCATAGTAAAGCTAGAATCCTTCATCTGATCAGCAGTAGTGGATTCATTCTCCTTCTTTGACTTCTCTTTTTAGGTTCACATTTCACAGCATAAGGTCATCCCTAAAAGAAAAGCGAAAACTCTCCTCTGCTCCAGTAAGGAGGAAATAAATTCTTGAACCACCTTATAAGCTTGGCAGGACAGTTTGTACCAACATGACAGTCATAGTCTACCCTTATAAGATAATTAATTCTGGGAGCACCTGTGTGGCTCAATTGGTTAAGCATCTAACTCTTGATCTCAGCTCAGGTCTTGATCTCAGGGTCATGAATTCAAACCCTACATTGGGCTACATGCTGGGTGTGGAGCCTACTTTAAAAAAAATAAAAAGAGGGGGCGCCTGGGTGGTTCAGTTGGTTAAGCGTCTGCCTTCGGCTCGGGTCATTATCCCCTGGTCCTGGGATTGAGCCCTGCATCGGGCTCCCTGCTCAGTGGGGAGCCTGCTTCTCCCTCTGCTGCTCCCCCTGCTTGTGCTTGCTCTCTCTGTCAAATAAATAAATAAAATCTTAAAAAAAAGAGAGAGAGATAATTAACTCTAGGAAGGAAAAGTAGTTAGGTTTGACTATAGTAAATTTTTGTTTCATTTGGAATTTAGTTTACTCGTTTGGAGGTACTTTTTTTTTTTAAGATTTTATTTATTTATTTGACAGAGAGAGCAGGAGAGCACAGGCAGGGGGAGGGGCAGAGGGAGAGGGAGAAGCAGGCTTCCTGCTGAGCAGGGAGCCCGATGCCGGGCTCGATCTCTCAGGACCCTGGGATCATGACCCGAGATGAAGGCAGTTGCTTAACTGACTGAGCCACCCAGGCGCCCCTTGGAGGTACTTTCTGCTTTACATTTTTTATTAGACATAAAAGGGTAGTCTAACATTGGGAAATTTTCTGACAGTTTTCCACATATAAGGATATGCCTATTTCACATATCTAAATCTATAAGACTGTACGATGATAATAACACAGCACTGTGAAATTCTGCAGAACTTGCAGGATTGTTTTAAAAATGAAGTATAGTTTTGTGATGAATGTATTTTATTATATTCAGATTTTTAAAAAATTGTTTCATTGAATGATGAGTGTGATACTCTCAGGTAATTAGAATAATATGCTAATGTATTAAATAACACCTTGTTCCCCAGTCATTCTGGAAAGGGGTTTACTTATTTTGGGATATTTTGAAAATAACATGTATCTCAGGAGAAGAGCTTGTTGGTTTATCAATAGGACTCTGAAAGCACAGGTGAAAGGGAGAACCTAAATTTTTTTTTGGTATGAAAGACAGTCTTTCTGTCTAAATGAATTATTTATTTCATTGTGAAAAAAGGTATCTTTGATACTAAAAGGTGTCCATGTGACTTTTGCCTTAGTATAATAAAAGTTTGGGTTCTAGATTAGAACAACTTGATACACATGTTGCAATAATGTCTTAAATATTTTAAGGACCAACAGTAGAACTGCGCCAAAGAAAAAAGCTGAAGTCTTCAGAAAATAAGGAATCTGTCAAAGAAGAGAAAATCAGTGACACTCCAATTCCTGAAAGAGCTCCAAAACGTAAGTCAGATAAATTTGGAGTTTTTGTGCTACTACAAAAATGGCTTTTTATATGCTAGGTGTTATATTTTATATTAATATTTTATCAACTTTTTTTTTAAGATTTTATTTATTTGACAGAGACACAGTGAGAGGGGAACACAAACAGGGGGAGTGGGAGAGGGAGAAGCAGGCTTCCCACCGAGCAGGGAGCCCGATGCGGGGCTCGATCCCAG